>NC_079165.1:40799391-41161891 GCF_947568905.1 Ostrea edulis
TAACTGTCATTTTGGTGTCGAAAATTTTTGTTGTAAAATTTTAAGTTACTATTTCAATGAAAGAAAAGAAAAAGTTAATAAGCTTTTGTTATTGATATTTGTGTTAGTAAATCTATTCAGAGGCTCTGAATGAAAGAAAATTACATTATTGTCCTCCCATACAAAATTGATTTCTAAGTAATGCTCTATATACAGTAAGTCTAATAATGCTATATAATCAATAAGTCCAAAACCTTTATTTTGATAAAATCTTAATTTTGATTTTATGAATGACTATGGCTAAAGTTGCATACAAAGCTATTATAATAGCACATTTTTACAACAAAATAAGATGTCCAGGTTTAGAGCTAATGTGTCTTTAATGACCATCAGCAGGTCACTGGTAGTTTCATGCTCCAATACATAATACATATAGATATACCATGGTTCACCCAGAGCAAATAAATATACAGGTGTTGCTTGATTTTTTTTAAAGAAATGTTGCTTTCTAAAATCTAGTTTGTAAAGAAGGTGATCAAAGTTCTTGGTTGGTTGTTGTTGGTGTTTTATTTATTTATTTTTTTGGATTATGTGGTTGGTGGTTTTTTTTTTTCATTCTAAAGGACTAGGTGGACTTAATAAACCAGAGAAGATGCATAGATATTTTGTATTAAAAGAAATTCATAGACATTTTGTAAAGGAAAAGATACATAAATATTTTCTACCAGAAGAGATATACTAGTATACATAATCAGTGATTTTTTTAAGGTCTATTTTGGGTCTGAATTTCGGCCCTTTCCCCTCCTAACAATTGCCAATTTCCCCCCAATTTAGCTTGCATTTTCCGCAATAATAGAATTAGGAAAGGAAAATGTATTTGAAAAAAATAAACATTCGATGTGAATTATATACATAAGACTTAACAAAGAGTTATGGGAATGATGATTTGGATAGAATAATTGAAAATTTTAGAAGGTTGAAGAAAACTAGATGTGTAAAATAAAGATATAATGTTTGATATGATTTTATAACTTATTTTACGATAAAATTGATTTTTCCCAATTTGACTGAAATGTCGACAATTTTTCCCAATTCGAAAGCCACAGGACCCTTGTTAAAAATGTAGAAAAATCACTGATAATGTACAGTATACAACATTTTGTACCAGCTAGAGGATATACATTTTCTACTAGAAGAGATATATACATAATGTATCGATATTTTGTACCAGAGGAGGTACATGTAGACATTTTCTACTAGAAGAGATTATATTAGTAATATAGATAATTTGGAGTAGATTCAATGATTTACAGAAGTTTTTTTGATAAAATGTTTCTCAGGTACATGTTCATGCCTGCTTTTCTAATGTACTGCATATTTAGTTGTCTAGTTGTTTTTTCCCGCTAAAGTTAGTCTAAACCAAGTGCATCATTTAATCAGATGGAAGCAGACCTGTAAATCGGTGAATGTGACAGCAGTTGCTATAACTTTGTTGATTCCAATGGGTGATTATGGTTGAATGCAGTAATAGCAGTGTCAATGCTCAGTAATATAATGCAGCATGTTTAATAAGGTGCAGCCATCCTCCATTTGGATAATTGGACAATTTTATCTGTTCATGTTTGGGAAAGAATTGGACATTAAGCCAGTGATGCAAACACTTGATCGTTTCATATTTGAATGCTGTCAGTGAATCATGGCAGACAGTATTGTATCGAATTTGTAAGAGGCAGTCAGTGTCCCCACATGACATACCATATATGGTTTATATTTCAGAGTTCATTATAATAAAGTCAAAATTGCTGCATCATTTATGATAAAGTCAAAATTTCTGCATCATCATTTGATACTTTAATATTAATTTTGAAATATGTCAACTTCTAGAATCAAATTTAGATGAAAATAAAAAATATTCCAGTTTTGATGAGGTATCTTGAAAAGAGTGTATCAATTAGTTTTAGGCTTAGCACTTCTGCAAAACATTTCAATGCAGCTATATCTATGAAGCAAAATTATGGGGGGGGGGGGGGGGGGGGGGGGCAAATCAGAGAATAAGGAAGGGATCTAGGAGCTGCTCTGTCACACCCCCATGCTAAAAGTTCAAGGTGTAACACTTTGGTGGGGAGGACCCAAGGGGCCAAGGTCCCATACAGCTCCTGGGGTTTTAACATGTATTGCATGATTTGGGATTTTGCTTTAACTAGATATATTGCAGGCATTTTTGGGGGGGGGGGTTATGTCAAATATCAATGAATGTTCTATACAAAAGAAGCGTTTCTTGAGAGAAAATAAAGGTTTATAATTCTTTTCCAGCTTGCTGTATTATTAGTTGTCTTAGAAGAAAGCATGGTAGGGTAAAATGGTGATGTGACGACTATCTTAAATTAGATTATACACACTCGAAGTAGACAAAATGTGCCAAAATAAAATATAAAATATATAATATGTATATATATATATATATATATATATATATATATATATATATATATATATCAGGCAATAAAAGTCTTGTTGCTACCGAAAGATATTATTTAACTTCTGTGTACTTATGATGTCACAAAATTTAATTAGTTTAAAACAGAAAGCTTATAATTGTTGAAGAACATCTAGTTTAATTGCAATCTCAATGATGACAACCTATGAAATTTCATGCATTGATCTGCTGCATAATCTTATGAATAATTTCTGTATTAGGAAAATGTCACAAGCAGATGAAGAGAACAGATTATTCAGTCTGCCTTAAACCATTTTCACATGTGATGCATCAATCACTGTGTTGACTTGAGAAATTTCTGGTTTTTATTTGAAAAATGCAGGTCCCTGGTGACGGTGGCCACTAACGGCAAAAAAAAGAGAAGCATACATTATTTTACAGAGTGCTTAAAGTTTTCCAATTTTAGACAACTTCAAGGTTTCATACTGTTGATTATTTTGATTAAGTTCATGTCTGCTGGCATTACTAATGCAAATAAATGTTTTGTGTGTTGTGCAGTCATGTCTGCCGAGGTCAGCATTTACAATGCAGGAATATAGTAATGGTTATGTAATTAAATGTCTTATTTGCCGACCACCTTTCAGTAAATCAGTGTTTTAATTCTTTGAAGTCTCTTCTTGATAACACAGGTAACATAAGGGTAGCTATCAATATCAAATTTGGTAGGGGTACAGTTCTGTCTGTGACATTTCAGTTTTATTTAGTCTTCTTCTCAACCATTGAGCCAGAAGAGCTGAAATTTACTTGAAAGCTTCCTGACATAGTGCAGATTCAAGTTTGTTAAAATCATGACCCCAGGGGGTAGGATGGGCCACAGAAGGGGATCAAAGTTTTACATACAAATATATAGAGAAAATCTTTTAAATTCTTCTTCTCAAGAACCATTGGGCCAAAGAAGTTTACATGAAAGCTTCCTGACATAGTACAGATTCTAGTTTGTAAAAATCATGGCTACCGGGGGTAGTTTGGGGCCACAATAGGGATCAAAGTTTTACATGCGAATGTATAGGAAAAATCAATGTGACTGAGGTGAGCAATGTGGCCCATGGGCCTCTTGTTTTAAAAAGGATTTGCAAGCTATGGTTTGTATTCTGGTTACATGCAATAGTTTAGTTTTAGTTTTCTCCAGGGGTAGGGGACTCCTAATTGTCAGTAACAATGTGAAGAGGTCTCTTGTAATTTCTTAATACTTTTACTACAGAGGAAAATAATTGAAATTTTGGAAGGGTAAAAGAGTTGTAAACAATTATGTAACCTTATTCAGTTTTAAAAATTTCCTATTCTTTTTAAAACAGCCAGTTGTCTTCATGCTTTTTTTGTACAATTTTGTAACATGGTTGTCAAACTTCAATAAAAAGTTTGTTGACACCAAGTAAGGTCACATCATTTTCACACTTACAGAGTGTAATTTCTGTGTTAGATATATCAAAAGATGTTATACTCTCATTAGCTGTCTTCCTTGGGCATATGACTGGGCTAGCATTTGTAGAGTTGTGGTGTTTGTAGAGTTTCTGTGTCTTTTTCTAAGACATTTTTTTTTAAGACTGAGCACTCTTTAGGATGACGTTCTGTCATCAGCGTGGTTGTATAATGCAGATTCATCAACAAAATGAAATTCATCATTCAAGGAAATATTAGATATGAGGGGTCCAAGTATGGCCCCCTGGGGGACTCCTTTCTTGAGATCATCCCACTCACTGGTATGTGGGCCAATTTTTAGCTCACCTGAGCTGAAAGCTCAAGTGAGCTTTTTTGATCACCCGTATTCCGGCGTCCGTCCGTCTGTTAACTTTTCACATTTTCAACTTCTTCTCAACAACCACTGGGCCAATTTCAACCAAAGTTGGCACAAAACATCCTTAGGTAAAGGGAATTCTAAATTGCTAAAAAATAAAGGGCCAGGCCACCTTCCAAGGGGAGATAATCAAGAAAAGGTAAAAATAGGGTAGGGTCATTAAAAAATCTTCTTCTCAAGAACCACTGGGCCAGAAAAGATGAAATTTATAGATAAGCTTTATTAGGTAGTGCAGATTCTAAATTGCTAAAATCATAGCCCCCAGGAGTCGGATGGGGCCACAATAGGGGATCAAAGTTTTACATACAGTTATATAGGAAAAATCTTTAAAAATCTTCTTCCCAAGAACCACTGAACCAGAAAAGCTGAGATTTATATGAAAGCTTCCTGATATAGTACAGATTCTAAATTGTTAAAATCATGGCCCCCGGGGGCGGATGGGGCCACAATAGGGGGGTCAAAGTTTTTATGTTTGGTTTTTTGTTTTGATATAGTGCAGATTCAAGTTTGTTAAAATCATGGACCCCGGGGATTGGATGGGGCCTCAAGGGGGGCATCAAAGTTTTACATACAAATTTATAGGAAAAATCTTCTTCTCAAGAACCACTGAGCTAGAAAAGCTGAGATTTATATGAAAGCTTCCTGATATAGTGCAGATTCTAAATTGTTAAGATCATGGCCCCCGGGGGTCGGATGGGGCCACAATAGGGGGTCAAAGTTTTACATACAAATATATAGGAAAAATCTTTAAAAATCTTCTTCCCAGAACCACTGAGCCAGAAAAGCTGAGATTTATATGAAAGCTTTCTGATATAGTGGAGATTCAGGTTTGTTAAAATCATGGCCCACGGGGGTAGGATGGGGCCACAATAGGGGATCAAAGTTTTACATACAAATATATAGGGAAAATCTTTAAAAATCTTCTTCTCAAGAACCACTGAGCCAGAAAAGCTGAGATTTATATGAAAGCTTCCTTATATAATGCAGATTCTAAATTGTTAAAATCATGGCCCCCTGGGGTAGGATGGGGCCACAATAGGGGGTCAAAGTGTTTTGTTTTTTTGTTTGTTTTTTTTTCATTTTTTTTTTTTTTTGGATATAGTGCAGATTCAAGTTTGTTAAAATCATGGACCCCGGGGATTGGATGGGGCCTCAAGGGGGGCATCAAAGTTTTACATACAAATTTATAGGAAAAATCTTTTAAAATCTTCTTCTCAAGAACCACTGAGCCAGAAAAGCTGAGATTTATATGAAAGCTTCCTGATATAGTGCAGATTCTACATTGTTAAGATCATGGCCCCCGGGGGTCGGATGGGGCCACAATAGGGGGTCAAAGTTTTACATACAAATATATAGGAAAAATCTTTAAAAATCTTCTTCCCAGAACCACTAAGCCAGAAAAGCTGAGATTTATATGAAAGCTTTCTGATATAGTGGCGATTCAGGTTTGTAAAAATCATGGTCCCCTGGGGTAGGATGGGGCCACAATAGGGGATCAAAGTTTTACATACAAATATAATGGGAAAATCTTTAAAAATCTTCTTCTCAAGAACCATTGGGCCAAAGAAGTTCACATTTACATGAAAGCTTTCTGACATAGTGTAGATTCAAGTTTGCAAAAACCATGGCCTCCAGGGGTAGGTTTGGGGCCATAATAGGGACTACTGTTTTACATGCAAATAGATATGGAAAATCTTCTGATATGGACCAAGGTGACTCAGGTGAGCAATGTGGCCCATGGGCCTCTTGTTATGTGTTGTTATCTGCATCTGAGATAGCTGCAAAACAGCCCTACTACTCTCCTCCCATGCTTTCCATTTTGCAAGCAGAAGCCATGAAGCAGGCAGTCAAACGCTGTGGACAAATTATTCATTACACCTGTGCTGATCTAGGGCTTATTTCCAATTCTCATCCACTTAAGGGAGGGATGCCAAAAAAAGGGGCTAAAATCATAAAACTGTTAGTCATGTATTGCCCGTTCATCAAGTTTGGAAATAGGAGGTAAAATAATAACAGGCCCGTAATTCTGCCTGTCCAAGAGATCTCGTTTTTCCTCTCTTAAGTATAGGCCTAGATAAAACCTGATGTGCCTGTTTAACATCTGCAAGAAACCTGCATTCAATAATGCTCTAGATGACCGAAAATATTGGTCGTTAAATTGTTTTCCCAACTTCAAACAATTCTTAAAAAACTGGTTAGCTGATGTTCTAAACCACAAATTATGCGGAGCGTAGACAAACACGCACCCACTAAAACTTGACTTTCAAAGGTAGGACGGTATAAGCCTTGCAAGGCACCCTACAAAAGAAAGGGTTGTATAAACTTTGATATTCGACATCCGAAGGTGTATGAGTCAGTAGTTGGTTGTGCTGAATATGCAGGTAATATATTCGGCATCAATCTCAATACATGATCCCAGGTTTTTGTAGAAAAACAACACCCACCATTTTTAGACTACCTGTGCGGATCGTTTTACCTTTTTATATTTGGCAGACCTTGAAGTCAAATGTTGTTTTTTTTAAAACCCTTGCATGCAATGTCGTAAGCAGAGAGGCATTAAATTACCCATGGAGATCCCATTACAATATTGACAGTTGTGCATTAAATGAAATTAAATGATAAGTTAATTTAATCAAATTCTCTTTTTTGCTTTTGACTATAGTTGGAATGAACAGTTGAGCACCAGCTGAGAAGTTTTTTACCTGTAGGAAGATGTCAGAGGTCATCTGTACATCTATTTAAAGACTGTTTTGTTTTCATGATTGGAAAAAAATAAAATAAAGATATTTCATATATAGTCAACATTTTGCATGGAGAGATATTCTGACTTACATGTATGTGTCAGAAATGATAATTGCTTAATTTATTGTGTCGTGAATTCCGCTGAATTTATCATTTACCTACAAATGTTTAAATCAGGTCATATTGGTGTCTGCTTTTTCAAAAATACGTACCGTTTTGACTCTCTGTACTGGAATGAAGAGCAGATCGTCGGCTTGATAGGGGGTGCAGTTAGGCAGTTGACATTTCAGTCATTAATCGTTTAAATTGTTTATACGATGAGTTTTCTATTTGGTCATTGAAACACAGTAATATAGTATTTTACTTAAAACAAATGAGCGCGGCGGCCAGACACGGCAATGTTCATTACATTGTGCTATTTATTTCAAAAGTTTGGTATTACTTACGAGTTGGCCAGTAAGATTGCATATTGTAAAGATTTATTGCAGTTAGACTTTACGTATATTAGGAATAGTCTACAGAGATGGGTTCTTTCCTTTTTTCAGAGGAAATCCTCTGATTGGTTCAATTTTCGGGTTGCTTTAAAGTGACAGAAAATTATATTTTTTCCGGGTAGGGTGAGGTGTTTTCCTCCGTTTTTGACCAGTTTTCCTCGGATCTCTGAGGAATTCAATCACAGCCCTGAATAGAAGATAACACAGTTGTATTAAATTAAAATTCAAGTTATGTTAATGATATCTGGGGCGCCTATAAGTTGTTTTTACATGCATTCAGTTTAAGATTTTCTGGGAGGGGGTATGATAATTCATTATAAGTGTACTACATAGCATATCATTTCAAGTACAGTCCCGTAAAAGTTCATGTTTATTAAAACAGTTTGTCATCTGAACGCCCACCCGTACAATACGTGGGTGAGGAAAAGTAGGTCATTGCTAATCAAAACTTTTTTTATTGGATGTTTTTTACGTGGTGTGTTAACATTAGAATTTTCATATTAAAATACCAAATTCTGCGGCACGTTGTTGTGAATGATAAGATGATCTTCTGGACAATTTAACCCCGAGTGACAAGCAAGCGACGATCGACGCCCACGATAGGTGGATCTAGAATCTCTCCCTAACATTCCCCCCGCCAAGCTTTATGACAGAATAATTTATATCCTCCTTGTTCTGTTGACATTTCCCCAAATTTTTATTTGCACATGAGGCTACCTCTTAAGTAGAAGTATCGTTGCAACAAACATGGCTGAATGAAACACGAACTAGAGTGACTAGCACATTCGGTTTTACAGTTTTACAGTGCATTATTTTCAAAATGAAGATAATGAAAACTATAAATGCTGCAAGTTGATAAGACCTGAATATCTAACATACCAAACGGTACTATACTGTATAACGATGGGAAGATCTGATTTCTGATATTTTCTTTATAATAAAACGCTTACACCTGCCACAAACGAACACAAACAAAGCACAGATGCTGAATGTAATGTTTTGTTTTAGGGTCGCGAGAAAAACACAAACCTCCCAAAACAGACGAAGACGACGATATCAAAATGGAAGATCTTGGTGACGAAGATTATGATGACATCGAGGATTTGAATGACGATCAGCTGGAGGAAGATGACGTCAATGAGATGGAGACAGAGATGTTAGACTGTGTGTAGAGAAGAACAGTTTAACAATACACTCATTGTTTGCATACCGTAAAACCTCATGGTCAAAGTATGTATCGGTGATTTTTATATTAAAAGAAATATTAAAACCTGTGTTGTACATTTATGCTATGCTATTTTGATATGGGTTCTGGTACCAGACAAAATGAAAATAAGTAGAACAGAACAAGTGTCACACTGTCTGAGTAAGCAAGCTCTTCAAATTTCACAAAACATGGACGACGTAGTGTAAATATGAACAGAAAGTCTAGACCCCGTGTGTGAATGAACGGTGTATACATGTAGTTTGTTATCAAGAGGTCCTATTCTAATTTACTACATGTACCATGAGGTTGTATGTAATGGAACTTACTTGTCTGGACAAATATGACAAGAAAGTGGAAATTATTAAATACATAATTTGACCAACTGACCCAAGAAAAGTTCATGAATTGATAAATCAGGAGTGTATTGGTCGCTGCGAATCTAGGAGAAATATCAATGTTTGATATGTTTTACAGGAAACAAAGACGAAAAACAATTCAATACACAAATGACAAATGAACAACTACTTTGCAAAGTTTCAGAAATTCTTTAACTTTCTGCACCTACAGTAATACATTTTAATATTATGATGAAACAAACAAGTCTTTGAATTAGTCATTGTGCGCCATTACGCCTTTGCTGATAAATTTGATGAAAGGATATGTCATGAAAGGTAGCTACTGTTTTTCTCATTCATGCGTGTAAGGTTAGATAAATTGAATGTCAATATCGCATTATCCAGCACTTCTCGACATTTCACCATATATAGTGTTTCTTGTGAATCACTATGTAAAACACGTGTGTATTGCGTCGATGCCTGTTTATCATGTTAAACCTGGCGTGCCTTAAATTTTGATAACAAGGAAAACAATATCGTCAGTGGTCTGAAACAATTTAAAGACAACTAGTAAGTTCGCGTAATAGAAGACCAGCATGTCGTGGAAAGCAGGATAGTTAATACCGCTGAAGCATTGGTAACATGACGTGGAAAGCAGGATAGTTAATACCGCTGAAGCATTGGTCTCTCAGTCCTGTAACACAATGCACGGCGGCTTCTGTCCGTCCAATTTAACGCAAACAATTAGTACATTACAACAAGTTGCACGCATCACCGTTCTACCCTTTTTGTACTGGTTTAAATGCAAAAATTACATTATAGCAGTCATAGCACGAGCAAAAAATCTCTGCAGTTCCAAATAAAATCGAACTTTAGAACCGGCCTTGCATTAGTATTAAACTGACTCATCATGCACTTGGTAGTGGTAACGTGAATCACTTCATGTGACCGAGAACTGGAACCTGAGTCTTTGGTGCCCTTATTTCACGCTTGAGATACAAGCAAGGGTAAAAACAACACTACTTGAATGACGTCTTCCTAAGCTATTTCTCTTGTGTTTTAATGAATTGACATTTACCTTAATAGTACAGTTTACGATTTTTTTCCCTTATCAATGGAGACAGTATCGTACTTATTATGCTCTATGTATTGAAGGCGATCGGTTACTGCTTGTGTGGTCGAAGGGAACGATTGAAACCGACCAAATGAAAAGTTGTTCATACAAAAAGATGTCACGATGACTGTAAACTGTGTATCTTGTAAAGAAAACATGAGAGTCTTGATATCAAGATGAAAGATCGAAAGTCATTTTGTTTTTTGAATTTTAAACGTGGATCAATGACCTTAGAACATGTTCGGTAATCAAGGTCAACAAAACAGAAATGTGTGTTGTGTCGTAATCTATGGTGAACCTTACGCTATACAATTCTTTTTACATTATTCTGGAGAGAAATTTGCATTATCAGCGGCACCATTTGGTATAGTAATATGACATAAACAGCGTATTATGACGGGTCTCTGTCCCGTAATCAGTATAAATTATGTTTGATACAATCCCAATGATAAAAAAAAACTTGCCTTGCCTTGGTCACTATCAGGAACATAGAAAATAAATCGGTGCAGTAACACATCGCATTATTATATTCATTGAAAAGGGGAAACTGTTTCAATTGCCTCAAATTTAGGAAAGTGGAAGATAATTACATGTATTCCTGTTTTATACGAATTTAAATTCTTCGATTAATGATATATCATCCCTCCTAACAGTACCTTGCTAATCGCGTTAAAAAGGTCAATTTTCTTAGGTTTTTTTCCTAAAGGTTCCCACAACCGCTCTAACCTTCAAACCTAAGCCCTCCAACGATGAGGACTATAAAAACTGTCGTGGGACCTTTGTAGTAAAAACAAATTCTTTTTAGAGCTTATGGACGTTGCTTTTCATCCACCTGATTACCCCTCGACAGTAGATGTTTAATGGTGTATTGGATGCCTTTTTCGTTGTTGGTGAACGACAAATAGTTGCTTTAAAATCCCCATTTAGTCACAATTACAGTAGAAGGAAACAACTAACAAATAGACGTCGTTCTCTCTTTAAATTCTATTTGGCATAAGTCCGTGTTAGAAGAATACATTGCTTTTCCCTACGAAATACATGGACAAAGTGCCTTCCAGTAGCTACTTTGATAAGCCTTATATATATATATATATATATATATATATATATATATATATATAAGTCTTAGAATATACATGTACATAAGTGTTCCGTTGACATTAAACTATTTATTTGCAATTTGCATATGCATATGCTGAATTTATCAAATTCATTAAAATGAAAAGAAAATTCATGCTGGTGTATATTGTATATTTCGTTTTCCATTCAATTTTGTTATGAATAACTCGTAATCTGTCGAAGTCAAATATTCTGTTTTTGACAGCCCAATTAAGGCACAATCTTACCATAGAAAGATTTTTATCGCCTTCGTATTGTATTGTATTGTATTGTATTGTTTATTGGCTTTAAGCCTTACGGCTCATCAGCATAATACATATTCAATTACAAAGTATAAACAAAAAAGATGTATACAGTATGAAAAGTGGAGTGAATATTAGAGGATGGACATACATGAAGAGAGTTATAAGACAAGTTTACATAAAAAAGAAACCAACAAAAACCAGCATATACATTAGACGATAGTTTGGCTAGATCGTAAGAGTAAAGCACCTTTTAAAAATTTACCCAGATTACAGATTTGTTTTCTATTATGAATTGACATCAATTGTACCAGTTTAAACATAGAAGCATGCGACCAATAATATTTTTTTATATATGCAGATCTGAGGTTTTTGTACAAAGGACATATTAAAATAAAATGATATTCGTCCTCAACTTCGTTCAAATTACAGAATTCACACAATCGATCTTGTCTTGCTGTGCCATTATATCTACCTTGTTCAATTCTAAGCTGGTGAGCAGACAATCTAAATTTTGCTAAAAGATTAATAAGATTTTCCGGAATAGATTTTGTCAAGTAAAATTGAATGGTAACATTATCAATAAGGTGTCTATACAGAATACATTTGGGTGAATTAACAAAAAATTCATCTCGTGACTGCATGAAGTTGTCAGTTAAACGCTGTTTGAGACATTCTAGAAATAAAACTTCATTATTAACATAGTGGTTAAACCATACATCACCAAATCCTTTCGATAATAATAAATGCTTAACTTGGCAGCGCCAATTACAGTTCTTGTGATTGCAAATCAACATGTCATCATATATAGATTGAAGGATACAATTGTCGGTTTTGATAACTTTCAACCAATATTTGATAATTTTTATCATACGTAAATTATACATTGGCACACGACCAAGTTCCCCGTAAACCATATAATTTGGAGTGCACTTCTTTACATGTAAAATTCGCTTACAAAAGTCCACATGTACCTTTTCAACATCGTTACCTGGGTTAAAACCCCAAATTTCACTACCATAATTCAAAACACTTGAAACATAAGTATCAAATACATGAAGTTTTGTTACAATCGCCTTCGTATACTGGAGAGTTTTCATTCAGGCAGTCGATAAATAGCCGTTACTCAACTTTTCGACCATTCTGGTTAATTCACAATAAAAGGACTTCGAGTGACCCACGATCCCGACAAGGTCAGTTGACCTCTAATTATTCACATAGGAAGGTTTAAACATGTCACGGAATGTAATTGAAAATTAAAGACTTCTTGTCTTTTTCCAATGGATGACTCCCCATAGTCTAATTTTGGAGATATTTTTGTCTTTGTGTATTGAACAAATGACGAGTCTAATAACGTTATTGCGATAAACATTCTCTCACATACTATTCCTCTCTGTTAATGATTTCTCAGTGAAAAGTACGTATTTAGTCTTGTACAAATGTAGATGTCTTGCAATGAAAGATGTCAGGATAAGGACACACGTGCATGTCATATTTATGAAATAACGACCACATTAATCCATAGGATTATGAATGGAAAATTGATACCAAAATAAAAAATAAGACGAGAGAGGTATAGAAGGAATAAGAACACGAGCATCACTATTCTTTCTTTAGATTTTATCACTTAGAACTTTCGTACTGCATACATATAAGTTTAAAGATAAACTTTCGCCAAAAATTTTGACAACTGTATGTGGGTGTCGGCCCCCACTACTTTCCCAAAATGTCTTTTACTGTATCAACACAGAGAATAATAACTACATTGAACACCCCCATATTATCGCCGGATATTTTATAGATATGTTTGATGTTATACAAGGCGAATTATTAAGGACTTTTTTATTACATATTTAGGCAAACGTAATACCTAAAGTGTCAAGGCACAGGTGCTATAAGAAAATGAATTAATGTTGTGCGTAGTTTGCATATCTATTTATGAATGAAACGTTATCAAGCTTTTGGAATTATAAATCTCAAATCAAATTTTACATTACTAAGTAATCGTAGATTTTATACATGTACACCATGCAGTAAAGTAACTGCGAAGTGTTATTGTATAAAATCCAGCCCTGTTTCAAAAAATTTATAGAATTCTGATCACAAAACATATCATGTTGACAATTTTAGAAAGACCGTGTAAACTAGTTGCCCTTTCGCGCGCAAGTGCCATAATGAAATCTCATATAGCAATCAATGTGTTGTCAACCGCTCTGTAAACAGAAGCAACCTCTCTTTTCATCTGAAGCCTGGTAATGCTCTTTGATCAATTTAGGGCGTCTAGACTGACTGGAAGACAAGTCTCATATCATATATGATGTTCTATTATGGGATGTCTCTTGATAGACAGTACATATTGGTCTTTGATGCCTTCACACTTGGTGTTTTATAGAAGAAATCATCCAAACTACATTGCTTTGATATACAGTGATGTCGGC
Source organism: Ostrea edulis (assembly GCF_947568905.1). NCBI lineage: Eukaryota > Metazoa > Mollusca > Bivalvia > Ostreida > Ostreidae > Ostrea > Ostrea edulis. Next base: position 40,813,354 of record NC_079165.1, read on the forward strand.
CACCTTTCCTAGGAGGTCAATGACTGACAGCCTTGACAAAAATGTGTATTACCCGTCACAGAATGTGAATTTCATTAAATCTTGTGTTTATTACTCTTCAGTGTCTACACATACCACACAGTAATCCTCCCCCTTCTCTCTGAATGGTTGAGTGGATTGTGTTGCAGTTTCCAAAATATAGACCACCAGAGACACGCAACATCATTCTACAATGCCACAAACTTGTGTTTTGTGATAAGAGAAATCGATATCATTGTTGTATAAAGTTTTCGTTAAAGTTGGAAAGCAATGTGATCGGACCATGCAACGCTTTTGCTGTAATACATGTCGCACGACTAAGTTTGGACGAAATTCGTTTTCATCCTAAAGAATATCCCATTGTATTTGTTATCAATGTGCAACATCATTTTGCACCATAGACACATCGATGATTCTGGCTCTCCACATTTTCGTTCCATTAATATTTTATACCAGTTCTCTTGTGGATTGGAGTATCGAATTTTTCACGCATTTGAGAGCTGTGTGCAGTTATTTTGATCAAGAAGAATGGCGTGATCCTAGGTGTCATATTTCCCGTTGTGAATCACATTTCTAATGCAGGCATATACATTTTCTACTAATTACGTCTATTAAAATTATGCATATTTCATACAGCGAACTTTTTTTTTATTTGATGTCAATGCACCGATTTATTTTCGACACTTTGATAATGGCAGACTATGACAATTAGATGCTTAATTAATATTGTTTGAAAATGAAATTCAAGCACAACCTTCTTGTGCTTTCCGTTCGCAAGAAACACTATTTCATGGACTTTTAAGCAAAATATAGTGACAGACATCTTGCATAATATACAGCTAGGTGAAAGTGTCAAAGATACCATGAACGCGGATCTCCATTAATTGCTGTTCATCTACACCTATCGGAACTGGCTGCAGAGGGGATCGAAGCTCAGGTCTCTGTAAATTAGCGATGACAAATTCGTGGCTGATCACCGTTCGAACTGTGTCAATTAACAAGTCATAAACACACAGTGGTATTTATTACTGATATATGCATGTTGCAGATAAATAATATTTACCACAAATTTGTCCACTGTGGCATTAGGTATGTCCGAACAATGCACTGTTTGTTATTCAGTAATTACATTGAAAAACTTTTTTTTATACGGTGACAACGCTAGTTAAGTGTCTTCGCATGCATTATTCCAAATTCTTTGTTTTAACGTGAATTCTATTAATGAGCACGTACTTAAAAATTCGGAAGGAGTGTTCTTGATGTCTGAAAAATGAATAAGACGAGACAGAATCGATCGAGGATTTAATTTATTCAAAGGTAGATCAAAGAGAATGTTATGTAATCGAACAACTGCATTGCTCCGAGGACGATATATACTCATTAACCAAGAACTGTATCCACGCGTTATATGATATAGGTATTATAACATCAATAGTTTTACTGAATTTCATTATTTGTGGAGGTGTCAATTTATGCAGGCAACTTGCAAAAGCAAATGATAATTGCGCTTTCTCTGTGAAACCCTTTGAAGTGACTGATAAATATTTAGGTATAAAACGTGAACACCTAGAACCTGTTTTTCAGGTTTGGGAATTAAATACCGGTAGTTGCTCGTTTGATCTCTCTACTAGGTTTTTGGTCGTCCATTTTGTTTCTGTAACCTTTGATATACTCAAGGCAAGCAGATACTGGATATCGGTCACTTTACCTCTTAAAAATAAACCACAATGTTTAACCGTTTGTTCCAAGTATAGATAGTTGAAGATTAAAGACAAACCACCTTCCGTGTTGGTATACCAAAAAACTGTCACCTTTCCCGTGTGGACAGGCAGGTGATCGAAAAACCACACATGATTTATAGATGTTCTGTAAACCCTGCCCGCATTAAATATTGACCCTCTTTGTGCGACCCAATGCATATGGTCAAGATCAAATCACCTAATATCCAGTAAGAAGATTTGCCTTCATTGTTATGAAGATAAATAATTGTTTGTCTGTCGGTCGCATATGCATTCTTATTGTACAGGTTTATTCAAAAATTGGCGTCTGATTGCTGTGTGAAAAATAGACCCATGGCATACATGCAATAAACCCTGTAAATATTCTATTTCAATATTTGTGTAATGCATGATGGAAGATGTTCCCCTCCTTTTTTTTCTTGTTCTATAAGAGTGTATATCTCTACTTATACAACTATAATCGTCTATTTCTCTATACCGACCTTGACCAAAGTCAATTTAACATATATATGAATCAAGTATACTGTAATTGATGTTTCTCATGCTCAAACACGCGAATTGACCGGCTACTTTTAATCAAACTCTGCTATTAACCCATTCAAACATACGTCAAATTGTTGCATTTTAATTGTTAAACTTTAAACACGACCCCCACTGAACAATAGGGAAAATCACTTTATTTTGTATTTCAAATTAAACAAATCTTGCCGACAGATTCAACAGTTAAATGTTTCTAAATTAAACCTTCTTTCTCCATAATAGCGGAACTAAATGCTAAAAATAGCTGAAAATGCCTTGCCATGTAACAATGGCTTGGAAATATACTTAAAACGCCAGAGAAAGATCATATGTTCAATTTATTTCATTTTCCCCCAATCAATCTCAAGATTATTGATACGCCTCTTTAAAAGATTCTGAGATTGTCTACATATTGGCATTATTTTTTTTTTTACTTGTCTTTAATTCCCTAGCATCACTGTTCCGAGAAACATAATGGTGAACTGTGATAAATATCCAAATGTCTTCATTTCAAAAAGCAGATTATGATTTTTCCAAATCTTGATATTTTTGTCCAGTGCTATCGTATTTAGACGGTAAGTTCTTCGTTGAAATACGTTTTAGAATCCCTTCCATGTATCATTTTAAATCTCGGGTCAAGGCCAATTTACTTGTCGGGTATTTATTTTCCTATTTTTATGGAGTTTTCATTTCGAACTACATTTCACATTGAAGACATTCAATTTCATATTTAGACATACCTTTTAGTTTCTTGATTTCAAATTTCTTTTAGTAGCGTAGTTGACCTTAGAGTGACCTTATGAAGAGGTCAAGGTTATATTCGGGGAAACTTACTGTTACATTGCCCATTGGTGCCTCTACCTGACACGTAAATGCAAACAAAAATCACAGGAACAATCATGTAAATTTCTGTAGCAATTTACTGCTGCTATTGGGTGAATTTGAGTTAATGGAGGATGTATGTGAACGATTTGATACACGACTGCAAGTCTGGCAGCGATGTTTTTTTTCCTTCTTCATAATTTGTACACATACTCTATCCTTGACTTCAATTCTAACAAAACTACATTCCTACAGCCTCTGTAATGGACACACCGTACGTATCAAATTAGATATCTTTTCTTGGAGGCGATCAAAATGTATTTTTATATTTTGTTGGATTATGGTATTAAGCATTATAAACGAGAGATCCGCTGGGTGTGTTTTCATACCTATCGTAATCCTCACACTGCGGGCATGTCTTTGCAATATGAAAGGAAAAGTACAGTGAAAAATTAATCTTTAAAGATTGACTCATGTTCTGGCCAAATAGAGAAAGAATGTGTCCTGTTATAAAACACAAGAGGACAAATTTAATTGAAATTTTGATTGAAGAAGAGAAAAACTTGCATTGTGGCATCTGTCACAAAACCTTAAAATACCTTTGGGTTGTGTATTTCGTTTTGTTCTACTTTATTTTTCAAATCTGAAGTTCATTTAACTTCATGAAAAGAATACCTCACCCCCCTCCTATGACATGCATTTATTGTCTGAGAAAGTGACTTTTATTACTATGTGAATAAACTAAAATTGTCGCCGTGTGATCGTGTTGTGTCATGCCGTCTATCATCCATGCATTTTGATTAAAAATTAGAGCAATATTTTTTAAAATGTTGTTTACCGTCTTAATTCATCTTGTGTCTGTAACATGTCCAAATAAACAGGGATGATCATGCATACGAATGTAGTTGATTATAAGTACAAATTCTTGCGAAGCAAGGTAGACCAAGCATGAGAACTTTTAAAAGTGCTGATCCGATCAATACCCCACAGAAATACCACGTTTACTAAACCAAACCATTTCATTGAAGAGCATTAAGTAATAATATACTTGATAAACAACTCCACGATTTCTTTTTGACAGAGAAATAGTGATTTGTTACTTATAGTAAATTCCTGCTCTACAAGTTTGCAAATTAAGAGAGTAGGCAGTGAAATAGACCAATGACGTTTTAGCAGACGATATAAGTCACACCTGACTAGTCCCGGCTTCCTATGTACCGGCGTCACTTCTAATTCCTCTTCTGGATCGACCGGGAGGACTTCGCAGCAGTCGAACGAGGTAGAGAAGAAAGTTTGGGGCTTGAGAATTTCTTGTTTCCTTGGGGTGACAGTTAAGATCAGTGCAAAATGTCGCAGGATAAGGTTGAATTTAGAAGGAGCGTGAAGACCGCACCGGTGATCTCCTCCAGAACCACAGTCATCCAGAGAACCCCGGCCGGCTCCGGGAGTGTCATTGCCAACCGAAGTTCCATGAGCCGGATGAGCATGGGTGGCCCTTCTTACTCCGCCGGGACCTTGGCTGGACTTTCTCACAAGGGGGTCAACGATGTTATCCAGACAAGGGACAGAGAAAAGAAGGATATGCAAGGATTGAACGAGCGCTTTGCTAGCTACATAGAAAAAGTTAGATTCTTAGAGGCACAGAATAAAGCTCTTTTGGCCGAAATTGATAGATTGAAGAAATTGAAGGGATTTGACGTTTCGGAAATTAAGGAACTATACGAGCAAGAAATTGCTGAATCTAGAAATGTTATTGACGAATTATCGAAAGAAAAAGCGAAATTTGATTCAACTCTTGTAGGCCTTCAGGATGCACTGGACGACGAAAAAAGAGAGTGAGTAACTTCGCAATTACTTTTACACATTTTGTTCGCTTTCCTTACGCTGATTTTTTTTTTAATTTGGTAGCATTATTGCAGAAGCTCATTATGCATATTGCCGGCAAAGTCAAGATAACGCCCATTTGAACTTCGAACTTTTTAATGCATGTATTTTGAGCACGTGACTTGTGACATTGAATTATTGCTTACTAAAAAGTTTTGGGCATTTGTATGTAATACCCTGTGACCCAGTCTTGTTACCTTAAACGAATTTTTAATGGCAGTGAATTCTGCTGAGGTTGTGCATTCGAGATTATAATTTATTGTCTATCCAGATTAGATTTATTTTCAAGAGCTCTTTACATTCAAAGAAGTCTAAGGATATAAATATTCTCCAAATCACATTGAAGGATTATATACTTCTTATAGATATTAGCCACACCTGTTGGTTTTGACGTGTTTAAACAGAACCCAATTTTCATTGATCGTTAATTCTGACAAGGCCAGAACCTTTTGCCCTCATTGACAATGATCTAACTTTGGTATTGTCTAGAATGTCATGCAACACGAAATTTAAAAAACAAAATACACACTAAGTTTTTAAAGACTTTCTGACTTTGATGTGTACTTTTCTTCGTCATATATACTGTAGTATGAATTGGGGGAAAATGAAGCAGAACAAAATTATTTTTTACTGGACTAATAATTTTTATCGCCGGGGTATTTTTTACATCAAATATACAAACCACATGGCATTTTTTCATTATGACAAGTCGCCCCAACATATAAATGCTATTTATATATATGATTTTTGCATATTTGATGTACGATTTCTTGATAATACATATTTGCTTCCGTGTGTACGCTAGCATAAAAATGGGCATAATAGAAATTACATGCACGGTCGGCACCAACAGCAACCATTGCTTTACGTAAGCCCCACTAATAGTTTGTTCACAGTTCTTCTATTTCATGACTACACACATAATTTGAGATTATTAAAGGATGGATCTTTTGCTTTATACTTGGATTAATAGGAACGGTCTTAAGAAAATCGCTTCTATAAATTATTTAAATTTTACCGCAGCAACGACCAACTTTAAAAGTGATCAAAAAATCTCCAGTATTCAAAGAGGATTAGAAAGTTGGGTTCAAAAATACCGTTACGTAATTATTTGTTTAAAGTTGATCGTTTTCACTGACCTGTTTCGTGAACCCTTCAGCTGTTGACCATGCATTTAAAGAACTAACAACTTTCTAAAGCATGCCTTCTCAAAAATGTGTATATTCATATGAAAACGAGAAAGAGAAATATATAGATTCTTTAAAAGGTTTTTACATCTATATCCGTACAACCTTAAATATTATTTTATCAAAATTCTATGTCAAATGAACACGCTTTTGTGTTCATTTTATTTACTTCATACATATTGTACCAGACACAATACCATTCTCTACATGCAAGATTTATCCAGTACCATATAGACACTGCATTAGTGACAGCGCACGTTCTATCGTATGGTGTCGATTGATAAATGTCCAAACAGTTTGCACGTGTGTTTCGACTTGCAGGTGTGCAAAAGAATTTGGTCAACACATAACGTGCAAAGCCGTTCGGTAACAAATGCCGATAGAATTGTCAACAACTTGACATCAGCAAATTGATGATCCATGACTAGGCTGATTTTTTTTTTCGGTTGCTCTCTCGACTAGGGTTTCTTGATTAAATGTCAATATGCATGTGTCGCCATAACGTGATATAGATCTTAAACAGACTGAAATGTATTTATTTTAAATATTCTTAGTTCAGCAGGGATTGCAAATATCACATGACACAATATACAGCATGAAGGGATAAAGTGACAACACACAAAAAAGACGCTGTCCTTGAAACATTGAGTAGCCACCTGGGTTTAGTGTCTCTTACCAAAGTTTGAAATAACAGTTAAGAAAATGAAATTACCTTGCAAAAAATATTATTCTGTTTCGTATTACTTTAATAAACAGTAGTGGGATAAACGGTTTAAATATTCGTCCCATAAAATCTTTATAAGTATTTTGATTTGGTTTGTTTAATTTAGGAATTTTCAACCATAGTGCTGTTGAGCTTTACGGTGGTGATCGTGTTAATGTGATCGGTCCGTTTAGAGATCGGCTAACATTGCCCGTGGGCCTTACCCGCGATTCTATTAAAACTTGCATAATCCACCAGGTCGTTTGAAATTTGGGTCTTATCAACAAGCATATACCTTGGAATATATTTGTGTATTAAACACCCCTTTAAATAACATGCTTAATCATTTCAAAGTTTTCTGAAATAGGTTTAATATGCTAAGATAACGTTTTCATACTTATTCTGCGTTCTGCTAATGTTGCATTTCTAACTGATGCATGTACATGTAACTACTTGAAAACTTAAAGGGATCATAGTGCGATATGTCCCAAATTAAAGAATGTCATTAATATGAATTACGTATAGTGTTTGTAATTATGCCTTAGTTGTAATGCATAGTGCACTCAAAGCGCATTCCAACCCACTAAAATCAACGTTGAAATTATATCAACCACGCCCACTATACGGTACTTTTTCTTTAACACTAAACAAACAACACGGATCGATTAATATTTTCGTTGCTTTGATTTGCACATTTAAATGTAACGTTGATATACACACGTATTAATATCCGAGGTGGATATATTCTAAGTTCTGCAAGATAAGCAAAAGAACAGGTAAAGTAAGTACCTGGCAAAAAAGGTTTGTATGACTCATTTCTTTGAAAGGTGAAGGAAAATTCAATTGAATTAAACTTCAAGCAGAGTTGACTTCGATGGACATCTAATATGTGCGAGAAGAATGATGTTAAGTAGCTTTGCAGCTGAAAGCTATTTAGAGATGAAATATTCTATTAATTTTTTTCAGTGGTAGCATAAATAGTCCCTATTTCACTTGAGTGATTTATAGCTTTTGAATTCAAGAAGACAACATGGACAGCTAAAGCTGTCACAATAATGGGGGTCAAATTTGTCCACCTCTTTGTCCTGTCCACTCACGATGTTCGCACCTTTACGACCAGTTTGAATTAAATTTCATTCGTACTCGATCTTCTTTTGAGATTATCGACGATAGAGGCACTTCAAAGTTTGTGGTGATTAGCTGTCAAATTGGAAAAACAAATTTAGTTGAAGGGTTGAGACATTGAAGAATGCAATAGGTATATAAAAATTATCGCAGATATTTAGCAAAAATTTGTTATACTCCCACATGTGTAAGAGTCCAAGTATGGACGTCCACTTGAGCGGAGACAGTCATGTCTCCTACACAGTTGTAAATCATTCTCGCTGATCTCTCTGACTAGGACTGGCAATAACATATCTAAGTATATTGAAGCAAATCCAAAGAATACACCCAGGGGTTTTTCAATATTTGGACAGAATATTATGAATGGCCTGTCGATGTAATCTCCATTTGTATCCTTGAATGACCTTTGAATTTGCTCTAACTCGTGTCCCAGTAGTTCATCACAAGCTTATCGTCTGGTAGCAGTAGTCAATGGTAAATTATGCGTTAATCTAGAGACAAATAGGTAAAATGGGCAGCTACATCAAGTCTCAGATACGCAAGGTTGATGGAACACCAAATCAATACATTTTGTAGGGTTTCTGGATTCTTGCTAGACTAATCGTCTCGATTTTGATTGATTTTTCTGCATCTTCTGCACATAAAGTGCGGTTTCTTGACCATAACGAGGCAATAACAACCTTCTCTAAAGAAATAAATGCAATATGATAATTCACAAAAGATTGTTCTCCTGTTATACTTGCACACTTTTCGAACAATTTAGAAGTAAAGGAAGCTCCACGAGTTGGTACAAAGTTTTACCAATAGCCAAAAAACGAAAATACGTTGAAGAAAATATATGAAGTTAATAGCAGATTTTGAAAGGTTCCACGTCGGACAACTCGATCGCGGCACAATTTGTTCTTGTCTTTTTTGCTTAGATCGGCAAAATTCTAGCTCATATATAGACAGAGAACAGCTATTGATTAATACCAATCACCCGGGCTCTGAACTCGACTTCATCTTTGATACAATCTACAAGCTATTGAGTGAAATTACATTGATTTTTCATTAAGGTTTCAGCAAACAACACAATATATATACATTTATTTCCCATAGAAAGCACGGCGGCATTCAGAATTAAGCACCTCCCATGTCTGATAACCTTAATTCTTAAATACGTGCCACGACAACAGAAAAGACACGTCTACTATACCTGTATAAAGCAGTTGTATTTGCTTTAAAAACGTTTACTTCCATAACCATTTTTAGCATTTCGTCTTATTGTGATGATCAGTTATCTTGTTTAAAGCCACAACTTCTTAAGTATCCAGATCAAAGAGTTTAGTATTAGAAAAATTCAATGTATTTGGTAAAAAAGCAAAACCAGCCGAGCATGACAACTATTCTAGCTATCTTTTCGCAATATTTCAGACGCCTTGCCAGCGAGAAAGAGTGCGCTGAACTTAGGAATAAATTGGATCGCTTGAACGATCAAATCGGCGAGTATGAGGGAGAGATTTCTACCTTGAGAGGAAGAATCGGAGGTCTGGAGGATGAAGTCAGCAAACTCCGAGCCACCAACAAACGGCTACAGGACGACATTGCCCGTCTTAGAGCCGTAAGCACAATATATAATTACTCACCTGTTTTATATTTTAATTATGTGCATACAAATGTACAACTGCTTGAAAGCGGCTTACATGTCTGTGTGTGAGAGAGAATATCGGAAATCCGCCGGTATTTCATTAGTGCTTCTTCAGATTACACAATGCATGTGAGGTCATACGCATTGCGTAATCTAAAAAACCATATGGGCGAAGTGCTGATAAATTCCAATGGAATTCCGATATTTTTTCTCAATATTGAATTGCTGCACTACGGATCTTCAATAATTCATAAGTAGATAGATAAATAGATAGATAGATAGAGCTTAGGTCGAACTCCTACAACTCCCGATACCTATCAGTGTCCGATCCACAACGTGAATTGCGGGACGACCTGTCCCTTCCTCAGGATAAATGAAAATGTTACATAATAAAGATATATATGTACAAAAACACTAACACTAAAACTACACAAAATCTACAAATTAATTTACACTGCAAATTAATTATTCATTCTATCTATCCACCCATCCATGTATCTATAAACTTAGGAACTTTTGTTGGTGGTACACATAGGTATACTACATTGTCGTTTGTTTACACATTACACTAACTACTGGCACTCATCTTTAGGACCTGGACGAAGAGACAAGAAAACGTATCGAGGCTGAAATTAAGGCACAGGCTGTTGAGGAGGATCTTACCTTCAGACTCAATGTTGCTGATGCGGTAAGTTTACATTCACCTACCTTGGATTAATCGCTTCCTCTATCTTTTGCTTAATATTTGCATCGTTTCATTTCGTTTCCTATTTGTTATGTTGCAGGAGATCAAGGAATTGCAGGCCCTGATCGACAGAGACAAGGGAACGGAGATGAGAGACATCTGGAAGGGCGAGATGTCTAAGGCCGTCAGCGAGCTGCAGAAGGAGTATGATAACCAGATCAACCAGATCCGAATGGACTGTGAGAGCAGAATGGAGTCACAGGTATAATCCAGTTCGTGTCTGTGTGGTAGTACTCTATCCCTGTTGTTGGGTATCACTTTAATGCACATTTACTTTCTATCATTAGCTCAGAGAGCTCCAGGCTGGAGTCAACAGGGACAACATGGAGGCAGTACAAGCCAAGGAGGAGTCCAGAAAACTCAAGAGCAGACTTGGTGATCTCGGACCACGTGTCGCCGAGCTGGAGGCTGAGGTAATGTGTAAATCATCTCATCATCACCTGTAGCCAAATGGAATAATAAAGATTTGTTAATTGAAGATTAATTGCAAATAAAAAGCGTGTGCAATGGTATAATTCTGCACATGATAAGTTAATCGAAAACTCATACATTTGGACAGAATTCTAAACTGCGCAACCAAATTATTGCGATGGAGAGTGAGATGTCCGACATGCAGAGGGAACACGACAGAGAGAACGATAAGAACGCCGAGAGGATTGCCGGTCTGGAGGCCAGCTTGGAAGATGTCATTAGAGAGCTGCAAGTTCTCCAGGACGCCAAGCTGTCTCTGGAGTTGGAGATTAGCTGCTATAGGAAGCTGTTGGAAACTGAGGAAAATAGGTAAAACTTTTCGTTGTACTGGATTCTTTAGAATATTCTGTAAGGTGTTCATTGAGGTTTGGAGGGTGAAGGTGTACATGTATGTTTACTTCACTTTGGGTTGGGAGAGAAAGCCGCTCTGTGTTAAGTATTTCACGATTCCCAATTTCAGTTGCAAATTTGAATCATATACATGGGGTGCTTACTCCTCCCAGACACCTGATCCCACCTCTGGTGTGTCCAGGAGTCCGTGTTTGCCCAACTATCTATTTTGTATTGCTTATAGGAGTTATGAGATTGATCGCTGTTCGTTATCTTCACCTTTCATATGATTAATAATGATCCAATGAGAAATCTATTTTACGGCAAATACTAGTATTTCTAGAAACCTTTTATTCAGTATCATGAATGTGTGACTTTCCTACTGAATAATTTAAAAAGAAAGTTTATAAATTCTTTTTCAGTTTGAAAAATGTTGTAGAAAATTCAACTGGAGCCAGAAGCAAAGGAGCTAACCAGTTGGCCGACATTGTGCAAAAAAGCAGTTAGTAACCCTAATTCAAAACAAATTCGTGTTCCTGTGGCGTCAATGTGCATGCATACAGAAAATTGTAGCGATAATACTTAGCTATATAAATGCTATATTTGGAGCTAAAAGGTCCTTGCCATGTGTTTAAGTTTGAATTAGTGAGAAAAATATGACTGTGCTGATCGAAGAGATTTCTACGGAACAATTTTAACATTTCAATCACATACCTTTCTAAGAATAAAGATATGCCAATGTATATGATAATATATATGTTAGCCTTACTGCGCTAGATAAAGGTTAGAAAACAAATTTAGATGTGAGACTTGACTTTTTATATATTTCATTTCAATTTGGCACCTGTAGGCTTTATATATTGATTGTTTTAACTATTGCTAATAAAGCTTTTATCATGATTAATATGCATTGGTTTATATATATATGTATTTGATATAATATAGATAGAAGTTGCGTATCTGATAACATTACGTGTACAGATTATTCGTATGCATGTAAAGAAATGTATTTCAATGCACAAAATAACTGGATTACATACAAAGCCATCTCTCCCCTTGCCGTCCTCTCTAGATTTAAGAAATGCATAATTTCTAACAAATCTTGAACAAAATTACTTTAAGAAGAAACTTTCATATTCACACAAATATCGTTTTCAATTTTCTGTATGTGCGCGTGTGTTCTATTGATATAATAACAGTTTTCAGAGTTTTTTTCTCTAATTAGTCTAACCTTAGTTCTTAGGTAGCACTAAATGTTTTCTCAGTCTTTATCTATATCTGTCAGAGAGTGCACTATAATCATTGCATGCCGAGGTTAGAGATGGCTTAAATTTGGTGTGAGATTTACTCTTAATTCCAATTTGATGGGAAAGGTGACGTATGCTGCATCAGAAGGGAGACATCAATTAAAAATCATTTTTAATTTCACCTATATCAATGAACCAGAAGAGTTTCCCTTTTTATTCATAATATACACTTTATTTCACAAATGCCCAATAATAATCCCATGTAATTTTCCCAAACTGTATTTACAAGATACATTTTTTTTTTAAATTTGTGTATTTTTATCCCGATTCCTCTCTTATATAAGCTATAAAATACCAATAGATGTTTATTTTGTCTTACATAGACTGTTTATCGGTAGCAGTTATCTATAAAGATCGAATCTAATGATTCTGTTTGCATGTTGTCGAGTATATTCAAAACTCGTGCTCGCCATTTCAGAGTGTAGTTCAAGCTAGTTCAAAGTACAATGTATGCTAGTATAACAAAGGTACGTGGAAAGCTTCCGAGGTGACGCTTTTAACATCAAAACGGGACCATAATTCCTTGCAAGTTCCTGTTTAGCAAGAGGTGGTTGTTGCATGGAGAAAGATGATGAAAAAGAAGAGGTGGCATTGCAGTTAAGGACTAAATACAGAGCTGTAAAGTTCTTACAATATTTATTAAAGGGTGTAACACCCACTTTTACACCACATTTAATCATACACAGGTACATCGTACAGTTCGTATGGGTCACGATATTCATCAGACGATTCCTCTGGACAGCAGTACAATGCTACAAGCTTGTCCAGTACTAGCGGTGGTTATGGCCAAGCAGGTACCGGAAGTGGTGAATTCTACGTACTTATATCACGACTTATTCAGGGAGAGATGTTTGGTTGTTGCAAAATGCATGCAACTGGATAATTAATGCAGCACAATTCTTGACACTTTGCAGATGAATGATTGGTCACATGATTTGACAGAAGGGCTCTTCTGATTTACTAGCTTTTGTACTTTTATATTACGTTAATATTCTTTTTTTTTTTTGTGCGTGGATTGGTGGCGGTGATTTGAGTTTTCTAACAATTGGCTGAAAATAAGGCCGTGCGGTGATTTTTTTCTAATACTGGCACAGAGACTTGTTCTAATGCGAATTGATTTGCTGTTAAAGACATGTTTAACATCAAAGATGCTTCGAATTCAAAGAGGTATTTGCATATTATGTCATCCGGCAGCCTAAACTAAAATGGATATGATGGGGCATTATACATGTAAAGGAATATCAAAAGCATGTTCTGATAATGAAAAGAGCATATATTGCACATTACAGAGTACATTATATACTACTAGGTATTTTCTCTTTACATAATAAAGAAAGTATTATTAGTTACGTATACGATAAACCACATAGAGACACTGTATATATATATGTATATCTTACATCCAGTAACTTTGTATACTAATAACCTACACCTGTGCAATCGTCAAACCAATGACATGTCATAAATCATATAAAGCACGATACAAGCTTGGTCTGAGAAATCAAGAAAGTGGATGGTTTTGTTGTTTCTTTTCAAGATCTGAAATCCAGCGAATCCACTGGTAAGCTAACGGTTCATAGATCTTGCCGTGGAAACATCGCCTTCTCAGAAGCAGCTCCTGACGGCAGCCAAGTCGGCATAGAAAACAACACGTCTGGTATCAAAGGAAAGGTAACTCATCTTTTCATAATTCACAGCGGAAGTCCGACCATTTGGCTCGGTTTTTGTCCTGTATTGATCAAACGACTGTTATTTAAATCTGTACCAACACAAGTATGAGAAATATATAAGTTTCTATACTCCATCAGTAATTTTAAGTTCAATAGATATTAGAATAAAATTCGGGAATCATATGAAATTAACAAAACAACCAAATTAATTATGAGAACAAGTATCAATTATACTTGAATATCAATCGATCTTTTCATGTCTTATTTTACGAGATTTCATTACAAAATATCAAGACTAGGTTTATATCATGTACACAAATAGATGTAAATACAAAATCAAATTATATACAAAAATAATAATAGATATATACATGCTTTGTGTTCTTTGTAATGTTTCCAAAAGCTATATTTTCTTCAAAATTCATAAATCAAAAATTAATGGACAAGTTGCGAATTATTTATCAGGGTGCTCATTCCAAAGATAAGGTAAGAAGTGGTAATAAGAGATAAAATATGACTTCACCATCAATCTATTATAAACATTCACCAATAGGATTAACTCTTAATTAATAGTACAGGGCAGAGGGTTTGTCTGTATCCTTTCCTTCACTTATCTCCACACTGTAGAAATTTAGCAGGAGTGTACGTTTGATTTCGAATTGTTTTCAGGAGTGTGAGTTGAACGTCTAGAGGGGGCATGGTTTCTATCTTTTTCTTTTTGTAAATTTGATTTGAAATTCAAATTAATTCCTAGTTGATATTAATTTTCATGCGCAATGTTTGTCTTTTATTTTTCTTTGAATTTACAACATCTAATAAGAAGGATGTATGTTTTCAAATACAAATATGACTACTTGCAGACTGTGAATTTGAAAGGATGGAAAATCAGACGTGAAATTGGAAACAAAACCAAATGCACATATGAATTCAAGAACGACCTCATGCTTGGACCAGGACAGAAGATTAAGGTACGGACGCTGTCTTTTAAATTCCACACCCTCTTTGAAGGGAACAGTTATCAAGAAGTACTAATATGTGTTGAGGCGGTTTTCTGTAAACGTATTTCGTCTTTTAGTTGTACAGTGGTGGTGCTGCAGACATGAAACAGTCAGACAGTGATATCGTCTGCGAATTCTTCACCTGGCACGCGGGAGGAGGAAGTTACATCCTCTCGGATGAAAATAATAGCGTAAGTCTGAATATAATGTTAACTTGAGTGGAAACTCTATACAATTACCGGAAGTAGATTTTTCTTCTTCTGACACCCCCCCCCCCCCCACACACACACACACAGTCTCGGGATATATTTCTCTTAACTGGGTGGAGGTTATAGATTTTTCGTCATGTTTAAATACCTATTTAAAGTTTTATGAATATAACTATTCCACAATAATGTGGACTACAGACGTCCTACAGGTTCTCTGTTCTTACTGTACCACTTCGAATATTCTTTTGTATTCTATTAAACATGTGCATGTATTTTCTCGAATTTCAAGTGAATAGATGTTTTTAAGATAAACATTTATCTTTTCATTCTTGCAGGAAAAGGCTTCACTTAAGATGACCATAACAAACTAAGGACAATATTTATATGTCTTAGATGTTGTGAGAATTCCAGCTTATCGAAGTCTGCTTATTTCGAATACATTCCATGAAGATTTTGAATGAAAATCTGACTTTCAATTCATTGGTTGTGAAGTTTCATTGTAAAAAGAAAATTACCGGTATCAAAATGCATGGTTTTGAAAAAGATCGTTTAACGTACGATTGTTTGTTGTTTTTACATATTTTATGATTCTACATCAAATAATTATTTTAATTGGGAGTATTACTTGTTAATCTGTCTGCTTGTGCTATTGTTGTGCCTCCTACTATAATATGTTTGCTTCAACCATTGTTACATTTTCATATAGGTTGTGTGCTTTTGCAAAGCTATATTTTTACAATGATTTCCTCGAATGCAGAATGATATTATTACAATTGATAATCAAGCAGTAGATATGTGTATATGACCATCGTTTGTCACCGAGAGCTACAAAGTCATATGGGGAGGAATGTTATGGGTATTCTCTTTGGCATTTTGGTTTCATCTAAAGAGAAAAAACATAGCCATCTCCATACATTTTAATCATTTACTTGATACAGGAGCAATACAGTGGTCTTTGGTGAAATTTTGAAACACCAGAGGAGACAATGTATTGCTTTTGGTTTCAAAATTACAAAGGGGATTGATTGGAATTTTAGATGTTTCGAAAGACAATTCAATGTCGTACTTTGGGCAGCAATAAATTGTGTAATTGAATGTTCACTTGAGTGAGATGTTTTGTATAGTTGTGTGGTGCTTCACTCCAATCTTTTTTTCTTTTTACAATATTTCAGATGTAGTCTAGTACAAATATATATTTTATGACAAATGCACGATTTAAAATTTTTATGCATTAGAGATTATCAATAAAGTTTTTTTTTCAAAATTTGTTTTTGCGTTTGTTGTCCTATTGGCTAACAGAATATCGGATAGTAGTAGTAGTAGTAGTAAGTTATTTGAATTTTGGAGCACATAAAACATCTGAAGACAAGAGGAACGACTTATAATATTCACTGATTCTTCTTTTGTCATGCAAATTCTGACATTAAAACACAACTTGATTGCCATATAAACTTATATTAATATTACGATATTATTTGAAATGTAGAAATGAAATCAGAAATAAATGTAAATGCATGCAAGAGACATTACAATGATTTTACTTCAAAGTGTGCAATGCATGAAGTGTTCCAAGGGGCGCATTATGAAAATCTTCACAGAGGAGGTTGCAACCCAAGTTTATGCCATTTCCTTCCAAAAAAGAAGGGATGAAGACCTCAAAATGGTCTCTTTAGAAAAAAAAAAAGAAGTTCAATCACGAAAGGGAGTTGCAGCCCTTGTAACCCCCACCTATAGACCATTAGTTAGGTTGTGTCTTAGTTATCAATATTGGCGAACTATTGAAAGACATTAGCATAAAAAGTTACATCAATCAATATCATCAACATTCCATGTTATGCAAGAGCTTGTTCTGGGTATAGTCAGTTTTTAAATCGAGGTAAGCTACTGACAAACAAGTTGATGGTACAGGGATTTCAACAGTCTCCATTGAAGTCAGCATTTCGCAAATTCTATGGTCGTTATAACGATCTAGTTCGTCAATACAACCTCGCATTGGGTCAAATGCTGTCTGACGTGTTTCATACCGATTGTTAAGCCGTTCTTGGCACACTGATTTGACTGAGGATAACTCCGTTTACCTGATCAGGATATGGGGCTCACGGCGGGTGTGACCGGTCAACAGGGGATGCTTACTCCTCCTAGGCACCTGATCCCACCTCTGGTGTGTCCAGGGGTCCGTGTTTGCCCAACTATCTATTTTGTATTGCTTGTAGGAGTTATGAGATTGATCACTGTTCGTTATCTTCACCTTGCATATGCATGAATAAGTTTATATGGGAGGTTTCAGGCTATTACACGATTGACGTCCGATAACACATCATCTGTAACCTCGGTAGGATACTTCTCTCTGGTGCATTAACAAAAGCATACAAACCAAGATAACAATAGTTACAGGCTACTCATAACCCGTGTACACGACAACAACAAATGATACTTACCCGTGTACACGACAACAACAAATGATACTTACCCGTGTACACGACAACAACAAATGATACCCGTGTACACGACAACAACAAATGATACTTACCCGTGTACACGACAACAAATTATATCTACCCGTGTACACGACAACAAATGATACTTACCCGTGTACACGACAACAACAAATAATATCTACCCGTGTACACGACAACAACAAATTATTTCTACCCGTGTACACGACAACAACAAATGATACTTACCCGTGTACACGACAACAACACATAATATCTACCTGTGTACACGACAGCAACAAATGATATTTTTCGGGAGTTTGTACAGCAAAACATAAAATTCATTGGCTTTCAACTTCTTGTTCATGGACTGGATATGCTACGACTGCAAATAAAGATCTGAAAACACGAATAACTTTCGTTCAGTTCTGCAATCTTTATTCATCATATATTTCAAAGTACATGTATGTTAGTATATGTCGCATACAGTCGCTAACAAGTTTTATTGATAATGGATAACAATAGAGAAGAAGTGACTTTGAAATTACAAGTAACAGTCTGAGAAATTCCGTCCAGGAGGTAGGAAATGACGACAGATTCACCCTGAACGCCCTCCACAGTTAACACAACGTCTGTATCCTGAATTGGAGTAATGGCACTAATTCGCTGCTGAGAAACTGGTATCCATTTTGATGTCTCTCCAAGCAAGAACAATGAATGGATGCTATCAAAAGTCAAAACTCTTTTCAAGTGGAGCTCACTGGTACATACAGATAGTAATGTTGTGTGTTTATAAAATAATTTAATGCCATGTTTTTTTTCTATTAAGTTTCTGTCTAATTTTCCTTACAAAAGATTTCAGATATTTTCATCAGTTTTTGCACCAAATGAAAATTTTTGTTAGTAGATAATTAATACTTGTCTGGTTTCTCATTCTAAAAAAGGATTTCTGGTTTCTTTTATGAATATGCTTGTCTGGTTCTCATTATAAATATACTTACTTTGTTCCTCTTTATAAATTTTTGATACGTTTGTCTGGTTCCTCTTCATAAAAATGACATATACATACACACTACATGAAGTGTATCTTACCCAAATGATATCCTTGGAATGAAGTGAAATAAGCAGAAGTCTGCCCTGGTGCAATTTTCCATCGCCAAAGTTGGTGTAAATGACTTGATTATCTGTGGGGAGCGGTATTCATACACCATATACTCGTCATGGGGGTTATTCATCTAGAAATTACAAACATAATTCTGCATAATTTGTGACATGGACATCATTAGCATTCTTCTGTAGAAAATATGATGCTAGTAATCGTGAGCAAGCCAAGAATATCAGGGTATCCTAGATATATTCAAAAACTACAAAACAAGTTATGCAACAGAAGATACAAATACAGTAAAGCATGCTTGTAGCGAAGTGCTGGGGATGAACAATTTTGATTCGTTATAAACGTAATTTGCTATATCCAATGAATTATTGATATGTTTCAAAATCACAGGGAGTGGAATGGAAATCATTTCCTTGTAAGCGTGACTTCATTATAAGCGTGTTTGATATAACCATGCTTTACTGTATGTTTGATCGCTTCAAAACCATTTAACAGTCTACACGACGGGAAGATTCTGATTACATATATTCCATCAACATTTCACTGTTCAAATGTTTAAAATATCTCTATAAAGGAATCGATCTGGGGAGACTATAGTATATAGTGTTTAACCATACCACGAAATCTAGATCTGTTTTCATCACTTTGAAGTGCGGAATTGTATCAACCCCAAGAACTGTTCCAAAATATTTCAATTGGTTCTCTACCGTCATTTCTGAGTACGTACTCCAGACTTCCATGTTGTTTGTCACTTTGGTAGCAGTCTAAAGAAACCAAATCAAATATAACACATTTTCAAACTGTTTTCATCGTATTTCTTTGTTTAAATATTTCTTACATTCTATAAGATACAAGGGTAAACAAATATCTGAATAATATTACCAGAATCATCTGACGATCTATTGCAGTCGCTGGTTTTGATGGTTTCAAAATCCTTCCATCTGTGTTGCAACATCTTGATGAACAGAACATATTGTAAAACACAAATTATTGATACCTAAGAATGAGGGATACCGATAGTATAAAGATATTTAATGAAGAAAAGGATATTTAACTGATAATAACAGCATTTGAACTAGTGGTATGTAAAACTTATTTACCTCATGAGAAGCGAAACATTGGTACCGCCTACCATGTCACCAGGTCCAACTGGTCCTGTGCTCAAGGTTGATACCACAGCATTTAGACCAGGATATGGCTCAGAGCTTTCTGTGGGAAACGAATAGTGGTGAATAACCGTAAATTATGTGGTGGAAATATTAGTACTACAAATCAAGTATGTGGTTGTCATTCAGTAGCACATGTAATCACTGACTATAACTGTTTCCGGGCTGGGTCGTTGTAGTCCAGAATGTATCCTTATAAGGACGAATTCCAATCGCATCAGCAAACATTGAGGAGACGCCGATCCGCCACTGGTCGCGTCCTGGGTGGTAATCACCACTCACTCTGGCCTAAAAATTCAAACCGGTTTGCAAACACAAAGTTGAGAATAACTACAAGTTCCAAAAACACAATTGTAATTTTCTTCAGTTTATATTATGATACAGTAAACAACAATGTCTTCATCCAGAGAGACGGAACGACAAGCGGGCGAACGAATTGGTAATATAATAAACTAGTAATGATTTCGTATAACGAGAAACCAGTGAGATGACCGATCACGTATTTCGAGTATTTTGTATGTCAGTTCTTCCATGTTGCGTACTCGACTGAAGGCACAGAAGTAATATTGGCAGAGCTTGTGTGCTGATATACGGTAACCAAGGGCTGATTGAAGATTCTAATTTTCAAAAGATATTGATACCTTGATTTTTTATATTCTACCATGGTCCGCCCCTGGTATTAAATTTCTAATGAATTTGATTGTCTACAAATTCATTGTTACTATATGTTTTGTACCTTCATGTCATATGCAATATCAGTATGTTTCTTAAAGAAATTAACTCTGTACACATCAAAACATCTCCGTAGTAGAAAAGAAGCTAGCATTACCTATGTAGTGGATGTTGTTGGAAAACAATTCCCGAGGTATCCTATATCTTGCATGTATCAACCATAATATATGTACAAAACCGAGAAATTTTTGTAGCAGTGGAAAAAAGTAGGTAGCTGATTCGGTTGTCACGACATTGTCAACAATCATCTTTCAGATAAGTTTGATCAGTAGCTATACATTTTGGTTTACTCACCTGAGTAACTACATTCAGTTCTAACGCCATCATGGCATGTCTAGGATTTGACATGCAGTACTGTATCGGTATTTGCAGTAATTTTGCTGCATCAGCCATTTGTTGAAGCCACAATTTCCCTAAACTTATTCCGTTCAAGAAGGATGGGAGTCCTGCAAACTCTACGTTCAGCCAGTCCTACGAAGAAAGTTTGAAATATATATTTGAGACCGTAGCTAACATGGGCATTACTTAGATTTACAAGGAAAAGATTTGAAGATTCCCTATATCTCGATCGGGTAAACGGAGTAATCCGTTGTCAAAGTCAGTGTGTAGAGAACGACCTTAATTTATATAATGTGTACATAAAACTGAAATATACCGAATTCTTTGAAACATCTACATTAAAAAACTTACAGGTATATATTCATACTAGTTTTGATTTATTGTTGATAAATGCATTCATATTATTATACATGGGTTTAGGATAAGTTGACATTGAGACTGAGATCGAAACATTGATCTTACACTTATTGCTCCGTTTATAGGGCTCACGGCGGGTGTGACCGGTCGACACGGGATGCTTACACGATCATCCAAGGCGCCTGATCCCACCTCTGGTATATCCAGGGTTCCGTGTTTGCTCAACTCTTAATTTTGTATTCCTTATAGGAGTTATGAGATTGATCACTGTTCGTTATCTTCACCTTTTCATGTATCACGAACTTAATGACAGGGAACGAAATTTCACATCCTTATAATTACTTGCAATGATGACCCTTAAACCTGCATTTTTCTTACAAAGATTTATGAAGGATGTAGGAAGGTTTTTTTTTTAAATTATTCTTTCTAACCGATAACCAAGTTCCTTACAAACGAATTTGATTGCAATTACAAATTGAAACAAGAAACACTAAAGTCATTAAGCAACAAATTGACGTAATAATATTGTAATTTCGTATTAAATATTTGGAGGTGAACCGAGACTCTGGTGTTCGTAAATTAATCGATAACTCCATATTTTCAATAGGTATTGATTCGTATTTTTCACCAGTTCAGTAATAAACGGACATTTTAATCATTTTAGATCTCTTCTTTTTGTACTCTGGTACTTTACCTGTTCGTAAAGAACTAAATCCCAATCTTCTTTTGCATGTCCTAACAAGTAATTCCAGAAATTCTGTTAAATAAATAATAACTGTATTAATCGCTGATCCTCAAAAGATAACGATCAATTTCTATGTCATTAAAACATTTTTGTTACGCAGTCTTTTGTCTTTTTAGGCTTTTATATAGAAGAAAATCCACTTGTAATCAAAAGGTTACCTGTAGGTGTCCATTAAGTTGACAATTGCTGTCCATTAATTTTAAAAAGGAAAGATACTGTCCGTTCTTAAAAACAATGGACAGTAATTGTCAACTTATTGGACAGTGCCAGGTAAACCCAATAACTTATTATTAGACGTCTACAGGTAGGCTGAAAATAAGAGAAAGACAATACATTTGTCAAAGAGATACAAATTTAATTTTAAATTCCTCAAAAGTAAGAATCAACACAGATATCGGAAAAATCACTGAAACACTTAAAACAATATTTCCCCTCTGCTCCAACTTTAAGATTCGTAATTCTTTTTCATTCCATTGGCCATAATTTATCGCATAAAAACTTAATTTTGAAAGACATTCCCATGCTGTATTTGAATTTGCTGGATCCAGAGGCACATTCCGAAACTTCTTCTCGACGTTTTCATATGTTTTCTTTACTAGCATATCCTAATTCTGAATTATTATTTCCGCTTTCATGAATAATTTCATTTCATTTCACGAGATAGACATGTTAAGTTCTTTTGGCTGGCGTTAATTATTTCCTCATCCAATATATTTGAAAACACAATGCTTTTCAGATCAAAATTTGGCTCCACAAATTCCCCATCCTTCATATCCAGAATATAAAACTCATTAAGATAATATTCGCAGTACTTTCATTAAAATCCTTGAATTTTCATTGTGCAATGAAAATGTTTTCCCCATCAGAGGACGACGTGTTGATATGGCTTAGTACTACAGAGAGAATGAATATAGAACCCACAGTACAAGATACCCCTGATTACTTACCTGACACTGTCCTGTTAGTAAACAAAAGAAAAATACTTCTACGCAAGACTGGTTATATTGTCATACTATTAAAAAAGTAGCTTTATTCATAATTATTATTGTCAATGGGTTTACCTGAGCCTGTCCATTCTCAGAACAAAACATGTAATGTTTTAAGTAGGATATAAGCCTCAAACTGTCCATTCTGTGAGAGAGAACTGATTCTCTCAAAGAATGGACAGTTTTTGGCTTACATCCTTTACGTATATCATAAAAGTTAGCAATTAAAACTCGAATAAGATACTGTAACATTAGCAGAAATATCAGAAAATGCCTGATTTCTCTTTCATCCTTACTACTTGTTTCATGGTGTTAGTAATTGTGTTAGTCCTGAATTAAGAATGATATTTAATTTATCTACATTAATACCAGCGGTAAATATACTTTTTGGAATGTTACGAAATATGAATACATATATTTGTATATATGTCTCACCTGAGTTAAAGGAGCTGAAACATTTGCATCTCTGTCAATCTCAAACAAGTACCTCCCTCTGTTTTGGACTGCATACACTGTATCTTTGGCCCTGTGTGTAACAAAAGAGTGACATTTTCAGGGCTTTAAAGATAAGATTCTAAGAATATCCCAGTCTTAATACATGTGTAAAATTGAATTGTGTTCAACATTCTTACCAGAATCGGTTATGTAAAGCAACAGGTAAACCAAGTTGATGAATAAGAGCACTGTAAAAATATAGAGGATAACTTATTACACGTATGAGAGAGAGAGAGAGAGAGAGAGAGAGAGAGAGAGACTAACACTAATAACTCACTTGAGGCCGTGAGGGAATACATCAGGCCGAGAATCCCAATCTTTGACCCCATTTCCTTCCCCTTTATAGTACCACCAGGAATCGAACTGGAAGTATCTGAAACAAAATAATTTCAGAACTTTTAATAAATTTGAAAACGCAAAACTTTTTTCAAATCAACAACATCAAAACGTACGACTTTTCAACATTTTACAGACTATTTCTCACTATAAATTATCGACTAGGCTTTTTGACATCATAGACAGTTGCTTCCTCAACAAAAATGGAAAACGCAAATATTCATATATATTGATCAGTCATCCAAAAAATTACTTTGTTAAACTCCACTCTGATTCCACGCACAAGTACTCTGAAGTTTAAATAAAAAATATATCTCCGTGGTCTTTGGTAATCAGTATTTCCAACAGTCTGTTAGAATTTACCATGGGCACGAATTGTGCTCCTTTGTTAGCTGACCTGTTTTTATATTCTTATGAAGCAGAATTTATTCATATCTTCAACGTGAGAAGATAAACTCTCTTGCTGTGCCCTTCAATTTTACATTTAGATATATCGACGACGTATCATCTATTAACAATATTAATTTTCATTCATATCTCGATTCGATATATCCCTGTGAACTCGAAATAATGGACACCACAGAGTCGTCCACTTCTGCTTCATACTTAGATATTTTGTTGGAAATAGATATTAACGGCAAACTAACAATTCAATTTTAAGACAAACAGGATGATTTCAGCTTCTCCATCGTCAACTTCCCATATTTGTGTATCAATGTTCCATTATCACCTGCATATGGTGTTTATGTCTCTCAACTGATTCGATACGCAAGAACTTGTTCTGTGTATGATCAGTTTTTAAATCGAGGCAGGCTACTGACAAGCATGTTGATGGTGCAGGAGTTTTAAACAGTCTTGTTTACAGTCAGCATTTCGCAAATTCTATGGTCGTTATAACAATCTAGTTTGTCAATACAACCGTCATTGGGTCAAATGCTGTCTAACGTGTTTCATACCGATTGTTGGGTCATTTTTGGCACACTGATTTTGACTACGGATAACTCCATTTACCTGATCAAGATATAGGGCTCACGGCCGGTGTGGCCGGTTGACAGGGGATGCTTACTCCTCCTAGGCACCTGATCCCACCTCTGGTATATCCAGGGATCCGTGTTAGCCCAACTCTTTATTTTGTATTGCTTATAGGAGATATGAGATTGATCACTGTTTGTTATCTTCACCTTTTATCAAATCGTGTTTGATTCTTTATATTGAAAGCCACTCAATCTGAGTAGTTTCTACATAACATGCATTCCTGCAAATTATTTCAAATCAAAGAAAACACTACATGTATCAACTAAATTTTTTACTCTTGACGCGTCAAACTAAAGGATGACCAACCTGTAAGGAATGTTTTGGCTGTCTGCGTATTTCTTGACATCCAGCATAGTATCCTCATATGTCTTGTTTTGTTCAGTCAAGTAATAGTAATAGGCACCTGTAGATGGATACAGTTGTCAAAAACAGGATGTGAAATTATGACGATTATTCTACTAAAATTTGCAATTAGAATTTGCAATGTGATATCAATTTTATCTCTAAAAACAACGTCTCCCATATTACACTAATGATTTTATTGTGCGACATAAACACATTAACAAAATCATTATATCTACAACCAAAAAAAAGGATAACACATTTAAAACAATGTTCCTAAATTTGTTGAGGAAGTTCAAGAATATATATATATATATATATATATATATATATATATATATATATATATATGCAAGGTGAAGATAACGAACAGTGATCAATCTCATAACTCCTACAAGCAATACAAAATAGATAGTTGGGCAAACACGGACCCCTGGACACACCAGAGGTGGGATCAGGTGCCTAGGAGGAGTAAGCATCCCCTGTTCACCGGTCACACCCGCCGTGAGCCCCATATCCTGATCAGGTAAACGGAGATATCCGCAGTCAAAATCAGTGTGCCAAGAACGGCTTAACAATCGGTATGAAACATGTCAGACAGCATTTGACCCATATATATATATATATATATATATATATACATATATATATATATGTTGAAACTTTTTTTCACAAATACCATTGTCTGTCCAGTATCCAAGGTGACTAATGGTGAGATCTGTCCTCACAAACTCGTCCGTTCGGCCATACCACTTCTTCATCAGTCGCCCCCAACCTTCAAAAGCCTATCAAGATACCGATATATACTTAAATTATCATGAAACAAAACATTGATGTTTACAACAATTGTCGCCCGGAGAAATTAAAGTGTCAACTACCCGGTATTTGTTAGTAGGAATATGCTGGAAGATATCTTTTAAATTTTACGACTAAAGCACAAATGCTAAAAAAAAAAAAAAAGAAAAGAAAGAAAAACAATGATTACTTAGGTCTGTGTCAGGCTACGTTAGACAGCACAAGGATGGTTTAAACAGGTCTTGTCGGTGCTCACATGCATCTGTGCTTTCAATATTTATACGTTACGTATTTCATCAACAGTAATAAAATGTTGTAATGAATGATACGCAAGACCTTGTTATGCGCATGGTCAGTTTCTAAATCGAGGCAGGCTACTGACAAACAAGTTGATGGTGCAGGGGTTTTAACAGTCTCGTTTAAAGTCAGCATTTCGCAAATTTTATGGTCGTTATAACGATCTAGTTTGCCAATACAACCTCTCATTGGGTCAACTGCTGTCTGACGTGTTTCATACCGATTGTTAGGCCATTCTTGGCACACTGATTTTGACTACGGATAACTCCGTTTACCTAATCAAGATATAGGGCTCACGGCGGGCGTGACCGGTCGACAATGGATGCTTACTCCTCCTGGGCACCTGATCCCACCTCTGGTGTGTCCAGGGGTACGTGTTTGCCAAACTCTATTTTGTATTGCTTGTGGGAGTTGTGGGATTGATCACTGTTCGTTGTCTTCACCTTTCACAAATGAATTCGCACAACACGAGTATGTCTCCAATACTGATATGACTAACATGATCTTAATATTCTGGAGAATCCACACAATTTAAGAAAGTTTGCATTTTGATGTGATTCAATGTGGCCCTGCTATTGTTGAAAAAAGTTGTCTTAAGGAAAGTCCGTGCTTTTACGTATCCGGTTTTAAATTTTAAACACCGACTAGAAAGTTCCAGTTATAACTTCTTTGTCTGATGTTTGTAGTTTACGAGAACTGTACGAGTCAAATTTAGCATTCAAATGTGAATCTTAGATATATTTACCATAAATTATTATAGTATCAAGTCCTCACTAGCTCCAATGGTACAAAGCAATGTAATATCTACATTGATCTCTAAAAGGCTCATAGGTTGCAATCTAAGCCTGAACAAGTTAAAAATCATACATAGGCGTGACCCTCACAGTGGAATTCAAACTGTTTTTAGTGAGTTTGTGTTTGGTTCAAAGAAACCCAGAATTATAAATCCTCAGAAAATCATCAGCAAAGTTGTTGAATATTTGAACTCTTCTTCGCAAGTACTTTCAAGAAACAAAATTATTTGTACATGAGCTGTAGTTGCTAGAATCTACACATATGTTACATTATATTTATTTTTTCTATAAGTATGAGATAGCATGTAGGTATTTTTAAGTATGATATGATTGATAGCCAAACAAAAAAAGAATAACACACACACCAAAAAAAAATGTGAGAAAAAGGAAGGGGAGGGGGTGCGCCCCCCCCCCATCTCCCTCCTTGTGTTCTAATTGTCTGGTAGGACAAAATTTTCAGTATGTTTTACATATATATATATTGTCATATTCTGTTAATCTTGATTTTAAGATTGTATTTGCTGTTACAATTTACTATTTTCAAAGTGTGCAAAGAATAATTGTAAAACTTAAATTCACAAATGGGGGTTTGCGTATTCAAGAGACCATTTTGCAAAATATCTCTGGTCAACTATGGTAAAATATGTTTTTTTGTTAACCTTAGATATAATTCTAAATATTTTTAAAGAAAAACTGGCATGTAAACAATTTAGATTTTGAGAATTTTTCAAAATTGCGATATTCTGTGATTTTTTTCTGAAGGATGTGAGCAGATTAAACAGCAATTGTGTATGTTTTCAATTGAATATCTTTAAAAATTCTCTCAATAAATGAATAGCTATTGGTTTTTATATATTATAGCTTAATATGATGTGCTTTGGTGCATATTTTTAATAAAACATGAGATCATGCATTCTTGTGTTAAAATTTGGCTTTTGCATTTGGGGGTATATATGCTCTGTAGCACATAGTATAAAAATAAACCTGCAAAGGTATGTCTAATATGGGTTTTTTAGTTAGTTTATGAGTTGTTAAAGTTATTTAAATGGAAAAAAAATTTGATTGACAGAAATTTCTAATAGGATTTACCTACCTTAATTGATTTTCTGTATGTCCCCATATAAAAAATCTCCTATCGTGGCCTCACCCTGCCCCTGATTTGAACAAAATTGAATTTGAACTAGATGCTTACATATGATGACTAATCCTGGCCCTACTGTTGTCGACATGAAGAATTTTAAAGATATTTTCCTATATGTTTCATGTAAAACCTAGTCCCTGCCGTGGCTCCAACCTGCCCCGGGTCCACAACTCAAAGAAACTTGAATCTGTACTACCCGAGGATGTTTGCATATTAATATGACTAATCACGAACCTGCTTTTCTTGAGGAAAGCTTTCTATGCATACCCATTTAAAACTTTGATCCCCTATTGTAGATCAATCTCACTTCCGGGGGCTGAAATTTGAGGAAACTTTAATCTGCACTACCTAGGGATGCTTGCATATTAATGACTTATCAGACATTTTTCCTATATATCTCCATGTAAAATTTGATCTCTCTGTCGGTCTATCTATGGAAACAATTCACCGATGAATCCACCGATACCCTTCAATTTTTGTTTGTCTACATCTGTTTTTATCCATAGACTATTCCAAAATTCATTCACCTCTAACATTACAAATTTACACATGAACACACAGGGCCAAAAAGAACCCCTTTGGGGAAAATTTAAAAAAAAAATGAATTCAGAATACTCGTATTGGAGTTTACAGTCTTCTGAAAAGCATTTTGAAACAAAAGATAACCGGCATTCAGTAGACCTACACAGCTAGCCTGCTGTCTAATCCTATTTCATTTTTAAAATACATGGGGAAGGGGGGGGGGGGGTAAGAAAACGTTACGACATTGCTAGTTTATAACATTAATGTATACCTTGTTAATTCCTTTCGCGTAATATAGGATGGTGTCGCACTGGTAACCAGGAGGTACCAGTTTTACTCCTCCCATAACGCCCCATCCCACGCTTTTATCAAAGTCTGGATGCGTAACGGACGACGCCATGAACTGAGAGAACGGGGCAATAATCACTGTATTGCCATCTCTGTCAAAAATGGCCAGTGGCCCTCCTGATATTCCGTAGGCCATAGAAACACTAGTTGTATTCCACCTGAAAAGGTATAGCATAGTCTGTTAAATTTAGAGTAGGTAAGATTACTCCTTAACATAAATACTACTGAAGATAGCTTTCAAACATAAATTGGGGAAATGCATGCACATGTATACGTTATGGTTTAGTAAATGAAATTCCCTCGTACATGTATTGTATTCCAAGTTAGATGTTGAAACCGCTAAAACGGTCAGGTCTACAGAAGTAAGATAGAAAACTAACTTACACCCCTATGATAAATAAGATAGAAAGCTAAATTACACCCCTATAATAAATAAGATGGAAAGCTAACTTACACGCCTATGATAAACAAGATAGAAAGCTAACTTACACGCCTATAATAAATAAGATAGAAAGCTAACTTACACGCCTATGATAAATAAAATAGAAAGCTAACTTACACGCCTATAATAAATAATATAGAAAGCTAACTTACATGCCTATAATAAATAAGATAGAAAGCTAACTTACATGCCTATAATAAATAAGATAGAAAGCTAACTTACACGCCTATAATAAATAATATAGAAAGCTAACTTACACGCCTATAATAAATAAAATAGAAAGCTAACTTACAAGCCTATAATAAATAATATAGAAAGCTAACTTACACGCCTATAATAAATAATATAGAAAGCTAACTTACATGCCTACAATAAATAAGATAGAAAGCTAACTTACACGGTCAGGTCTACAGAAGTAAGATAGAAAACTAACTTACATGCCTATGATGAATAAGATAGAAAGCTAACTTACATGCCTATGATAAATAAGATAGAAAGCTAACTTACACGCCTATAATGAATAAGATAGAAAGCTAACTTATGCGCCTATGATAAGTAAGATATAAAGCTATATATTATCACTTACACGCCCATGCTTTATAAGTAAGATAGAAAGCTAACTTAACACGCCCATGCTTTATAGAAGCAAGATACAAGATAGAAAGCTACATATTGTCACTTACAAGCCTATGATAAGTACGATAGAAAGCTACATATTGTTACACGCCTATGCATTAAAAGATAGAAAGTTACATATTGTCACTTACACGCCTATGCTTTATAAGATAGAAAGTTACATATTGTCACTTTCACGCCTATGCTTTATAAGATAGAAAGCTACATATTGTCACTTACACGCCTATGCTTTATAAGATAGAAAGCTACATATTGTCACTTACACGCCTATGCTTTTCCCAGTGTCCCCCACCATGATCCCTCCATAAGCAAGGTAATATAAGTTGACGTTTGCTTCCTGACTACCGACATTGAAGGCGGGAAATCTCCCGATCACGGAGTTTACATCGGGGCGATTGGTTCTCTGAGCACCGTTATGGTAAGTCTAAATACGTACATGCATACTATCAGTATTAATTCAAAATTAAATTTGAATTTCACTGATCAGCAAAAGTTGAAGGGTAAATATTACTGGAGATTCAGTACATTACCTGTGAAAACACGATGAAATCGTTCTCTAATTCAAATGGGTATGTTTTAATGGAGGCGGTGATGTTGCTACTTCCGACAGTGTAATAAAAATCTGTCGTCTGCCATTCCCCTATTTTGTCATAACCACTTGTCGCAGACGACTGTTTCAGAGAAAGGTTTCCATTGATGTGCATCAAACCGTCTGCCATAAAGTAAGTTGGTGCACTAGTTAACCATACTTTATTGTTAACCTTTATGCTGTAGGTACCATCCGTTACCACTGAGAGTTGGAGACCACGATTTTGCGACACCACGAAATCCGTTACTGTAGAACAGAAAACACATATAACGCTTTTTAAAGATTACGTTGTTGTGAAATAAGTACCAGCCTAGCCGAGAATTAGGCATTGATGAAAATAAGTTATTCGTCTTTACAAATTCAACATTCTTTATATCTTTACTACTATATACATGTATATACATGCCATCACTAATTCCTCCAGCACAACTTAAAACTTCTAGAGGCAACCATAAATCGACATCTTATATCTAAATCAACCAATCATGTTCGAGAAAAGCAGGCATGTCCGTATGATGGCTGTAACATCAAACTGACTGATAACTACGGAAATTTTAAGTTCCTCAGACAATTTCAAATCATTACATTTAAAGTATGAGCTCTGAAGAATTCTTTAACACCATATGATGAGAATACCGCATGGTGGGTAGACATTCTTATACATGTATTGAGCTATTGAGCGTCATTTACCTCTCGGCATTCATACTTACGCAATTTATAAAAAAAAAATCACTTGCTTTAATAGGTTTAAATCAAGAAATGAACTATCATAAAATATAAATGACAATTTTTTTTCGAACCATTGCTATGTATAGGTATTTTATTGGGAAGTACAAAGATTTATATTATTTTATAGATATCTGAGCACTCGTGAAAACATAAAAATTGAATATAACCAATTCATCAATAAATCACCATTTGATCCAATTCTTTTAAGGAATCTTACATGAAGTATAGCTATCATCACAGACTACACAACTTACCAGAAAAGACGACCATCAGAAGTCGGAACAACGCCATTCTGATATCCACTACGACCAGCAATGCGGTCAAACAAAGCTTTTATATTACACAACACTTCTTATCAATTCAAAGATAAATCTTTGTTTATAATAATGTGGCCTTTAGCAATACTTGAGATGTCAAATGACTATTTAATCAAGAAGTTTTCAGTTAGTACTAATGTTTCTATATCGTCAAACCAGGTCACCTGATAACAGATGGCAGTGTGCTGGCATATATCATTTAAAATTCCGTCTACAAAATCTATTAGTAATATAGTAGTATTCCATTTCGAGTTTTAAAAAATACTGAAGTAAGTACTGTAGTATGATTGATCGCATTT
The DNA here is from genome assembly GCF_947568905.1 of Ostrea edulis. NCBI lineage: Eukaryota > Metazoa > Mollusca > Bivalvia > Ostreida > Ostreidae > Ostrea > Ostrea edulis. The sequence goes on from NC_079165.1 coordinate 40,845,699, forward strand.
CAAACTTGCTCAAAGATTCTTTGTTTCCAGCTGAAATACTTATGCAGTATACCCATGGATATGGTTATCATTTCCCATTGAACTGCTGAGAAAGTCATTCTCTTCCAATCCATAAAAAAAGAGAAAGAAAACAACAATAAATAATTTATTCACGATTTAACAAATAAATCCTAATCAAAGTGTCGTATACTGAACATCACGAACTATGCACACATATCGTTTTTGTTTATATTGAACAAACCGTGTAACATCGTAATGAAACGCCAGGACGAAGTGATTACATGTGTATTTCAAGAATACGCATCGGACATTCAAATTTGACTCATTTCTACCAACTAAACAGAGAACTTCAGCCTGAATGCATATCTTGTGACTGTCCATTAACCATATATCACATTTTATTTTAGAATGCAGTGATTTTACGCCCATACGGAATAGACATTTTTGGTAATGTGCAATCAATATAAATTTTTACAAATATTGACAATGATTATATTATACAATATTTACAAGAATGCAATTTTTACAGAAAAATTTCAATGTTTTTATAATACAACTGTTCATTTACACGAAATAATCTGTATTTTTATCTGTTTGTGTATTTTTAACTTTTATGTCCGTCCCGTGTAAGAATCACAACCCCCTTGCACGCAAAAGACCGTTTCCCTGATTTTCGAAAAAGAATAGGCTCACCGAGGGACCGTCAGGGAAACTCAAACACTCACAGCCAAACATATTCAAATTAGTTAACAGCCGTAAAATGGCTGAAATATTGCCAAGAAGGCGTAAAATCGTAACCAATCAATCATTGACAAATATGTTGATGTTACAGGGGTTTTAAAAGTCTCATTTAAAGTCACCATTTCGTAAATTCCAGGGCCGTTATAACGATCTTATTTTCAAATACAACCTGTCGTTAGGTCTAATGCTGTTTCATGTGTTTCATACCGTTCTTTACATACTGATTTTGACTACTCATTACTCCGTTTACTTGATCAATGTAAAGGTTCCATGGTGGGTGTGACCAGTCAACAGAGGATGCTTACTCCTCCTAGGCGCTTGATCTCACCTTCGGTGTGTCCAGGAGTCCGTGTTTGCCATGCTCTTGCTTTTGTGTTCTTTGTAGGATTTTTGAGATAGATCACTCATAACTGTCTTCACTTTTTTATCAAGGAAGAAATCATGCCAGCAATCTTGATGCAGATTAACAGCATCAACATAGCCTTTGTATTCTATTGAAAATCTTGCGTGATTTCTTGAATGAGAAAATTCATGTACATAAATTTTCCCCTTGAAAAATCATAAACAATGATTTGTATTTATTACATAGTCATACTCTGAATTGATTGATTTCATATTGTTTAACGTCCCTCTCGAGAATTTTTTACTCACATGGAGACCAGGGTTAGAATAGGTCCTTAGTACCCCTTGCTTGTCGTAAAAGGCGACTAACTGGGACAGTCCTTCGGATGAGACCGACAAAAACCGAGGTCCCGTGTCACAGCAGGTGTGGCACGATAAAGATCCCTCCCTGCTCAAAGGCCGTAGGTGCCGAGCATAGACCTAAACTTTGCAGCCCTTCATTGGCAATGGTGACGTCTCCATATGAGTGAAAAATTCTCGAGTGGGACTACCAGTATAAACAAAACATACAACTAACCAACCCATATGGAGACGTCACCATTGCCGGCGAAGGGCTGCAAAATGTAGGCCTATGCTCGGCGCCTACGGCCTTTCAAGCTTTGAGCAGCGAGGGATCTTTATCGTGCCACATCCGCTGTGACGCGGGGTCTTATCCGAAGGAGTGCCCAATTTAGTCGCCTCTTAAAACAAGCAAGGGGTACTGAGGACCTATTCAAACCCGGATCCCCAAAGGACTACTTTAAAGCTAAATACAAGTAAGACCACGATTCTCAATATATTGATGCTGACAAGAGATTCATTAAACAATGATAAAGACTGTATTCCTTATGAGGGCACCCGGGTTGTCCTGATTAGGTTCTCAATTCCGGTGCCGCGTCATATCTAGACTATTTATTATTCTTTGCTAATTAAGCGCTCGGCATTAAGTGAAGGTCACGGTTCTTAGGGACGTGACCTTAAAACGGAGCTTCCTTGTAACACAGGCGTTGGCACGAAAAAGATTAGAACCTCCAGAACTACGGCTATAAGCGTCTTTTATTGGTTAAAATTGTTGACGATTCACCTAAAGCTATTGATCATGTCTCTAATTGAGTGAACAATTTGAAATGAGGCCTAAAAAACCAAAACTTTTAAGGTACTCGTATTCACTATCAATCATATTACACTATCATTAAAGTTCAACTGATCACGTGGCGATTCGGGTTAGATTAGATCCTTAGTACCCCTAGCTTGTCGTAAGAAGCAACTAAATGGGACGGTCTTTCGGGTGAGACCGCAAAAATCGAGGCCCCGTGTCACAGCAGGTATGGCACGATAAAGATCCGTCCCTGCTCAAAGGTCGTAAGCGCCGAGCATAGGCCCCTTCACCGACAAAGGTGACGTCTGCAAATGAGTGAAACATTCTCGAGTTGAACAATATACAAACAACCGTTTCTGTCTTTCGTTGGTTCTTATTTCTCTTTTTACTCATGCTAATGAATAGTGGCCGTGTGGGTCGAATCCATTCAATATTCATATATATATCATTGTATAATATTCTTCAACTATTATGCATATTTTATTTAACAATTTTTCAGGTGAAGGCTAGACAAGGCTATATCAGCTGATATTGACTGCAAAATCTATTTTCACCCGATAAAAAAGTGTTTCGTGGATTTTTTCATACTCACCCATGTCGTAATTATATTTCTGGGCCACGTTTTACTAAAGAACTTTTAAGACTTAGACCAAAATCTTCTCTTGCAATTATTGTATTCTTGACGTTGATTAAATTGTGATTTTAATGTGATTAAGAAGAGTTTTGTGATTTTATATAAGTATAATCTCACAAAATTAATTAAATTGACGAATTTCAAGAGCTATGTAACATATTTATTCATGTGTAAAATATTTTGTAAGTAAATATTCTACAAGATGAAATTTAGAAGAGTTGTTAAAATGATTGATATTAAGTATTGAAATTAGAGCATTAGGAAATACTGGTCGTGACATCACCGATTATCAGAAATGGAAAAACCAGAATTCCTAAATGTTTATCAACACACTCGTCATTTCAATGTAGTCCCAATCTGGATCTACACTAATAATTGATAAGCTGAACACAGGTACCACAAATATTGATCCCATCAAATGGATTATAATTTTCATTCATATGATGATTCGATATATACCAGTGAATACCAAATAAAAGACACCACAGTCTTCCACATCTACTTCATGCTTATTTATTTTACTGCACATAAATGTTAACGGCAAACTATCAACTTAACTTTAAGACAAACGGGATGACATCAGCTTTTCCAGCGTCAACTTCTCATATTTTTGTATCAATATTCAATTATCACCTACATATGGTGTTTACATCTCTCAGCTGATTTGATACGCAGGAGCTTGTTCTGTATATGGTCATTTTTTTCAAATCGAGGCAGCCTTCTGACAAAGAAGTCGATGTTATAGGGTTTTAACAGTCTCGTTTAAAAGTCAGCATTTCGTAAATTTTATGGTCGTTATAACGATTTAGTTTGCCAATACAACCTGTCATTAGGTCAAATCTTGTCTGACGTGTTTCACACTGATTGTTATGCGTTCTTTACATACTAATTTTTACTAAGGATTACCTGATCAACATATAGGGCTCACGGCGGGTGTGACCGGTCGACAGAGGATGCTTTCTCCTCCTAGGCATCTGATTCCACTATACGAGATAGATCACTGTTCATTATCTTCACCTTTGCTAGTTACCATGATTTACACGTAGTTAAAATGATTGACATATAGTTACATTTAGTTTACATGTACTTTCATTAACTGGCACATGAACACAATGATTTACGTTGAATTACAATTATCTAAATGTAGTAACATTGATTTACATGTAATTACAGTCATTTACAAGTAGTGTTACAATGATTTACATGTAGTGTTACAATGATTTACATGTAGTATTACAATGATTTACATGTTACAATGATTTACATGTAGTGTTACAATGATTTAATTGTAGTGTTACAATGATTTACATGTAGTGTTACAATGATTTACATGTAGTGTTACAATGATTTACATGTAGTATTACAATGATTTACATGTACTATTACAATGATTTACATGTAGTGTTACAATGATTTACATGCAGTGTTACAATGATTTACATGTAGTGTTACAATGATTTACATGTAGTGTTACAATGATTTACGTGTAGTGTTACAGTAGTGTTACAATGATTTACATGTAGTGTTACAGTAGTGTTACAATGATTTACATGTAATTACAATGATTTACATGTAGTGTTACAATGATTTACATGTAGTGTTACAATGATTTACATGTAGTGTTACAATGATTTACATGTAATGTTACACTGATTTACATGTAGTGTTACAATGATTTACATGTAGTGTTACAATGATTTACATGTAGTGTTACAATGATTTACATGTACTATTACAATGATTTACATGTAGTGTTACTATGATTTACATGTAGTGTTACAATGATTTACATGTTACAATGATTTAGATGTAGTGTTACAATGATTTACCTGTAGTGTTACAATGATTTACATGTTACAATGATTTAGATGTAGTGTTACAATGATTTACCTGTAGTGTTACAATGATTTACATGTACTATTACAATGATTTACATGTAGTGTTACAATGATTTACATGTAGTGTTACAATGATTTACATGTACTATTACAATGATTTACATGTAGTGTTACAGTGATTTACATGTAGTGTTACAATGATTTACATGTTACAATGATTTACATGTAGTGTTACAATGATTTACATGTACTATTACAATGATTTACATGTAGTGTTACTATGATTTACATGTAGTGTTACAATGATTTACATGTAGTATTACAATGATTTACATGTAGTGTTACAATGATTTACATGTAGTGTTACAATGATTTAATTGTAGTGTTACAATGATTTACATGTTACAATGATTTAGATGTAGTGTTACAATGATTTACATGTAGTGTTACAATGCTTTACATGTAGTGTTACAATGATTTAATTGTAGTGTTACAATGATTTATATGTAGTGTTACAATGATTTACATGTAGTGTTACAATGATTCACATGTAGTGTTACAATGATTTACATGTAGTGTTACAATGATTTACATGTAGTGTTACAATGATTTACATGTAGTATTACAATGATTTACATGTAGTGTTACAGTGATTTACATGTAGTGTTACAATGATTTACATGTAGTGTTATAATGATTCACATGTAGTGTTACAATGATTTACATGTAGTGTTACATTGATTTACATCTAGTTATAATAATCTTCATGGTGATTTACATGTAGTTATATAAGAATTATCAAATTTTCTTGGTGAATATGAGTTTATGAAGTGCAAAGGTTTACTGATGCGTTACCACTGAAAAACTTATTCATTTCTTGTGTACGTTTTTCCTTCGAGTTCCTAAAATAGTCACATGCAAAACATACTCTAAAGCATTAAATAGGTTAAGAGACATAACACCGCATCTACTTTGTCATAATGTTGAGTTGTTAGTTTTATGTTCAGTAAATAATTCAAATATGAAACAGATGTGGAAGACTCTGTGGTGTACTTTATTTTGAGTTCACTGGGATATACAGTATATCTAACTAAGATATAAATGAAAATTATTAATGTTGATAGATAAAATTTCGTTACAATGTTTCTTCGATTATACTCCGATATTTCCATGACAAAATCAAAGAAGTAGGTACAGTTTCTACAGTCATCTGGCCCAAAATATTGATGATTTCACTTGGAGCTCAAATCCTGGCATTCAATTAAGGAATAGTTTAGCAAACCCAAAATTCACTCAGTTTGATCAGCAAAATGATTTGTGTCATATGACGAGAGCTTGAAGTTGGCATAAAATTGCAAAAATGCCATTTTCAATGAAAATATCCACAAATTCAGGTGGTTTTCCTTTTAGAAAACATACAGCGCATGCGTCGAGCAAATTCATATTGAAGCATGTTTTTCATCTCAAAATAATACACAATATATATCATTTTCATTTTGCTCGACAAATGCGCACATCTTTTCCTGAGCAATAATTTGTATGACATTTGACAGTTTTCAGGCTTATTTTGAGAAAAAGGCGGGAAATGTCTTATTCATGATGTCATAATGCTATCCATTTAGGACTATCATTCTGATTTTGTTGACATAGTATACCTGGCATTTATTTTACTTTCTTAAAACGCTGATTAAGGTAATTCCAGACACATTTTATAGAGAGAAATTTTTTGGGCCTTTTTATGTATACAACCGTACCTTGTTCTTTGTTATGACAAACAGCATCTAGATAGCATGACAGTTTTAAATACAATGATAAAAAGCAGCATTCAGTGTGAGAATACTTGTCTGTTTTTCATATAATTTAGTTTATAGTTAAATCTAGATGCTGGCAGAATGGTTACAAACGTAACATGTATTGCGTTTTTCATTCACATGTTTGCAATATGTTTTCATTCACATGGGCACGAATTGTGCTTTTTTGTTAGCTGACCTGTTTCTATATTCATATGAAGCAGAATTTATTCAAAAACTTCTACGCGAGAAGAAAAAATCTCTTGCTGTGGCATTCAATTCGACATTTAGATACATGTATATCGACGACGTTTTGTCTATTAACAATAATAACTTTCATTCATTTGTCGATTCGATATATCCCTGTGAGCTCGAAATAAAAGACATCACAGAGTCGTCCACTTCTGCTTCATACTTAGATATTTTAATGAAAGTAGACATTAGTGACAAACTGACAACTCAACTGTATGACAAGAGGGATGATTTCAGCTTCTCCATCGTCAACTTCCCATATTTATGTAGCAATCTTCCATTATCACCTGCATATGGTGTTGATTCGATACGCTTGTTCTGCGTATGGTCAGGTTTTAAATCGAGGCAAGCTACTGACAAACCAGTGATTTTTTAAGGCCCATTTTGGGTCCGAATTTCGGCCTTTTCCCCTCCTAAAAATTGTAAATGTTTTCCCAATTTAGCTTGCGTTTTCCCCAATAATAAAATTATGAAAGAAATATGTATATGAAAAATATAAACATTCGATGTGAATTATATACATACGACTTAACAAAGAATTATGGGAATTATGATTTGGATAGAATAGTTGAAAATTTTAGAAGACTAAAGAAAATTAGACAAGTAAAATAAAAATGATATAATGTTTGATATGATTTTAAAACTTATTTACGATAAAATTGATTTTTCCCAATTTGACTGAAATGTCGACAATCTTTCCCAATTCGAAAGCCACAGGACCCTTGTAAAAAATGTAGAAAAATCACTGTCAAACAAGTTGCTGGTACAGGGGTTTCAACAGTCTCGATTGAAGTCAGCATTTCGCAAATTATGTGGTCGTTATAACGATCTAGTTCGTCAATACAACCTATCATTGGGTCAAATGCTGTCTGACGTGTTTCATACTGATTGTTAGGCCGTTCTTGGCACACTGATTTTGACTACGGATAACTCCGTTTACCTGATCAGGATATAGGGCTCACAGCGGGTGTGACCGGTCGACAGGGGATGCTTACTCCTCCTGTGTCCAGGTGTACGTGTTTGCCCAACTATCTATTTTGTGTTGCTTATAGGAGTTATGAGATTGATCACTGTTCGCCTTTCATGCATTCAATAAATAGTAAATGAAAAAGTTGAACCCTTCCCTCCCGTGGAATATTACACAAATACAATTATCACAATACTACATTCCTGTGCAAGCAGTGGACAAAGTCTATATCCCAGCTGTCCTGGGTTCCACTGCACCTGTCAATCATTCTAGAAGACAATTGCGGGAAGATTATCAATCAAACAGCAATATTGGTATGAAATAGAATACGTCAATAGAACAATATAATTTACTGGAATAAGTCAGAAAATAAATTCCTACATTTTCTGTTGCTGAAGTCTTTACACACCTGTGTAGTGCTTCGATTACAGCTGGTGACATGTTTATATGAAGTGAAAATTCTCAAGTAAAACGTGGTCTTTGCTGTCAAATAAAAGACACTAACTGTGGGTTTGTACGAAAATTGTAACAAAATTGGGTTGTTTTAAAGTATCATTACATTTGGAGAGAAATTATCTTGATTCTTTCAAAGAATCATGTAATACGCGATCATGGAGGTATTGGTGTATCCAAACGTAATTCTAATGGGTTTTCCCCCCTATCTTCATTTGATTGCATAAAATATCACCTTAATTTTGATTTTGCAATGCATGAATATTTCGAACAACACATAGAATTATACACATATATCATTTGTTATACCAAATGTTAGCTTGAGTGGTTAGAAGAAAATACCATAATTTTAATACATAAAAAATTTTCAAAGAAAATGTTGGAGCACACAATTACTTGCTTATATTCTTGCTTATGAAGTACAGAGGGATGTACAGTTCATATATCACGTTTAGTTTTTCTACCAACGTGCTTAGACTCTTGACGGAACTTGTAATTTGTATAGGTACCCCCCCCCCCCCCCCACCTACACTGAAGAAAATTTAATCTGTTTCATTTTGTTTTTGGATGTCAAGTATTCCTTGATTTTATAGTACGAACACCTCGTGAATTTCTGCCCTCCGCGTAAATTGTTTTCGCTTCTTCTTTCAACCAAGAAATTGAGATTCATGCAGGAACTATTCTAAACCACAACAAGAGTACCGCAGTACATAATTCGCCTGTGAAACTGCTTACATAGTGTGTTCTTCTTAAGCCATAATTTGCTTCAAGTAGTATCAGGCTGTGACATACTTTCTCTGTATGACCCTGCATGCTGTAAGATCATGAACTTTCAAGTGACCTCAATTGCCCTTAAAGGCCTATATAATCCCTTTTAAGGGTTGTATGTGTTTGACATCATTGTTCTCTAGTAGTTAATTAATCTTGTTTTGTTCCAACACTCTTTAGTCAATTATTAGAGGGGTCTGAAAAGTGGTCCCATCTTTGGGAGGCCCAGTTGGTACCAAGTTCAACAACCTCTCAATATGCAAAATGTCAAAGAAAATTAAAAATTGTTGAGAATCAAAATCCTTGCACTATGCACATCTTCAAGTTATTTACAAATACCATACCCGTGAGAGGAATTATAAGGACAAACTGTGTCCTTTTCTAAAATATATTTCCTCAAAATGGACTAAGTTCAATAACCTGTAATTTTCGTTAAAAATTGAAGAAAATCAAAATCCTTTCCACATGCACATATTTCATACCCATACAAATACTCTGTAAAATAAGAAGATCCTAACTTGAAAACTGTGGAAGGAAAAATAAAAGACAAATCATGTACTCTCTATGCAATACATAAAGAAATCATCAAAACTGACTAAGTTCAATAACCTGTAGTTTTCTCAAAAACTGAAGAAAATCAAAATTCTTTCCACATGCACACCTTCAATACCCATATAAACACTCTGTAAAATAAGAAGGTTCTCACTCGAAAACTGTGGGAGGAGTTCACCGAACAAATCATGTACTCTTTTTGTAATATTTCCTCAAAACGGATTAAGTTCAACAACCTGTCTTTTTCTCAAAATTGAAGAAAATAAAAATCCTTGCCACATGCGCATCTTCAATATCCATACAAACACTCTGTAAAACAAGATGGTCCTCACTTGAAAATTGTGGGAGGAGTTCACCGTACAAATTATGTACCATCCATATAACAATAATTTTCAATTAAAGGAACACAACTCCTGCAAAAGAGGTCAAAATGGATCAATATTGCAATATGATCTAAAATGATCCACAAAGCTACATGGCAAGTTTCAGATTGATATGTGACAGAGAAATGAAATTAGAAACAGAAAACCCCGAACGGACGGACAGACGGGCGTAACAGACACCGCTATACTATAATACGTCCCGTCCAAAGACGGGCTTATAAAAATTGATCCGGGACATAAAGTTTGTATATGAATATGTCATTCCTTAAATATTCCTCTGTAAAAATTTTAATTGGTGCTTTACACAAATATTTTTAAATCACATTTCTGTAATGATCTGCAGTTTTGTAGGAACCCTATTGATACGGCAGACTGTCCCAATATTCGTGACGTGCGAAAAGGGGAGGGGAGATCCTGTACTTATAGATATGTAATTAAGAGGTAATTAGTCGACTTCCTCAAACATTTACAGGAACTACGGAAATCATTATCGGAGCAACGCCGTCGTGCTTTGAAAACCTAAAATTCTAGTCGGTGTGTCAAAATACGACTTTAGCATTGCACAGCGTGATGTGTTCCATTTCTTTGATTTGGCATTTAGACAATCTACATCTCAATAATAGTTTATCTAATCACGCAGTTAACAGCTACCTCAGCACGGTGAATTCGGTCACGTCACTCATATGTTGGTCAAGTACATTTGTAATTGGTGTGTGCATTCAACAAGTGATGATTGAGTACAGCCATAAGATTGCGTTATGGTGTCATTTATGATAGTTTACACCAACAAGGTATTTTTTATTTGGTTTGCACCTCAGTAGATCGAATAAAGCAAAAAATTAAAGAAGTTGTTTTGTGGATCTCATGACTGGCAAACAGTGAAATAAATTGTATGCGGCTCTTTCTCCATGCGTGAACAAGTGACACACAGCGTAGGTTCTCATGGTTTGTGTAATCGCTTTTTGTACTAGAATATTGATTTTTCTTATTACCGTCGTTTTCATCACAGAAATCGACACAATCTAGCTTCTATAATAATGATTACCACTTTTTTTATTCTCCTCAGAAAAAGAGACGAAAATAATTGAGCAATATACTGAAGTCAATCTGTATTATTTCCTTTATAAGTCATATGATCAGACATAATATTTCAGCAACGAAACAAATGCGTATTGGATTACTTCATTTCAAATCCTGCTGACAAAATTCGCGCATCATATTTCACCTAATAGACCCAAAAATGTGCAAGAGATAATAAGCAAATAAATGCACATTTTACTGTAATCAAACTTGATACATGATGAACTAACAAAAACTAATACTCAGCAGTACAATGTGGAATTAATAAATTTGGGGGGGGGGGGTCAATTTTCGTGGATTTTGTGGGTATCCCTTTCCCACGAAATTCAAACCGCAGTGAAATAAATAACCTCTTTAATGTTTCAATGTACAAAACCCATATCTATGAAATTACATCCTACAACAACTTTAAACTCTCGACTCTCCATGAAATTATATCCTACCACAACTGTAAACTCTCGACTATCCATGAAATTACATCCTACCACAACTGTAAAACTCTCGACTATCCATAAAATTACATCCTAACACAACTCTAAACTCTCGACTATCCATGAAATTACATCCTAACACAGCTGTAAACTCTCGACTGTCTATGAAATTACATCCTACCCCACCTGTAAACTCTCGACTATCCATGAAATTACATCCTACCACAACTGTAAACTCTCGATTATCCATGAAATTATAACCTACCACAACTGTAAACTCTCAACTGTCTATGAAATTACATCCTACCACAACTGTAATCACTCGACTATCTATGAAATTACATCCTACCACAACTGTAAACTCTCGACTATCCATGAAATTACATCCTAACACAACTGTAAACTCTCGACTATCCATGAAATTACATCCTACTACAACTGTAAACTATCGACTGTCTATGAAATTACATCCTACCACAACTGTAAACTCTCGACTATCCATGAAATTACATCCTACCACAACTGTAAACTCTCGACTGTCTATGAAATTACATCCTACCACAACTGTAAACTCTCGACTGTCTATGAAATTACATCCTACCACAACTGTAAACTCTCGACTGTCTATGAAATTACATCCTACCACAACTGTAAACTCTCGACTGTCTATGAAATTACACCTAAACACAACTGTGCACTCTCCACTATCTATGAAATTACATCTAAACACAACTGTACACTCTCGACTATCTATGAAAATTGAGCCCCACAAATTTAAATAATTCCGCAGTATAATTAATATAGGAATTTTTCAATTGGAAAATACAAAGTATTGCCATCTGATACTCTGTTCAATATATGAAATGCAAGGCAAATAAATGATACTAATAAGTTGCTTTAATTAAGGAGTTCTACATTTTGTTTGTTTGTTTTGTTTTACGCCCCATTGAGAATTTTGTACTCATATTGAGACGTCAACAACTGTAGGTGAAGTACCACAAATTTAGACCCATGCTTACTCCTTCAGGGCCGTAGCAGTGAAGGTTCTTCAACATACCAACACTATACCTCCGTCATATCCGAAAGACCCGTGAATGCCGAGCGTTTGGCAAAGGAGCAATCACTACCTATGTTAATGTTTTAGGTTTGACGCGGACATGGCACGAGCGGGGCTCGAACTCACGACCTCCCGATTACGAAGCGAACACTCTACCACTGAACAATTTTGATCGGCTCTACATTATGGAAGGAATACAAAATGAAGAGTTGAGCAAACACGGATCCCTGGACATATCAGAGGTGGGATCAGGTGCTTAGGAGGAGTAAGCATCCCCCGTCAACCGGTCACACCTGCCGTGAGCCACATGTCTTGATCAGGCGAATGGAGTAATCCGTAGTCAAAATGATATACAATATTCTGCATGTGTTTCTTACAGTCTTGTATTGGAATCTGTGGATTCAAATCCCATCACTATTTGAGATTCTGTTATTGTTCTAAACATTATTTTTCAATCTTGTTCAACCTTGCACTTCGCTGTTGGATGCACATATTTATATTCCTTGTCTGTGTCTATACTCCAAAAACTCTGTATTTGTTGCTAACAACCTAGTATGGGGATCTGGGAGTTTGAATCCCACCATTGCTTACTGCTGTTATACAGCAGTGTACTATATTGGGAGATCTCCATAATCAGCTAACAAAATGAATATCTGAAACAATATGTTAATGTGAACAAAATCAAAACACTCTCTTCACATCTTCGGGGCATAAATATTTTTGTACATCCACCAACCTTAGAATATTTGTATTTTATGTACTATATCCATTTCATGTTCACATTTTAATTTCAGGAACTGTTAGTCCACATCAGTGGAATGTAATTGGAGCGACGAACACTATCATGTATTTGGTATCTGGACAACACTGAAACCTTCCGTAGTGTTGTTGACAGGTTTGGAGTAAGCAAGGGAAATCTGCACTATTTTATATTTAATTCTGTAACTAGGAAGAATTGTTTTACCACACTAAAACTTATGTCTCCTCTTTCATTTTACAGCTCTTCACGGCAATGGTGTCATCTACATATGAGTGACAAATTCTCGAGAGGGACGTTAAACAGTATAAAATCAAATGAAATCTTCCATTTTTCATCGTTTAAAAAACATATTTAGGAATCATCTTAAAGTGGAAAATTAAAACTTACGGTACATAACGAAGTGAAACCTATGTACCCCCATATGAGAGGGGGTACAATAAAATAACTTCTGTGTAATCTATCCTACAAACGTCAATAAAACTTTAGCGGGTGACGATTTGGGGTGTACAATAGTACATCCCCAAATCATCGCCCCTAATGATAGTGCAATCTTGTCCCAAATCGTCGCTGGGGCGACGATTTGGGATGCCAGGCAACGATTTGGGATGAAATGTCATCCCAAATAACAATTTGAGATGGGGCGACGATTTGGGGTGTAATAGGCACACCATAAATCTGTGCTAGTTTCTTCAGAAAATATTGAGTTCCCATTCAAAGTAAATGTTTCTGGTAAAAAAAAAAACAAACTAGGAATTTATGCAACAGGAATGAAGATTTTTCATCAGATACACCAAATCATATACCCAGCGCCTACCATACTTATATATTGTTGAAGTGTTTGAGCATTTCGAAAGATTTCTATACTACCCAATTGCTAGTGCTAGCTTGTCAATAACTACCGTTTTCCATACAATACTTTTGGCTGTCTAGATTTATTTTAATTAAACACAATCAGTTTTTGAATACATTAATATCGATCTACTTTCTTTGCTTGGAATTCACAAACCCCGCGCTACACCAATCACGGTCCACCGCATGTGGCATTGTACACGGTGGAATAGTTTTACACCTTCATAAAACACAAGCATATTGCTTTCCATGCATTAGTTGCTCAGTAGATCTTTAATACTTCATCGGTTTATTATAGACTCCAAATAGTCATCAAACTTCAATTGGTCATGACTATAAGTACATGACCCCATTCAATTTTCAGGGTTTTTTAGCATGCATACAGAAATACTTGTCATATTGATAACAGAAGAACCATTTGACCAAAATATATAAGTAAATTGATCCTGACCATCAGATGACCCCCATGCAGTAAATTGTGGGAAAGTAAACTTTGTTAAACTTAAAACTCAAACAGTCATACATGTATTACCCTTCCAATTCTTACAACGAAAAAATATTTCAGTTTCAATATTTCCATTTCTATTACATTCTTTATTTTACCACATTTAGTAACATGTTATCTCACATACTTTCATTTAACACTAACAAATCACACACTGACAGATCATGTCAATTACATACATTCTTCATCATATTTCTTCCAATGTTTTGGTTTTACACATGTCAGTCACAGCTACCAGACACTCCACTTGTCCATTAGTTACTATGGGCCTCCCTTGTCAATCACAGTTACCATGGACCTCGATGGTCATGCACAGTTTTTATGGACCTCGCTTTTGAGATTTTCCTGTTCCTCATTTGTCAATAAGAGTCCCCTTTACTTTCTTCTTTGCCTCCTCTGCAGCCTACAATTCAATGAAGTAAAATCAAAATAAAAAATGGGTTTACTAAAATTTAGGTTCATCTTATCAAATATTGCATCTTTTAAATGAAAATTACACATTTTTCTTTTTGATGTGCCAGATACTTCTTAGTATAGTGTATTTTATGGGTAATTATACATTTATTATGTCCAACAGAAAGGAGACCATAAGTAGAAATAAAGAGCACTCGGAGAGCATGCCAATACATACTTCCCTACAGTCAGAAAAATCAGAGCACTCCGAGAGTATTGCATGGCAATACATACTTCCCTATAGTCAGAAAAATCTTTTCAGTAGAATAGAATGCAAACTTCATGAACAATTTCTGTGAGCATTGGAAATAAAAGTGTGGAAAACTGAGTATTTCATATAATTTTCTAAGTCCATGGGACATAACTCAGCAAAAATAAAAACTGGAATAAATTCAAACTAGGTCTATATCTTGTCACGGTAAAGCAATGTACAAAATATCAAATGAGTATCTGCAAGCATGACGAAAAAAAAAGGTGGAAAACTGATTTGCAGGACTCACAGATGGACAGACGAAGTGCATACATAAAGTCCCCTTTGGCAAAATTGGCTGGTAATGGACTAATGAGCAGTATTTATGTGATATTTATTAAATATATTGTAACATTTAACTATTTTGTTCATGTATTTCAGCAATATAGAATAAAAGCGAGTAATTTTATTTCGCGAGTGGTGCTTCTTGCTAACTTGCACAATAATGAATTCCTCGCATATATTTAGAAATGAATCTACAGTTATAAAAATTCTGATATATTTTTGCATTACTTTGAAATCATACCATGCAGTACTACAAGTATAGATATGTCACTGCTCTCCTAAACATTGTTAATTTTATTGACAACTTTTCATTAGATTTCTCCATTATACACAATAAATGTACGAGATTAAACATTACTACTATATTACCTCTTCCTGTCTTCTTTTGTTCATTCCCTTTCTGAACAGTTGCTTTTCTATCACTTTAGCATTGGCTGCATATGAATCTGCTATTTCTTTCTACAATACAAAATCAAAATCTGACTTAATGTTTTCCATCCTCTCTACAATACAACAATCAGTTTTAGTCAATGTTCTCTATTCTCTCTACAGTGCAAACTTTTGAATTAATAATCTCCAATTTTCAAACTGATTTAATACATGTACTGTTGAGATGTGATTGAAGTATAAAATATGTGTTGTTGGAAGTTTTAAAATTAAGCAGCTGTTTACCATATAGCACTTATTACATGTGCTAGTGAAGTAATGAGTGTAAGTACTGTTTATATGCAAAAATTTGAATCTTGTAGCATGTATTGTTATTATTTGTAAACTCCACCTTTCATTTAGAGACTCTATGCTATTACATATGAAAAAGATTCATCAGTATGTTTCAGTTAAATATATTGAAGTTTCCAAAGCTCAAGTATACACGCCTTAAACAGAGGTAAGTTCCAAAAGAAATGAAGTCCTTGTGGTGTGAAATATATAAATTTTTGCATGAACAATTTAAATGAAATTCCATAAAAGTTTATATTTTCAATCTTTTGTCGATTAAGAAATTTTCACTGGACCAGTGAATCTGGAAAAGACCTTAAACCTCTACATGTATTTTCATATTTCTTTATCACAATTTCTTGGCCTTTTTTTTTAGTTCCTCTTACTTTAAGATACTCTTGAAAAAACCCTACAGACTTTGAAAAAGAAGTCATTACTTACGGCTTCAATTTCATCCTCTTCTTCATCTACTGTTGAGACTGTGACAGAACTGAATTTTCCCATGTTCTTTGTATGCTTGGTCAGTGTCACCTATTAAAATTGTAACATTAAAAAATCAGAGTCACATATTAAAACTGTAACATTAAAAATCTATTGAGCTTAATGTTTCACAAAAATTGATACAAATTTTTACACCTGTGGCAATTTTTCGTTTGATAAACCCTGTGGAATTATTTTGAGGCTCCACACTTTTGAAATGTTACCTTTTTAGGTTCTGATATCTGGCTGTACACATCTGTCTTTGCTGAGTCCCTCTTGAGAGCTCCTTCCACTACAAACATAACACCACTGTTTCCTTGGTGATGGTAATATAACCATAATCCACATCTGTCAAGAATTCAAAGTAAGTTCATATGAGATTGATCACTGTTCATTGTCTTCGCCTTCATGTAACAATGCTCACCTACAACACATCTGTCAAGAATTCAAAGTAAGTTCATATGAGATTGATCACTGTTCGTTGTCTTCGCCTTTCATGTAACAATGTTCAGCTACAACACATTGTTTTTATCTTTCAACTACTTTCACCAATGTTTTGTCAATAATAATCCTTGCTAGTTCAATATTTATATATCCTCATATAGGTTTGCTTGGTACACAAAGTCATTCAGAGAATATAAATCTTAACCTTCCTCATTTAAGATATTCAATGTATAATGAAAGGAGATTGAACAATTTTGAATTATTTAAATCAAAATAAATGCTCATTGTCAAATAATGATTAAAGTGAAGTAGATAAAATTTAAATGAAAGGTAAATGATTAGAAGCCGATCTTTTTGCACTTGAGACTCTTTTGGAAGAGTTATCCACCCTTGGAAAAAATAAGAAAAATTGAATTTTCTAAATAAATGTGCAATATTAAAATGATTATTTCTATTTTACACTTTGATAAAGAGAAAGTATATATGTAACTTTTTACGAAGAGATTTGTATGAAAATGTTATTTCTTTTTAAACATTCTAATAAAGCATGCTCTTCCCATAGACTTCAAAGTAATTCTAGATGAAATAAATCAAGCAGCTATCAAAATTTGTAAATTGCTATGGTGGATTATTTTTTATTAACATTCCTTCCTCTTCAAAATTATACTGTGATTACAAAATTCCCACCATCCATTTATTAGATATGAAGTGTGATCGATATACATTGAATACCTTAATAAATATGAAAGTAAAGAAATAAATGACTTTGTTGTATGTATTATGGGGGACATATAAACAATGCAAGCGTGTGACAATATCTGTGAAAATGAACAAAAACCAATAACCAAAGATTTTTCTAACCTTTTGCACTTTTGTCTGTACTGTTTCTCTATGCCCTCAGGCCTGTAAAAGCAAAGCTTATATTACAAAGATCAGCATATTTTCAATTGGTACACATGTGACGGTACTAGTATTTACAATTCTAAATCTAAAGAGTATATATTACGCATTACCCAAATGATTATTTTTTTTTTCAATTAAAATATTATGCACATGTACTTAAATCATAATTACGTATTACTTATTAGTGGTATTATATCATACTACATCTATGTGTTGTTACAGTCAAACAATTAAGGTAACTCCATTCTCGCAGTTTTATCTGATACAAGTTTGAAATGTGTATTTATTTCCATTCATTAGAGTTAAAACTAACAAATTATCAAATAAAATACATAGGTCATCACACTGAGAGATAATACATGCCTTCTACAATGGATCTCTACAGATTGTAACAGTATTTACTGAGAGATAATGCATGCCTTCTACAATGGATCTCTACAGATTGTAACAGTATTTACTGAGAGATAATGCATGCCTTCTACAATGGATCTCTACAGATTGTAACAGTATTTACTGAGAGATAATGCATGCCTTCTACAATGGATCTCTACAGATTGTAACAGTATTTACTGAGAGATAATGCATGCCTTCTACAATGGATCTCTACAGATTGTAACAGTATTTTGCTTGGATTTCTAAGAGAACCAGACTTCCATCATACTTGAATGGGGTATAATGAAGTTGTAGTTTAGCATAAATAGCTGAATACTTTTTTAAGTAAACGATATCATCTGGATCACAAGTGAGTCTGTGAGCATGCTTCTGACTGTCAATCACTCTGGCATTATCTCTTCTCCTCATGGGAAGTTTATCAATAGGACAATCTACAAAAACACATCGTTTAAGAATGTTTAATACAAAAACAGAAAGAAAACTGCTATAATCCTGTCAAGAAATATTGTTGTAAAAAGAGATTACTGTGTGTTGTGAATACATTGTACATCTGTATCCATTTCATTTAATAAAGGCATAATAGATACTATGTTATTATCATATTTTGGAAAATAAGATGCAGTTACCATGACATGATCATGTTTAAACTAGACTTTAATCTAAACGCAGTATTAAGTCTTCCCCGGAAGACATGTGTCGCCTGCTAGTTCATTCTATATGTAATATATCACGTATAATGTTGAAAAAGTAAATTATTCAAATGGTTTTTGTCAGTTTAATACTCCTTTTAAAGGTTTTGAGAATTACTAAACATTCTTTAACGATAACTTAATTGAAATTGAAAGATGAGACATTATTATGCAATGGAATTTGTGGGAGAATCTGTTTGAAATTAAGACATTTATTAAATGTAGACTGAATGAAAACATATGTTTGAAAATATGTATCAACCTGTTACTGTGCTCTTCAAGACAATGGTAATAACCATAAGTAATTATCTGTAGGGTTTACTGCTTAGTCTTGTTGTCTTTTTATATATTCAATTTACTGTTTTTCAAGAAAAATCATAATTAGTGCTGTTCTGAAATCACATATACTGTCCTTCAGTATGGGAATTACAAATACTGTCCTTTTGTACATAAAAATACTGTCCTTCAGTTAATCATAAAATAAAATCTTCAGCAAAAAATTTTTTTGCTGTAAAAAATTCTAAGTCCCGGCAAACAGGAAGTTGATAAGCGACAGATTCGAAAATGTCTTACACAATACAGTTGGCCACACTGATGCTCTGTGCCAAATATCAGGGAGTTGCCCCATGTGGTTCTTGAGAAAACTGTGACAGAAATTTTTTGTGACGACGACGCCAGACGATGACGCAGGATGACGGATAGTGATCCCTATATGTCGCCACTGCGTGTAACGCAGGCGACACAATAAGTGTAGTCACTATAAAATGCAGAAGTGGGTTCATTTGAAGTAAAGTTTCAACCATGACAATTTATTCATTCATGATATTTGGTGTCATAACCAATTGTTAGTTGGGAGAAGCCTCTTGAACAACTATTCACCACAAAAGAATTAATTATGAAGATCTTGCAGAAGAATGCAATTGAGTTAACACAAAAGCACATGGTCATGCTTACTAGGAAGGTAAATGTTCTGAAAAACTGAATCAGAATGAAAAAAGATCATCAAAGATGTCATAAACAAATGATGAGTTTATTCTGAACAAAAAGTCTAAGCAATTCATTTTAAAACAACTTGAAATTAACAGAATCGATAAAGAAACCAATATGAATATCATATGAAAGGATCAGCTCCACTACTGGTGAATAATGAAAAATTATACAGGAGACTAAGACTCTGACACAAAATAAATTCCAAGAAGGAAATAATGATGGAGAAGATGACTACAGAGACTCTTATTCAGGGACATACCAAGGTATACATGTTACAGAGAAAGAGATTGTTACAGAAAACTGAAACCCTCCAAATTCAATTCAGAGTGAAAACTACAATCACAGCAAATCTAGAAGTAAAGGAATACCAGAAAAGTCAAATGAAATTCTGGAAGTACTTTTACAATAGAGTTAGGCACATAAATTCTTACATTAACATGACATTTGGTTTCACTTTGACAACATAAAAAAGGAGCCATACTAGTACTTTTTACAGTATTTCATTTCTAAATATACAATCCCTCACAATTTGATAACATGACAAAGAAATAAATACAAGAAAATCATGTCCGTGTATCATAATCAATTCATATTGCATGTAAAACAAACTCATTTGCTTCCATGATTTTGATGAAACAACCAGTTTGCTTTAACAGTCAGCACTAAATGACATTGGACCAGAATCCAGGCCAGAGTGTGTGACTTAACAAGTAACGTTAGATTCGATACACAAGCGCTTGTTCTGAGTATTGTCAGTTTTTAAATTGAGGCAGGTTACTGACGAATAAGTTGATGTTACAGGGATTTCAACAGTCTAAATTAAAGTCAGGATTTCGCAAATTTTATGGTCGTTATAATGATCTAATTTACCAATACCACCTGTAATTGGGGAACAGTGTTCGAAATTAACCATAGACCGAGTCTATGTCAAATGACACTGGTCTATTACAATTGTAATTGAGATAGACCAAATTGTCTACACCATTTTTCTAGGTTTAAAGCAATAGACAACTGATAGAGTTTATAATCCAAAAAAGTTGACGTCTGATAAATGTCATGAGGAAAGGAGTACATTGTTATGGAAATGGAAAGCAAATATGCTTTTTAAGTACATTAGAAGAAAATAACAATGTTTTAAATTTGTGTTATCTTTTTCAATATTGCGGTCTATGCCAATCTGATGAGGTCTATGTCATCTTGTTTTGGCATAGCCCGTGGTCTATACCAAGTTTTAAACCAATTTCAAACACTGGGGAAAAATGTTGTCTGACATGTTTCATACCATCTTACACACTGATTTTGATTGCAGACTACTAATAAACTGTTCTGAATAGAAATAATAGATAAATAAACTAGAGCCAAGTTTACTTTTCTTTCAATTACCTTGTCCCTATAATATAATAACAATCGTTACTTTTAACACATATATTAAAAATTGTTTTAGCAAGTGAGAATATATCCTTGACCTTCAAAATGTTTTGAAAGCAAAAAGCGGTGAAGTGAAAAACAAGAGAATATGGAAAAAAGAAACTCAAAGCAACCCCAAAAAAATGATAACTTTTAAACTGTTAAAGGGACATGGACACAATTTGAAGTTAATTTTTTAAATTAAAAAAAAAAATTATTTTCCATTTTAAATGTTTACAATGCTTAACTGTGGTATTTCTAGTGGTCAGCAGAAATTTTAATGTCAGTTCAGTTATAAATGAGATCCAGTAATTCTATATGCAAACAAGGCTGATCATACTGACCGCTGTATGTTTACAAACCTAAGATTAGTGATATCTGTCCACATATACAATAATATACGTAAAGAGGTTTCTCTCCCTGGTATTCTTCTTGATCTTTGACATCTGTGCAAACAACACTGCGAGAAACTACTTTTGGCATTCTTAATCACAATGTTAACCGTGTGTAAAACGTCATAGAAATCCCTTACAACAATATAAATAATATGATTTAATAAATTATGCATGAAATTGTATAATTTTATCATAACAAACGACACTTCAAAATAGAATTGGCGTATTTGATATACTTTCCTATGAAAGAAAAGAAGAGTTTTGTTAGTTGGTTTTTTTTTTATTATTGTTATACGCCATAGCGTACCTGACGTAGAACGCACGTGTCTCACTTCCGGTAAAGAAAAAAAAAGGCATCATGCAACAACATGGACAAGGGTCCTCGAGCACGAGCTCATCATCTTCACAGAACTATAGCGGTGCTAGTGGAGGGGGTTCGCATTACTCGGGGAGCGGATCTTCTAGCTATAGTGCAAAATTAGAGGACATGGAATTTCCTTACTGTCCGGACGCCAACAAATATGAGAAACTAGCCAAAATTGGCCAGGGAACTTTTGGGTAAGAAATTTCCCAAGAGTCGAAAAGTATATTATTCACGTTATTTTATGATTCTATTGTGAGAAGTAGAACAATCTTATTGACAGATCGAACATTCAGAGTTGAATTAAAAACACGACCAGACGTTTAATTTAATTATTAAAAGAAATTCTTTAGTCAACGTGTGGTTAATCAGTGGAATAGACTACCACTAGTAGTGATCAATGCGAAGACCATCCTGGAATTCAAGACCAGACTAGACAAGTCCATGCTAATAGGCGAATATTAGGATTACCTACAATGCTAACCCTTAAGTAAGCAAGTATCTACATGGCATAACGCGGGGTTTGAAACTAACTTGAAAACTTTGCCGGCCATGTGGGCTACTGAACCTTATAATTATAGGGCCAACATCAAAATTTAGTCGCACACTGATCATGCTGACTAGAACACCTTTTATTTTCATGTTTTGATGTTTGGTTTAAATATGACATGCAACCGGTAACGATTGGGACCCTGTGACATTTGATGGTATTACAGAAAGAGATTCATGATGAATACGATAAGACAAAAAGATAAAGGAAGTTTGGAATCATGGAAGACCAATCGACCACAACACGACACCACATGCCCCATGCATGTGACAAGCATGTTTGTTTCCCAGCCTTTTCCCCAAAGAACCTCATCAAGTATTAACTCACACTACGAATAAGTCACATCCGCGTCCGCATTTTCTACCCACAGTTGGTTGGTCTTCCATGATTTGAACAACTTCTGTTGTCTTTATGTCTTATTGTAATCCCCCAGATACTCATTTCTATCTGTATTTTTTGCTTCTTGGGTTCACTGACCCCTGCATTTATAAATTGCCATATTGTCGGTAATTCAAAATCATTAGATGCTTTGCAGAGAAGTGATTCTAAAAGTTATAATACAGTGGAACCCCGTTATTACGTTTTCCATTTTGTCACGATAAAATAACGTAATACCGGGGGCAACGTAATAAACATTCCCAGTTAAAATATCATTTGGTGATTGTATATCGTCCGTTGGTACTCCGTGAAGGGGTGTGTGAATATATCTTTACTGTTTCTTTGTTTAAAAGACTGATACTTTGTTTTATTTACATCTTATCTTTAATGTCCGTAATTCTTCATGTTCTTATCCCTTTTCTTTATTTCGGTGTAGGATACATAAGGATGTTTTGATAAACGTTGCTTTTTCTGCATTCGTTTGGACCGCCATTTTGTTCAACTTTAAAACAATGCGTTCATGTAAATTTCTCTCAATAACTCGTTCCGGTTCGTATTCAACATTTGTATTTAAAAAATAACAAAACATCGTTTTTATTAAGTTCTCTAATTACACAATACACAACACAATAAAAAATCCCACCCAAAAAACAACAAAACTATAGACACAAAACACACACGATACCCAACACTTACACACTTCTCACCAACGATAAACATGCACGGAGAACAATTTAAGCGCAATCCACATAAAAAAAAAATATAATGATGCACGAAGATTTCATTTATAACGCTAAATGATGGCACTAAAATCACGTGTGCATCAAGGGATTTTAAAATATTCACTGAGGTAAATGCCGTGCACGAATCGGCCGATAGATAGGTGTATGTATGGACGAGAGTTACGAACACCCAAGCTGCATGTCCAAACAACGAACAATTTTTTTAATTGAACACCTTAAGTCACCTATGTCCAAGCAGTTGTAACATTGCTACGATAAATCTTGTCTTTCTTGTTTGGTACCAAAGCTTTCCGTGAATAGAGTTTTAATAGCGAAGGTAATCATATAATGATGCACGAAGATTTCATTTATAACGCTAAATGATGGCACTAAAATCACGTGCGCATCAACACGCAGGCGGTTGAGAAATTATTTCTTTGATTATCAAAATATGAAAAATGAAGTAAATTTCATAGAGTACAATTTCTAAATAAACATTATTTAATTGTTTATCACTGGCTTCTATACGGGGTATTCACCTGTATTGATGTCGCTAGATCTATCGAAGCGTGATCAGTCAAGCGTCTCTAATCCCCAAACAGACCAGGAAATTTACGTGGTGACTGGCTCAGGCAGTCAAGGTGTGAATGGCTTATTATTGTGAGAATCACTATTGAATAATTAGGGGTTTATTACGTTTTTGTCGGAATTTTTACAACGTAATACCGAGACTCGGCATTTTAGGACAACGTAATAACGAGGTCTATTTTATATAGGTTTGTTAAGAAATGGTTTTGTGCTTTGAAATTCCAACGTAATATGCGGACTAACGTAATAAAGGGGGAACGTAATAACGGGGTTCCACTGTAATTATGAAGCACTTTGCAGATAACAAACTTTTTCTAAAGGAAAAAAACCCAAAATGATCTAACAAAATTGAAAAGCAAATATTTATTTCGTAAATTTTCTAACCGCCATGTGGGCAACTTGAACCATAATTTTAATTCGCCCACGCGGAAATTTAGTTGCAAATGGAGAGTGGGTGACTGTTAATTTCAAACCCTGCTAAGTCCCCCCAACTGACTAACAAAAATCAGGTTATTTATACTAAATTGGGGCAATAGAAAATCATAACTTTCAATATATTACTGTCAGAGTGTATGAACTAGGTTAAATTATGTACTTCTGGATAATTATCCAATGAGAATTAAAGTTAAAGATTGTTATGATGATTGAACACATGGGTATATGCAGGAACTGTCAAATAAGACTCACATGTAAATAAACACCTAAATGAATGTTCAGTATGGTACAATATCAGAGACAGGTAAACATATAAAATTAAACATAAATAATATGCATATAAATTCATTCCTGCTTCACATTAAAACTACCAGACTATTAAAGTAAAACTACAATTTAACAGCATTAATTTTGTTTTTAGCTTCGTTTATTTTCAGTTAACAATTATGACAGATTTAAACATGTGTAACTAGTGATGTATCGATCATCACCGACTTTCGATTGTCGGTCGCTAATGGCTATAACTGAAACGATGTGAATAATCGATAGTCACTTTGAAAATCAAAAATTGTCGACATCGGTACTTTTTTTTAATAATACGAATATTCCTGCTGCAATTTAACTAAAATCAAAAATGGCTGACGAAGCTGAATCGTCCGATAAGATTGAATATTGTTTTAACGTCCCTCTTGAGAATATTTCACTCATATGGAGACGTCACCATTGCCGGTTAAGGGCTGAAAAATTTAGACCTGTGCTCGACGTTTACAGTCTTTGAGCAGGGAGGGATCTTTATCGTGTCACACCTGCTGTGACACAGGGCCTCGGATTTTGCTTCTTACAACAAGCAAGGGGTAGCCTAATGAGGCTCTATTCTAACCTGGATCCATTAAGAATGACAACAAAAGTCGAAAGATTTATCCCTATCCCGGTAAAACAAAATCGAAAGTATGTGATTATTAACTTCAAATTTCTTATGATTTTCATACGAGTGAAAAATTCTCGAGAGAGATGTTAAACAAGATACAATCAATCTAATTCTAATTAACTTAATATTGAGGGTAAAAAATAAAGTAAAGTTAATATATATATGCGCATGAATTTGAAAAGAATAAAATTCGATTATTTTCTGATTAATCAATCGAAAAGGTGCATCCGATTAATTCGATCATCGATTAATTTCCCCCCCCCCCCCCCCCCCCCCACCCCCCTGATTGCCCATCACTATGTGTAACAATATTCTCCATCTATTTTCAGTATGATTTTGTAATTTCTAAATGTTCTGGCTAATTTTCCATGTCTGAATCATCGTTGCTCACAATCTCTGATATCAATACAGGTATCAACACTTTGCACAAGTTACGTCCCTTGTCCGCCATCTCCCAGTTAAAAATCGTATTTCTCTACGTTGGCCTTGTATCTGTAGCTTTAAAAAAAAATTTTTTTCCATCAATATGGATATTGGACCTAGAAAATTTTGATTTTTTTTTAAATTTCTGATGTTTGGTAGTGGAGATACAACCAAAACAAGTTTATTTCCTCTGCAGTATGTGGATTTTCACTTATTGAGGTTTTCTTGAGTCATTAAAACAACTGACCGCTATGAAATGACATAAATAATCATAAATTACGTGTAGCAACATGTAGCCCCCCCTCCCTTCCAAACACACACACATTCTGTGCGAGTACATATGCATAATAATAATAAATAATAATACCATATTTATATAGCACCCTTTTCATACACTATATACGCTCAAAGGTGCTTTACAATGCATATATACCTTACAACAGAATGCTTTACACAAAATACATAGAAAATAAATAAAACATTAAAAAGCAATAATATAAAAGGCGTTATCACATGTAAACAGTCCGTAGCCCGATTGTACATAATTATAAAACATATGAAAACACAAGATACCATAAATATGCTAGATAAGAATAAACATCAGTTTCAGGGCATATTAAAATAATATTAATAATAATGAAATACACACACACACACTATAATTCATGAGAGACCCCATGGATGCCAGACATTACGTCTGATCAATATTTGTAATGTTCCCTACACTGCACGTGTTATACTACATCTTCATATTTCAGTCATGTGAGTCCTACATGCCAGTTTTCCTGCAAGGATTAGGTCTCATTGTCCACTCATATTTTTTCTGTTTTCAACTCACCTGAGCTTGAAAGCTCAAAATACAGACCCTGAAACGTGCTACTACACCAGTTGCACGGTACGGTTCGGTACGCTTTATGAACGGTACGGTTCGTTTTCTGAACGGTACGGTTCGTTTCTTGAACGGTACGGTTCGTTTCTTGCACGGTACGGTACGCTTCTTGAACGGTACGGTTCGCTTCTTGCACGGTACGGTTTGCTAAAAATAGCTGCACGCTTTGTGAACGGTTTGCACGTTTTATTAATGAGGTGGGCGTGGCCTGAACGCTTTTACTTCGTATAAATTGTACGTTTCGATAGTTTGTTTTCACTCGATCGGTCTTATTCGGCTCTTTGATTATCGGCTGCAGGATTTGTGGTTGTGTTAGAATGTGCACATGGGGAAATGAGACGTTATTTTTGATTGCTTCGATGGAATAATTCCATATTGATAACGTACATAAAAGTTATGAATAAAAGTTTTTAGAATTTGCTTAAGTCTAAGTCTTAATGGTTGTTATTACGTTTCAATTTGTTTTTCATTTCTCATCAGACATTTATTAATTTACGATTTTATAAAAAGTTGTTACATGAACTGCTCCCCGACATGGGCGTGCGTAAGTGTAAAAACAAAGCGTATTAAGTTTCCGGATATAAATTACAGTGCCTAAATTGGAAAAGTTTTTAAGAAGAAGTGAATTTTGTTTTGAATACACTAAAGTCGCAAATGACACAATGATTATTTTCTGCACTTCACATTTATTGTGATTTATCATCGGCATTATGAAAGATCCAGGATATCTGCACGTGAAGTTTGTACGTCCTTTTTTGTCAGCATTCAGTCATTCATAATTAATAATGTTAGATATCTGTTGCATTTGTCTTTGAATCAAATAAAATGATGATAATACATATAATATATATTCCTATCCTTTATCACGCGAAGTCCGATTTTCATTTCCCTGACTTTATTTTTGATCACTGAAAATTGAATTTAAAAAAATTAACAGAAAAGTAAGGCAAGTGTGTAGTTTGCAATAAAAATGTTTCATATACCTTTTCTATATATTGTTGAAATACTTGAAAATGCTGAAATGAATAATTTTTTGCGGCCGATTTGATGCTTTGCATCAATTTAACTTGTTTACATTCTTTTACACATGTATGTATCTATTTATTTCTCTGTCGATGTAATTAAAAATTGTTTATTAGTGTATATAATAAATCCGCCAATCTACATCTATCTATATGGGTCGTTATCAATGTAGAAGAGAAAAAGATATGTCAAAATTATTGCTAATAAAGTAATGAAAATATTACAGTGTAGAACGTGACAATTTTTCTAATCGGTCTAGAAATTTCTCATATGATTCAGACACTGTACGTAGGAAAGTACATATTGAATACATTAACGCTACAAATATCAATTTCATCTTCTTACGGCAAGCCCTGTGCCATACGTGTAGTAGCATTATCAGGGACGTCGACGTCCCTGATTATATGAAGAAATTAAATAGGCTACTTGTAAGTACTATTACAGTATTGCAGTTAACTTCACCCTTGAATTTAAAAGAATTGATTGAAACAGAAATTCCGTTAAAACAACGAAATGCCCCTTGGTTCACTCTTTAAAAGTCTGCAAGTGAAATATACATCCACAGTACACAGGACTGGCTGCAGAAGCATGCATGCAAAATCCGTGCAGTGATCTGACGTCTATTTCTGTTAACAGTTCACAGTATAAAACGAATTTTTATGCATAATTCAGTCAAAACTTGGGTACTTGTTGATAACATACATACACATATATGCACTGAAACAATGTGACATTTACGGAAAGTAATTTAAAAAAAAAAAGAATATCAAAGATGTTTTAAGCATCTCGGTGATTTTCACAGTTGATAACCCAGCTTCGTGATGTTTGAGGATAATGCTTCGAATAGCCAGCGATAGTCTACGACCTCCTTTCCCATCGGGCGCCATTGTGAAAATAATATACTGTGGCTGAAAAAGTAGGTCACGTGACATAAATTGCACGCTTTCTGCACGGTACGGTACGATTTCGGGCTTTTGGGGGTGGGGTTTGCATAATATTATCCTGCACGCTTTCTGAACGGTACGGTTCGTTTCTTGAACGGTACGGTTCGTTTCTTGCACGGTACGGTACGCTTCTTGAACGGTACGGTTCGTTTTTTGCACGGTACGGTACGTTTCTTGAACGGTACAGTTCGTTTCTTGCACGGAACGGTTCGGTTCGTTTTTAAGGTGTAGTAGCACGTTTCAGGGTCTGTAGCTTTACTGATCACCCGTTGTCCGTCTGTAAACTTTTCACATTTCAAATGAACTAAGGTGTATCCTTCATAACTTGTACAGAAATTTCTTACGACAAGACCTTTTATTTCATATCATGTCCTTTGACCTTGTGACTTTGAACTCTGTGTTTGACCTACTTTTAAAAAAACCATAATCTATTAAGTTTACCATGAACTATTTTAGGTAGGGCTTTCATATTTTGTGTAGAGATCCTTTATGGCAAGACTTTGTGATAGAATGGTGTTTGATCTTTTGACCTTTGAGTTTGACTATTTAATATCTCCTGAACTATTCAAGGTAGAACTTTCATATTTTGTGTGTATATTCTTTATGACAAGACATTGTTAGTGCCTTGGTATGACTTTGAACAATGACAGCGCCAACATGACTCAGGTGAGTGATGTGGCCCATGGTTCTCTTGTTCTTTGATTCCTCTTGATTTATCATTGGACTTGCTCTTGTTAATCTACCACATTTAATATTTCTATATTTTTGTACTATCAGAAGGTTGGTTGTTGGTTATGTTTAAAATTCATTTTGATAGATGAAGCTTTATTTTATATCTATTTATATAATATAGATTTTAAGAATTTCATATTTATTTGAAAGTATCATATATTTTTTTCTGTTTATGATGCAATAAATCAGCAAGAAACTCATTTAGTCACATAAAGTCTTAACATTTAGTACAAACAACTCATTTTATTTCAATTTGGAAAAGTAATTTGTTTATTGGTTTGGGCTGTCAGTCAAGCCTTAATTCTGCATACTGCATTAAATCAAACAAGAATTGAAACACATCATCTTACCTTGAGATAGTTCCTTTGAATAATGTTTGAAAGATGATCTTATGAATTGCTTTTATAAAATTTTATTATCTTTAACTAGTCTTGAGGAAATTATTGTCAATACTTCTTTATTTTCATTTCCAATGATCTGGCAACAGTAAATCCCATATTTCCGAGGTTCAAACACATTATTAAATTGATACTATGGATACATTCATAACAACTGGAACTCTGTTCTCACTCTCCCAGAGGGAAGATTATCATTAAGAAAGTTGTTGCAGATGTATTTATTCTCCGTTTCATTGTAGAGAAGTTTTTAAAGCACGGAACCGTCAAACAAGACAACTTGTAGCAATGAAGAAGGTGTTAATGGAAAATGAAAAAGAGGGGGTATGTTGAACTAACTTTACTCAATAACTAACTCAAAACTGGAACATCGCTTGATATGAAAATGAATTTAAAAGTACAATGAGCTACCTAAATGCCACAGGTGTTTACATTTGTGTACATAGTGTGTCATACTGTAGACATCAAACTGCTCTCCTACTGATGATTGAAATCCAGTAAGTAAATTCTTCATTTCAGTTCCCTATAACAGCCTTGAGGGAAATCAAAATACTGCAGTTGCTGAGGCATGAAAATGTTGTCGATTTGATTGAAATAGCTAGAACAAGAGGTAAGATGTATACTGTCATATGATCTATAAGAATGATGATAAATGTATTATATAGACCTTTGCATTCTTATATTCATTGGGAATTTGTAAGTCAAGTTGTTGTTATTCATAATTTATTTCTTTTCAGCAACTCCGTACAACAGAATGAAAAGCACATTTTATTTGATATTTGAGTTCTGTGAACATGATCTTGCTGGACTTCTGAGCAATGCAAATGTGAAATTCAATATCGGTGAGATTAAGAAGGTCATGCAACAACTCTTAAATGGACTCTACTTCATCCACAGCAACAAGATTTTACACAGAGACATGAAAGCTGCAAATATTCTGATTACAAAACATGGAATTTTGAAGCTCGCTGACTTTGGTCTGGCAAGAGCCTTTAGCACAGCAGGCAAAGACAAACAAAATAGATACACAAACAGAGTGGTGACTCTCTGGTACCGACCACCAGAACTCCTTCTGGGTGAGAGAAACTATGGTCCACCGATAGACCTGTGGGGAGCAGGATGCATTATGGCAGAGATGTGGACTAGAACCCCTATAATGCAGGGGAAAACGGAGCAACATCAGCTGCAGTTGATTAGTCAGTTATGTGGATCCATAACGAAGGAGGTGTGGCCAAATGTGGAGAAACTTGAAATGTTCACGCAAATGGAACTGGCCCAGGGTCAAAAACGCAAAGTGAAAGACAGACTTAAGGTCTATGTAAAAGACCAGTATGCACTAGATTTGATTGACAAGTTGGTGACTCTTGACCCTGGAAAGCGAATAGATAGTGACACTGCTTTGAATCATGATTTTTTCTGGTCAGATCCAATGCCATGTGAACTTGCTCATATGTTGTCCCAGCATTCCACATCCATGTTTGAATTTCTGGCACCACCACGTCGTCTAGGCCAGAGAATGCCCGCTGGGCCAGTGCAGAGACAAGCTCCTAACCCTGATCAACATTTTGAAAGAGTGTTTTAAAGTGTACATTTGTTAAATTTGCCAGTATGGTCAAAATAATTTAGAATTTACCAATCTTACCTGTGAATTTCAAACGATTGTTTGAAAACTTCATGAATGTTGCTACATATGTACTATAAACAAGTAATAAAACATTAAAAATATTTGTTTTCAAACATTGAGTTTTGGACCTTTGAAGTGAGTATTTCACACATCAGGGAGTGGAAATTACAATAGGCCCATTGCCCATAACAGTTAACATATTATAGCTTGAACAAAAAGTTCTAAGAATTGGAAGTCATATTTTGTTTGCCGTCAGTGTCTGTGAAGATTAATAAAATACCATGGTCATCTGGGTTCGGTCGCTGGTGGTCAGATAGCTCAGTTGTTAGAACACCTGACTAGAGATTCAGGAGCCCCGGGTGCGAGTCCCAGTCTGGTCCATTTCATTTTCTTTCTTCCTGTTATATTTGGTGCCGTGACCAGCCCCTGGAACTGACAGGTGAAAATGTCTACCTGGGGATTAAGATCCTGGGTTGATGTCTTCAAGTGAGAAGACATTTAAGGAGGGAGGAATGTAGTGGTCAGCTGGGTTTGATGGCCAGATAGCTCAGTTGGTAGAACACCTGACTAGAGATTCAGGGGGCCCAGGTTTACATGTAAGTCCTGGTCTGTTGCATTTTCTCTGTTTCTGTTACAGCACATTGTCAATCCTGGCCACATTCAAACTGACCCACATATTGCATATTCCAGAAATGGGAATTCAACGAGCATTCTAAAATTAAGCTGTCGTACACATTTTTGAAAACTTTTTTGCGCACCATTTATGCCTTTAAATCTTTACCAAACTGAATTTATATAAAACACCAGAAGCATTTAATGCAGCCACTTCACGTACTTTCAATGAGTAACTTTTTCAATGTGCACAACCAACCTTGGAGTCGCATTGCTCTGTTGATGAGTCACCTCCAAAATTTTTACAGATACAGAGGCTACTACATACTTTCAATGATTCGATACATTTCCAACTTTGAAAAATGTTCACTCTAGTCTATCATTGATCATTCTGTCCCATCCTTACCTCTGTCATGTGGTTCTTCTTAAAGTATTCTTAAAAATGTATCTTTGTGTTGCAAGAAAATTGAAATGTATGTAATTAGAATAAATTTCTTTAGCATTGATGCTTCATGAAGTATGCTGGCATGAAGCGTCACAGTTCATACCCTCGTGTATTTTCAAAATTGAAGTTTATTTATAATACATATATTTACAGTCTACTTTCATTTCTTTCGGAAGTCCCAGTTGTGAAAATAAACTACGTATCTTTATCACGATTCACCTTTGGAGCGCATTCATGAGGAAATGGCTGTCATTACAATTTGTAAAGATATCAAAGGCAAAAACATTGGAAATGTAGATTTCCACATCTGTCCCCTGTCCTTGATTAAAATCCATATATAATCAAAGAACATATTGTACTCGGGAGTTACATTTTTATCATAATTTTGAGCACTGCATGGAGTTTTGTCGAGGCTATCCGCACAGGTAAATCGGAAACACTGGTGTGAAGTGAAACAAAACTTGTTCCCTTATATCCCATACACACATGTATAACAGTAGATTGATTACAAATACCGTCCATTTGCTTTATCCAGTTGCATATGCATTACCATGAAACAGATGAAGAAAACCGACATGAATTCTTAAGTATAGTATTCAACTATTGTGGTGAAAACCGATAATTCTACTATTCTTCAGAAATCTTGTCGGCTTTCATCGTCCGTTTCATGGTGAGGTACACGCAAAATGACGTCATTTGTATGGGTCTGATGGTCCTCCCCTGGTTTGTCACATTAGACCCAGTTACTACAGATGTAGACCCTGACCTTAATTTTGTTTATACCATCTCCTAACTCCCAGTTACAAAATATTTCTCAGATCTTTGAATATTTGTGTCACTATATTAATGTTGACACAATTCCAAGGATTGAAATTTTCAAATGTTATGCAACAAAATATTTCCTGTGACATGAAACGGACCCGTTGATTTCGGATGGTTTGTCAAGATAACACCCAATACTTTCTGTGTAGTTGAACAGAAAATACCTTCAACAGCGTTGATCAATATAAGATCCACTCAATTTCTCCCCATCAACAAATTCATAGTAATTAACTTGTACAAATTAATTCCTTCACGTAATTTTATGCTAAAGAGAAGTATTCCTTGTTTTTAAAGTTAACAGTTTTTGTACTTTCGTATTGATAGAAGAAGTCCTGTTCAGTGTGTGGACAAAATGACTTAATTTTAAAACATTTGAAAGGTTTTCCTTCCATTTCTTGTTTTTTCATTTTCTTTTTCTCCCCGACGATTTCACCCCAGCTACTGAAATTAACATAAACACTGTATATACTGCTTGAATTGATTGTATTTATTACGTGAAATCAATATAACAAAAACATGGAATTGAATCAAAGTTAGTATCAACAGTCTTTTTCAGTTTAACGGCATTTGCTGTCAACCTCCCAGCTGTTAACGAACGAATCCACATCGCTTACTGTTCGCCGTGATGATGTCATCATGTCGTCATACACTTCATTGTTGTTGTTTCCAAAAAGTCCACCTACTTTTCCGTGGTACCATCCACTTACAACGAGTTTAAGTTTATCTCTTGGAATGTTATAAGTGACGGTGAATCCACGGCCGTACACGTTCAACGACTGCTCTTCTGAAACCATACTTAATTCACGAGATCTGTAAGGGGTACTGGCAATCTTTCCATCAAAACGAAGCTACAACAGATTATATAAAGTCTTGTAAATTAGTCAGGGATCTTTTTTCTTCTATGTCGGGGCAATGAAGGATGGTACCTAATTCAAATTCTATACAAATTAATTTAATCATTCAAACAAATTCATACCTTCCCATTGGGGGCGATTTGTAGTTTCTGAGTGGCTGTCAAGATGATGAGTTGTTTCTGGTCTTTTCCGAGGTATTTCATGATGACAGAAAAATTTCCATCAGTGTAGTCTCGTGCTAGAACGTATGAACATTTCCCAGAAAAAGCATACTTCTCACCATCAAAAGTTGTTACACGGTTGCCATTCAAAGTAGCAACAGCTGAAATAAAACAATGATATTAATGCATAACTGAATAAATATTAAGTTTAAAAATGAAATGATAAATCAATTCCGGAAGACATATTATGAAGATCTTTCAGTACCTCTGAATGGTGGAATCCAGTTAGAAACATCAGAATCGGGAACGTACTCGGACAGAGATCCCCATTTGTTGGAATATTTTGGGACATAGGAGTGGAATCGATTGACATACTTGGCGACTGATATTCTAGGAAGTTCCTTCAAAGATGACATAGCTACAGGCAAGTAAGTGTCCATTTGTATTTCACCTGATTTTGGGTTAAAAACAGTAATTCTAGAGTTTTGAAGGTTGGAAATGGAATTCTTGAGATTCGCAAACTCCTCCTCAATGTCTTTTTTGATCATATCAAAGATGTTGGTCATGGCAGATTTGATATTTTCTTCCACTTCCCAATATTTGTATGCGTTTTTAGCCTACAAATATACAAAATACACGTAATGTTTTCATTCATGAACAGATTTCATAACGCTATTTTGAATCTTACGATCAAACGAAAATTTCCTAACCAGTTCATAACTTTGATCCCCAGCCTGTTTAATGGTCTTTAATACAGGTCCATTCATTCTAGAAGCGATTTGGTCCCTGGCATTGTAGATGGCGTTTGTATATTGACTAGCCATATCTGGCACTTCCAATTCACTCAGTGTTCTTGAATATACATTGTACTTTGATTTTATGTATTCGGATAGGTGGTTTCCTGACAATTTGGACACCGCAGCTTCAATGATAAAGATAGAGGTAATAAATGGAATGAAAAGGTACACCAAACGTATTCTTTATATCAACTTTCCAAATCTACATTAACCTTATAATCAAAACATTTAAAACTACCTTGGTATTTCTTCATAGAACTTTCAATGACAGCAGACAATTCAACAAACTGTTGTTCAATGAAATCCATAAGTTCAGCATAATTCTTGCTGCCTCTTGATTCAATCAGCTTAAAAACAAAATAAAACAGTACAACTTCTGCATTATATCACAGAACAGAACAGGCAACTTCGGGGGGGGACATGTCTTACTGTCATTCGTTCCTTGATGGCCTCCACATAATCGTTGTACGTTTCTTTACCGGGGAAATTCTGCCACTCGAAAGGATAACTTTTAATTTTATATCTGAAATTGAAGACAGAATGAATGTAAAATTATAATGAACTCTTTCGAGCTTTGATTTGTATTTTGTTTCGGTTAGATTTTGTTTTTATTTTTTGGATGGTGTGTAGAGAAATACCTGATGTGTGTCATATCGATACTGGGGTAGTTCCTTTCAATTTCTGCTATGATCTCCCCCATGAATTCACTATAAGGGAGGTATCCTTCGCTGGCAGCCTGGCGGATCAAATTGTATTTGGAATTCAGTTCATCACCCATTGCTTTGGCGGTCTCAGAGAAAGCGGTGTTCATTTGTCTACTAATCAAAGCTATCTTTGCAAGTCCAGATACCTTTGAATATGAAAATAGGAAATAAGTTAGAGCGATTTCATAAAAAAAAGTCTAGCTAAATATAAAAAAAATCTTTTAAAATGTGATTTCATACACAAGAAAAGTCTAGTTAAATAATTTAAAAAAATTTATTATATAAATGTAATCAATGTATTACTTTGAGATCCTGGATCATGGTAGGTCTCCAGTGAATACGAGTGTGCAGGATTCTTGAAGTATTCAATCTCATTGCTAGGAGATTATCTGTAATTCTACGTGAATTTTCACCTCGGTACACCTCAGCAAGAATGGCACTGTCGTTCACGTACCTAGCAATGAAGTTTAACACATTCGCTGGGTTATCTGAAAGAACAAATTAATTCTTTTAATCTTTCAGAAATAGTAGGCAGAATATTGTCGAATGTTTCGAATGGAATTCCAATTTACCTATGTCATAGTTAATTTGTGCATCCAGCAATATGTTTTCAGGGTCAACAGTGATATGAGTGTCGATCTCCTTTGTGTTATCATACACGTCGCGCAAACTAAGTTTATATGGTTTGGTTTCTATCTTTCCGGACATAATCATCGATTTAATGGGTGAGGTCACCTGGAACATAAAAGAATATTACAAAATAATCACAACAAAATGAAAACAAACATATATATTGGAAGGAAGTCCATTAATTCAATATACTATTTACCTCAACGTTTATTTGCCGACGAAGGCTGTCAATTTCTCCCATCAGAGCAAAGTTCTTACTGATGCGTTTCGCTGTTAGGTAGTCGACCTTGATTCCGCTGGAGTACTTTTCATCTGACATTCCGACATGTGATTTAAATTGAACATCAACACTGCTTGAAAGGTGCCTCAGTCCGAAGCTAAAGGTATAGTTTTTGTTTGATCCTCTTGAGATGTCCTCAATTCTGGAGTTGACGACAACGGTCTTGTCTTCGTCTTTAGAATATTTGAATTCTGTTTTTCCATCAAAAACAACGCTTCCTTGGTTCAGGGTCATTTCAGAGTCCAATTTCACATCCTTATAAAAAGGAAACATAATACTTATGATAAAGTAAAAGAATTTTGATCTAGTCTTTGAATGTTCAAAAACAATGATATTTTTACAATCAATTGTAGTTACCTTGCCAATACTTGGGATTTCTAAGGACACATCAGCTTGCAGAGAGTCTCCTTTAGGAGTAAGGCTGGCATTGGCACCAATTTTCTTGGATGTGTCTCTGTCTGCATCCCACATTACGTATCCATCGACAGACTTCTTGCCATATTTATTCTGATAGGATCCAGACAATGCAATGCTTCTCTCTGGAAATCTCAGCTTCAGATTGTTTTCATTTTCATAATTGCTTCGATTGTGGACTATTGAATGTTCAGCATCGAATCCAAAAACTTGAGAATCATCAATAAGGATATCCCATGACGAAAACATGCGGTAAGATGACACTTCTCCTGATCCCTTGATTTCAGCGGATTTGGATGGTGTTGAAAATTTAACTATAGCCTCTGTTCTCTGATTATAAGAATTGGTGACATATTTAGTTTCAAATTTCGCTTGCCTCTCTGTCGATGTTGTGTCCAAGTTAATGGAAACAAGGGCAAATTTAACGGAATCGGACATCTCTGTTTCCCCTTGGAATTTCATTGGTTGTGGCTCTCTCATCACGAAAGACATAGAGTGTTTTGAATCTTTAGCATAAGCAAATTCTGTGTCCAGTAATTTTTCACCATTAATTTCGGCAAGGAGGGATTGCTTGGCAGAGTCACTGGATTTTTCATTGCTTCCTCGGACGTTAAGACTTTTTAATTTGCTGAAAGGAGTGCTGATTGTTAGCCCAGCTTTGTGAGTGGTGATTCTCCATGACTCACTTGTGGAATATGTTGCATCGGACACAATGTTCTGTCCTTTCATCCACGAGGCTTTTATTTGGTTTCTGTATTCATTGCCATTTCTATCGTTTTTAACACTGAACTTCACGTTTTCAAGTCCACTAATATCACTGATGAACGAAAATGAGCCGTCAATATCAGACACAGATATGTATCTGAAGTTAGCATACGATTTTGCATTTCCAATAGAAGTTTGTACATTTACACTAGTGGTGAAATCCAGGGGACTTCCTTTGTGAGAGACAATCAGTTTTGAGGATTCAAAACCAGAAAACGGAGTATACAAAGCAACATCCAATGACATAGGTGTTGAGTCAAGATCGATTGTAGACTGCAAAAGCATTGTACTGTTTTGCCTAGATAAGGTCATTTCGGAGTTGTATTTACCTCCAGATGTGATAGTTTTGACAGTTGCTTGAAGATTTTTTATACCATCAAATGGCGATTTGAAAGAGAGATCTACTTCCATTGGACTGAGGGATCCTTTCACTAAAGCTCGGATATTTTTATCGTAACCGTATCCAACTTCAACAAATGATTTGATGCTGTTCCTGTTTGCTGTATGTTTCACAAACAGCTTTGTTTGCTCAAATCCGCTGAATGGTGTTTTAATAACCAAGTTAGAATTGATGCGACGCCAGTTTTGCCGGAAAAAAGTAAGTGTTCCATCCATTTTTCCTGTGTTTTCATGCTGGAAATCAACATTTGTTGTAAACTGGTCAAAGTCCCCGGTATGTGAAAATTTAACATCAATATTACGAAGGTATTGTACTGGAGATTTGACGGACAGTGAACCTTCAATGACGTCTGTGTTTTTGAATTGCATTGATACAATTGCATCCTCAGTTCCATACCTTGTGGAGAAATCGGTCTTGAAGTCACCAAGAGTTCCTTCATGATGTACTTTGGTCATTGTAGTGGAAGATATTCCATCTATGGTGTATGTAGTTGTTGCTGTCAAGTCAACCAACGAAGCATCGTTGTATTGCAAAGTATTTGTTTGACTGAAACTGTATTGACTTCCAATGGAAAAGTCGGTTTGGGATTGAAATAGACCGTTATCTGACGACTGTGTGTGCATAGCAGATACATCATTGTATGGACTTTGGAACTTTAAGGAGTGTTCGCGTGAAGAATCTCTTACTATGTTACGCAATGAGACTGATATAGCATGGGAAGACCCATAAACAAGATTGGTGGACACTTGTAGGTTTTTCAAAGCTCCATCTTTGTTCAATGTAAATGATGTAGATTCCAAACCAGTGAAAGGTGTCTTCAGAGACATTGAGACTGATACTGCGTTAAAGGTATCCAATGAGCTATCGAATTCAATCTTTTTTATATTGTTTCCGCCTTCCAAATGAGTAGTATATCCATATGAAGACCATGTGTTTGATGTTGAAGCATTCACAACTTCAAGACCATTGAAAGGTGTCTTCATGTTAAAGTTAGCATTCATACTTGAATCTCTAAGAGAGGCAGATAGATCGGCTTCTAGATTTTGATGGCGGAATGTTCCCTCCAGATGGGATATGATGTCACGTGTTGTTATCTGATGTGTGAATTTAATGTTTTGTTTCTCAAATCCTACGAAAGGCGTCTTTACGAGGAGATTAGCTGAAAGTTGGGATTGAAGCTGAAGAGTGATGTCGGCTTCAATTTTCTTTCCATCAAAGTTTCCTTCGCTATGTCCTCGAAGACCATTGGATGATTTTACAATATCGATGCTGAAACCCTGCTCTTTGAATCCATTGAATGGGGTTTTCACAGATACTTTAAATTCCTTCTTTAATCCATTAATGACAGTGAGATCAAATTCAGATTTCTCTTGGTTGAAGAATACTTCGGCGTGTGTTTGGCAACCCTCACCGGTAGTATCGAGAGAAAACAAAACTTCTTGTTCACGATAACCTAAGAAAGGTGTTCTTAATGCAATGTTTCCTTCCATCTTTCTGTTGTTTCTAAATGAGATATCCACTTCTATTGTTTTTTGCATGAATGTTCCTTCCACTTGAATTTTTGGTCCTTTCTTGATAAACTTAATGCTCTGATGCTTCAAATCAGTAAACGGGGCTTTGATCGAGATACTTCCTTTCTTTGCTGAAAGTTCGCCATCAACTTCAATTGTATTTTGTCCGTAGCTGCCCTTTGCATGGACTTTCCTATCATCAAATGTGAAGCTTAATCCTTGGTTCTTAAACCCTTTGAGAGTCGATCTAAGAGATAAAGATCCTTGATTGGATGAGAGCTCACTGTTAAACTCGATGGTTTCTTGCATGACTGATACTGTGGCATGTATCTTACCACTTTCACTTCTGAAGGAGAGTCTCTGACTTTCGAAGCCAATGTATGGAGTAATAATCTGCAAATCTCCATCAACAATTGTATCGATATTCAGACTGGCAGTAAGTTCAATCTTCTTCCTCTGGAAAGTAACCTCTGTATGTGTTTTATATCCACGAAGGGTTCCCTCGTTATTTATGGAAATCGTTTGTTCTTCGAATCCTACGAAAGGTGTTTTTAACGAAACCATGCCTTGTATTCCATTTCTGGTGAGAAAAGAAGAGTTGAGTTCAATAGTCTTTCCTCTAAATGTTCCTTTTACTTGGAGGTTCTCGCTACTTGAAGTGTAGAGTATATCTTGTGTTTTGAATCCTTCAAATGGAGTCCGTATTGAAAGATGGCCGTCCTGAAAATTCAGATTTGCATCGACTTCCATTTTCTTGTCACGAACTGAAGCCTCGAAATATGATTGCATGCCAGTAATTTCTTGACTGAGGACAAAAGATGCAGATTGCTTCTCATAGCCAGAATATGGTGTTATGATCGTGATAGAACCTGTCAAACTTGGGTTTTTGTTCAATATAGCCTCAATAGAAATTTCATCCTTTTCAATTTCGACTTTGGCTACACTCGAGATACCATTAGCATTTACTTCATGGTTGAAAGAAGCTGAAAACATATTCATTGCTGGTATTGGAGTTTTGATGGTTGTACTTGCAGATATAGAGTTCTTGTTGTTAAAGGCGGTATCCATTTGAACTATTTTACCTCTCATCGTTCCTTCAACGTGGTTTTTGAATCCCCATCCAGAGCTGACGTGGTTAAAAGCCGATTTAATTTCCTCAAACCCACTGAAAGGAGATTTCAACACGATACTGCCTTGAAGTGGACTTTTGTCAAAGATAAGATCTGCAGAAATGCTCTTTCGACGGAAGGTAGCTTTAGCTGTCGTCTTTAATCCGAAGGAAGAAAGAGAGTAAGTAAAGTCAGCTTTCGACTTTCTAAATCCATCAAACGGTGTTGTGATGATGAAGTTGCCTTTCTTGGCATCCTTTCCAGATACTGACATTTGACCTTCAATTATTTGTCCATTTTTGTAATTAATTGTAAAAATTCCAGATAGATTATCCGTTAATCTTGTATATTTGGCTGACATGGATTGTCGTTCGAATCCTTCGAATGGAGTTGTGAGCAAAACTTTTCCACTAATTCCATTATCAAAAGCAATTTCAGCTGCACTTACGATATACTTCTCTCCTGAATGCATGTTTATACTGCTTTTGATTTGGCCATCATTGTTTTTGTGAGTAAAAGAGGCACCGATAGTTTCACCGAATGGAGTCGATAGCAATACAGTTCCTTCTCTGAAGCCATCATTAGAATAGGACAAGTCTGCTTGAGTATTTTTCCCATTGAAATTCAGTTCAGCGTGAGATATCATGGAGCTTGTTGACTGTGAATGGTTGAATGCTCCAGACAGTTTTCCACCAATGCTTTTGATGTTGAAAGATCCAGAAATAGGTTTAGCGTTGTAAGAAATATCAGCAGATAACATTTCCTTTCCGGATAAATTGACTTTTCCAGTGCATCTAAAGTTGTTCAGATCTCCATCATGGCGAAAATGAGCTTGAACATCATCTAATTGACGAAGTGGGGTTTTCAGAGACATTTGTCCGCTGACTGATGATAAGACATCGAGCGAGGAATCAATTTCTATTTGTTTTCTTCCACTATATGAAACTTCTCCTACAGTTTTAAAGTTTGTAATTGGTCCATTGTGATAGAGCAAGACTTTGATATCGTCATTGAATGGAGTTTTCAGAGTTACAAAGCCATCAATCCCACTGCGTCGATCGAATCCGAAATCAGTTCTCACTTTCTTACCGTTGAAACTGCCTGAAGAATGGATATTGAAATTCTCTGAAGTGCCGT
This sequence comes from Ostrea edulis, assembly GCF_947568905.1. NCBI lineage: Eukaryota > Metazoa > Mollusca > Bivalvia > Ostreida > Ostreidae > Ostrea > Ostrea edulis. Next base: position 40,888,278 of record NC_079165.1, read on the forward strand.
TTTGTGACACGGAAACCTGAATGTTCTTCACTACTGTACATTTTGTTTCCAGGGAAGCTTCGAAGGTTAATGAAGGAACGGTTTCAAAGGAAAGCTTTCCTTGGATTTTCTTCTGCCCACCATAAGTCAATTCAGTGCCGCTCTTCAATCTCTGAACGGACCCAGCATGATTTAGTTTAAAAATGATATCATCTGAAGATGGTCGTTTGATGAAACCATTGATGTTTACTTTTCTGACGATGTCAACGGTCAACTCAACTTCGGATTTCTGACCTTCAAGTGAATAATCGGCATGGCTGTTGAAATTCCGAATTCCTCCATTATGTCGGAAGGAAAAGTCACTCTCTCGATAATCAATAAATGGTGTACGTATGGCCAGTGTTCCCTCAATTGGACCAAGGCTGCTAAAGTTCACGTCACCCTCCACTTTCTCACCATTAGCAGATGCTTCAGCATGGCATTTGAAGTTGTTTATTGTTCCAGCGTGGGAAAATGAAGCAGATACACTGTTGATTTTTCCTATTGTGGTAGTTACTACTGCTCTGCCGGAGATGTCGTGGGTTGAGTCGAACTCTGTTGTAGATTTGATATTCTGTTTGCCATAGGTGATTTCTACAGCTGTGTTGAATCGTCTACGTGTACCGGAGTGATTTATAGTGGCTTTCAGAGGTTTGGTGTACATCGAATTTAAAAAGAGAGATCCCTGCACAGGATAGGACTTTAACGATAATTTTCCATTCAAAAGATTTTTACCTCCGTACTTAATTGCTGAAGCCGTAAGAATAGGAAAACTGTCATGAACAAAGGTACCCTCGATTGTTTTGATGTATGGTGACTTGACAAATACTCTTCCTTCCAGATTGACCAAAGAACTAAAGTTCATATCGATTTCAGATTTGTCGTTGTTGTGTTGGAATTGGGCATGGCTTCTGAAGTTGTTTAATGTTCCGACATGCGAAATACTGCCTTTCAGAAGATGCATGAATCTAAAGGGAGTTGTCAACTGCATATTTCCTTTGATGATATCAATCATCTCCATGTCAATGTCACCAGTAAATTTCTTGTTGGACCCATCAGAGCCTTCGGCATGGATTCGGAACTTCTTCCATGTGCCTTTGTGAGTAAACGATCCTTGTAGTATTTCGTAATCTTTAAACGGTGTTTCGACTGACATCTCAATTGAAATATCAGACTCAAGATCCATTTTCAGACTCGAGGAAATTCTTTTTTTATTCAGGAACATGATATTTACTTGGTTGTTGAAATTTCTTGAAGACCAATCATGTGTCACGGAGAGTTCAGTATTTTCCAAATTCCTGAATGGAGTTTGAAGTGCAATAGAGGCAGCGATATTTGGATCTATGGTGAACATAATATCTCCATTATATAGTTTCTTCTTTCCGAATGTTACCTCTCCATGGGACTTGAAATCACGAAGGGTCCCTTGATGAGAAAGGATGATACCTGTCTTTTTCAGTCCTTTAAATGGCGTTTCAACGTAAATATCAGCTTCAAACTTTGGTCGGAGAGACATCTTAATAGCTGCAGTGATGAATTCTTTTCCAATTGAACCACGAACGCTTGTTTTGAAACTCCTCTTACTTCCACTGAACTTCCAGATTCCCTTCATCTTCCTGTATCCGGGTATTGGGGTGGCCATATTGATATTCACAACTGAAGTTGATCCTTGTTTCATGGTAATATCAGCCGTATATTTATTTCCTTTGCCAATAAGTGCGTTTGTAATTACTCTCATATTTGTTGGTTTGCCTTTTTTGATGAGAGTAAGTGTAATGGTATCGGTGAATGAATTTTGAATCTGAAATTTTGCTTTAGTTCTCTTCTTATTTACCAAATCTGCATTCAATTTAAAGTGAGTTTTCTTGTCTATTTTTACAGCACCTGTCGTTGAAAAGCCTGAAAGATCTCTGGAGTGTTTGAATGTTGCTGATAGATCTTTATGAAATGGTGTTTTCAGTATAGCTGATCCAATTACTTTCTTTCCGTTTGAGAATGCAATAGATATTTCATACATGATCTTTCTTCCTTTTTTCAGTGATGCACTGGTATTGAAAGTCTTAAGTGTGCCTTCGTGAGAAAACTGAGCCATGATATCGTCGACAAAGGAAGATTTAAATTCCAAAGATCCAATAGTCTTCTTTGCATTTTTGAATATTGTAGTAATTGAGCCTTTATGTTTACCATATTTTGTATCAGCAGTGAGTTTGAAGTCCCTAATTTTACCAGCATGTGAGAAGGATGTTGCAAAATCATCAGTGAGAGGAGAGTCAAATGATAGGGATCCTGTCCATGTTTTGGCGAGTGAAAGCTTAGCATTTGCCTCGTATTTCTTGGATTTGCCATACTGGAATTCGGCCTGGGATACAAAATTTATCAGTTCTCCTTTATACTGGAACGACGCTCTCATGTATTCTGACAAAGGGGATTTAATGCTAACACTACCAGTTTGTTGGCTATATTTGGCATCCAATTCATATTTCTTTCCTCTGCCATATAATGCATCCAAATGTGTGCTGAAATTCGATATGGTACCCATATGTTTGAAAGAAGCAGCTATATCCTCATATAGTGGAGATTTAATCAAAATGGTACCAGCTGATTTGCCATAATTTCCAGTAATTTCGTATTTCTTTGATTTTCCGTACTGCATTTCAGCATGGGAAGAGAATTGGGAAATGGACCCTTCGTGGTCGAATGCAGCAATGAAATCTCTTGCAAAGGGAGATCTTAGTATCACGGTTCCTTCGAACTTCTTATCATTGGAAAAAGTTAAATCTCCTTGGATTTTCTTTCCCCGGGTGTATTCAATCTCACCATGAGACTGGAATTTACGACTATTGCCGGTATGACGAATCGATGCTGCAGAATATAAAAGCTCCTTGAAGGGTGTTGTGAGAGCAATACTGCCTTCAAGATTTTTAAGATTTGGGCGTAAAATAGACTCCACCTTAATTGTTTTACCTGGCAGATACTCAACACTCAATTCGGTAACCTTGTTTGCCTTCTGGTCATTATATGTAAATGCGACACTGCTTTGTTTATACTGCTCAAATGGGGTTTTGACCTGGATGTTTGCTATTATTCCACCATATGAATTCCACCGAGATGTAACGGACATAGCTCCAACTAGGGGATCGATCATTAAGTTAGCACTGGTATGGAATGATTTGACATTGCCTGAAAATTCGGCACCAATGGTCATTTTGCGAAAATGTCTATGTGTTGTGGTTAAAACAGTGTTAAAACTTTTCTTGCTACTCCATTGTCCACGATTTTCCATCGTGATGGAGTCTCCTGATGGAAGGACGATGGATGATCTTGTAACAGTTTCACCTCTCTCGTTGGACTGTTCTATGCTAAGCTTCAACTTTTGTAGTCCAGGTATCTGACTTTTTATTTGGGCTCTTCCGCTCATCAATCCAGTTGGAAGGAAATCGAAATGTCCATCTATCATACCAAGGGATTTCTTGTTAGAAAGATATTCAACTTTACCTGTTAGAGGATAGTGTTCATATTGAGAGGATATTGACAGGCTCTTAGTGTCTTCATGACATGAAAAAGTATGACTTGATGTAGCAATTCCGTTGTTTCGTTTATAGATGTTCACCAGAGAGATGATTTTCCTTCCTTTCTTACTGTAATTAATCTGGTTATCGATCATTCCAACTCCGTGTTCATGCGAAATTGTCAGAACAATGTCTTCAGCAATTCTGAATGGGGAACGCAAAATTGTTTCGAAAGTCAGTGTTCCACGTGGAATTGACATGCTCTGCTTTGCATTCACACTGAAATCAACGACAGTACCATCGGATCCAAATTTGAAAGTGGATTGGATCTCTTTAAATGTGTTTCTGTGATACCAGGAGGATTCTATTTGTCTTGATGGAGAGCTTAGCTTGACACTTCCACTGTTCTGCAAATTCCATCCATTTTGAAGATGTGTTAATTGTCCAAGGTAGTTGTAAGCGTTTCCGTTGTGCTCGAAGTTAATGCTATTTTCAAACCTCTGCCCGTTGTCTTCATGTTTTGCAGCAAGGTAAAAATATGTTATTTGTTGCAGAGTTGATTTCATACTCAATCTTCCTATGATATCTCTAGAAGAAGCGGTAGTTTTATCAGCAGTAAGCATATTCGCCTGAAGGAAATCCTTGTTCCAAGACAATTTGATCATGCTTTCAATTCGTTCGGCCCTTTTGTGTTTCAGTTCAACTCCAGATCTTTCAAATCCTGGAACTGGTGTTTTAAGATCAAGACTTGCTTCAAAATTGTCCCATTGCAAAGGGCGTTTCACGTAGAGGGTGGAGGACATGCGCTCTATTGGTTTCCAATCAATTTCTATGTTTGTTGAATACTGGGTTTTATCCAATTGGTGACAAACATTAATATTAATGGATTTATAGTCTTTGAATGGAGATTCAATCTTCAGACCAGCTTTGTAACCATTCTTTTCCTTACCAAACATGGAGTCTACGGAAACTCTTTTCTTATTCCACTGAGCATGGGCATGGGTAGTATATTTACCTCCACTCTGATGTTTAAGATTAATACTGCCCGATCCTAGAGGACTTACTTTTGAAATTGTAGCTTCCAAGTTCTCGACTCCTTCAAACATAATGTCTCCTTTTAGCATCAGTTGTTTTGAAGAGTCTTTATATGCATCCCATTTAACATCCAATTTGCTTGAGTACACAGGTGCTTTCATTCGAGTGTCGAACTCCGCCGTGATTTTGCGGACTGGATGTTCGATATCAGCTGTCAGCTGGATGCGAGATCCAGGACGGACCAGGGATGACAGGGAAACTGCATATTTTGTTTTGCCATATTGGACTTCAGAGTTAGTGTGTAGATTTGTAGGAATGAGTCTGTACTGTCCTGAGACAGTAAGCATTTTGTAGGAGGGAATGTTGAAAGAGGTCAAGATGTCGTATTCCTTTGTTGCAATGTGGCGCACCTTTGTTTGGATGACGCATTTCTTTCCATTTTCCAATTGAATTGTAATTACGTTGCTGCATTTCTTGGCATTGGTTTGATCAAAGACATTACTGATGACGATATCTCTGTCTGGAATAGAAATGCCTAGTTTAGCTACCAGACTTCTAAATTTCTTGGATTTGTCCTTAAGCTCCAAAGAAGCACTGTAGGAGGATTTCTTGCCAAAGAGGACATCAAAGGAAGAGTCAACGGATTTGGAAGTCTGCACATGCTTTGCTTTCATTTGATAGTTCACATCCTGTAAATATATCGACAATCCATATTGATATATCAAGGAACATAGTACTGAATATTGAATTAAATGATATACGACAAACTCCTGGCACTTCGGATTTTACTTACAAGGTACGGGAAAATGAATTTGGTGTTGGTATCGAGATTGAACTTCTGTTTCCAATTCAGAACGTGATTCATTGCAGTAGCAATCTCGATGCGCTTCTTTCTATCTTTCTTGTTTGCTCCGTACTGGACAACAACAGTGGCCTCGGAGTGTTTCCAGTTCTTGCTGATATCGAAGTTGACGTTGAGATTGCAGTCAGATTGCTGTTTGAAGCCCAGAATCCTGAATCGAATAATATTTTCTATTTTAAACCATTTAAATATATCTTATGAGTATTTCAAATAACCTGTATTTAAATACATAATATGTATCAAAAATCACTAATTCTCCCCCGGTCCGGGGTTTATATAGCTTTTTCATCTTACATGTTTCCTTTCGCAGCATAGAGGCTCTTCGTGTTGGCAATATTGAGTTTTCCATTTAGAGTGACCTTGTCTCTATTGACACGAGAAATAACGTACTCAAGTGTTGACCGAACTATTGCTATTTTCTTATTTTTCAACATGAACATGGAAGTTGATTTTGTTGTTAAAACGGGGGATTTGATGTCTATTTTGGATCGTATTCCTGTACTCTTTTTGTTACTTGCATCTCTCAGTTGGACTGAAACGATAGATAGATATTTGTGTATACTGAAGTCAGATAAAAGGTGGACAATGGATCCACTAGTATTGTATATTTCTGCATAATTAAACTTACCAAAGAATTTCAGGGGTTTTGAAACGATACGATCAACGGTTAAATCCACCTTTAATGCCTTTCCGCTCTTGTATTCAGCTGAACCACCAAAGCTTACAAGTTCTTTTTCAGGTGTTTTGATGGATAGATATGGTCTATAATTAGCAGCTTTCTTAGTAGCATACGTCTGAACTCTGGACTCAATCACGTATTCTTTCTTCTTCTCAAAGCTGATACTTGCTTTAGCTAACACCACGACGCGTTTTTTAGCATAATTTACTGCAAAGAAATATACTGTCATGAAGTTTTGAAATAGCAATCCGAGTAAAACAGCGGAAATGATTTTTTTTTTTTAAAACATGATTAAGCAGTAATTGTTTTAAAGTGTGAGCTAAATGTTACCTGAAGTCATAATTGGTTGTTTGGATACTCCGCTTAAAACCAAATTAGCGTCTAAAAGTTTCATTCCTTCGTAGTTGATTCCTCCTTTCAGTTGGATGGGTTTCATTTTGGGAGCAGATATCTCCACATTAGGTGTGTAAGTATAAGAGTTACCCTTCCTCTTTTTTGCCAGTTCTGCAACTACTAAGTATTCCCTCTTATTGTGGACGAATTTTCCACTAACATGTTTCAGATTTTTTTCATTCTGGAGTTTACCTATGTTAAACATTCAAAGAGTATTGTGAATTATAGATAGCACACAACCATGTCATTCAAATAAAGATTATAATGTATTGTATATTAGCTTGATATTTTGGTAGCATACCTGTAAAGGCGTATTTACTCCATGGTGACTGTAAACCAAGCTGAATTTTAGGGTCCGCTTTGTTCAGAAGAAATTCTGCGGAAAGAGCCCTGTCAACTCGTGATCCTGGTGTGTCAAAAGCCATACGGATGTTAACTTCTTTCTTGCTCTAGTGACAGAAAATACGTCAATTGAGTTCAAGTTTCCTCAAACGAGAAATAATTCTCAATGCTGTAATTATACGTGTGGAAAACATGTATATACTTTACCGAGGTAAATCTAGCCTCTACATTATATGACTTGTGTGAATCAACTTTCAACAGGGATAGATCAATATTCACTGGTCCAGTCAGAGGGAAGTACGGGGCGTTGACCTCAAGAGATGCATTCGGAAATTGAATTTCTCCGCACAATTTCAAGCCAGTGATTTTAGAAAGATAGGATCCAGTGCATGTTTTGTGAGTCTTCCTATTTTTTGTGATCATTTTTTGTTCTTTTTCAGCATCTCGGTGAACAGTAAAGAATGCAGTTCTACAAATATATGATTTCAAAATCCATTTGCATTTTGTTTATATATACTTATAATCAATCAATAAAATATTAGTCTTATGAAAATATCTTACTTCAGGCTAAAAATTTCCATTTTGTCTTTTGGCATGTCCAAATTGGCATTGAAAATCTTCCCATCTTTCAATTCTAAATGACCTTTTAACATCGTGCTGGAGTGAATAGTTGACACCATTTTCAATCCGCTCTTTGTCACGAAAGCATCAACACTCATCATACTTGAGACCTCGATTGCAGCACTACAAACAAAATCATAGAGAGAGAGAGAGAGAGAGAGAGAGAGAGAGAGAGAGAGAGATATTGTTGTATTAAATGTGCCTTATATTGTAATGTGATACTTCAACGTCACGCATAGGTGAGGCCATTTGAACGCAAAAGCATTGTTATTTTACCTTGGTTGAATCAATCCACTAATAAGAAGACTACTGGGGCTAGTACCCAGTTTTCGGAGATCAGCCTTTCCGGAGACTTTCATGTCAATTGTGGCAGTTCCGTTAATTGTCAAATTTAATGGGAATCCGGCACTTGTTGGAATAATCATAGAAGTGTCCAAGAACATGATGTTCTGTGTAAAGGAGTAGTCATGGTTTTTAGACATACTGATCAACATCTCCAGAATGTTGATACTGTCTCCACTCAAAAGACTCTCAAATCCATTGAAACTGTTGTATGATAGTTCGTTTCCAAACATTCGCATGTACAGAGCTCCTTTCAGTTGGTCCATTCCCATACCGAACTACATATATAAAGAAAACATTGGATAACATCTTTTCAGTGAATGAGGAATATCCAAAAGTCACATAGAAAGGAACATAAATATTAATCATATATACCTGGCTGTCAATTTTCTTCATTTTCTTGGCATCAATTCCTTTAACCACCTGGCTGGTTGCCTTCTTGACATCTTTTTCGGTAAAATACCCATTGGGTCCAAAGTAGGATTCCAAAAAGAATTCCAGACCTTCAATTCTTCCTCCTATTTCCAGAATGTTAACAGATCTTCCGAACAAATCTACTGTCAGATTGGTCATCAGTGATCGTGGCATGAATGATTTCGACGACCAGATCAAATTGCTTTCAACAGAAGCCCCTGTGTTAATTTTTTCGAGAAAGAAGGATCCTTCATAGTTTCTAGAAAACTTTCTCTTGTCCATGTCAAATTCTTTTTTCAGGTACTCGTTTTCCATAATGGATCTGATATCCTGTTTCAATGGACTGGAGGATTCCATCAGATTTGTGAGATGAGACCAGATGAAAGAACCGACTTGGTTAACCTCTTCTTTCTCCAGAGCGTATTGAAATGTAGACAGAATGCTTTTAGATGGACATTGCATCAGGGCCAAATAGGCGGCGATTCTTAATTCAGAGTCTTCTTCCTTGTCATTAAAAACTTTCAAAGCCTGACTTCTCTGTAATGAAGAATCGAAGTAAGATTAGAAGTCATTTACATTAGTTTTAATTGTACTTATTTATACTAGATATGTTATATCAAGTAGTCTAGTACGTACGTCATTCTCACAAGATGCACGACGGAAGGTCTCGATTGCAGCAATTCGTACTTCAATTGGATTGTCTTTTCGGGAGATACAGCTGTTGAGTGTTGCAGTTGCCGAACTAATGTAACCAGAATTTCCAAGAGCGCGAAGCGTCAAGATGATCTGAAAAATGGAAGCAGATAGAAATTGAAAACACAAAAATGCAATGTTGATACTAATCAACGACTATTTCTCAAAATGATTCAAAATTGTACTAACGTTATCTTTGTTGTTTTCATCAACGTAACAGCCGTATCCAATTTTATCCTCCAGAGCGGAAATGACACTAGCGATGTCCAAATCCTTTTCGCAAGCAGTATTCTTGCAATAGGTGTTTACTAAGGAGCTCACAGCCAGTAATGCCTTACCATTCTTCTTCAGAAGAGGCTGTGATGGAAACAAGTGTTAGAATATTTCTTTCTTATGAAAGGGAAATAATATACATGTATTTTCACATGTATAAAGTCTTACCAGGACTTCTCTGATCATATCCTTTGAAGGACTTTGGATAAAGGCTAAGGTTGTCATCCACATGTCAGCCTCCATTCCTGTCACCTCATTGTCGCTAATCATTTTGGTAAGCATGACGACTGAGGCTGATGTTCCGACCATGGGAACTGCATCCATGAAAAACTTTCTGGAATAATTATTGAGACATTAAATTTCATCAATATACGACAAGTAACATAATGTTCTACAATTTCAAAATTGATTTGAGAAAGAATTGCATGTTACCTGACTTTCTGGTTGTTGTCGCTGCAGAGTGTTCCACTCTGTATGTTTGAATAAACGTTATTCAGAGTTTGAGAGTCGGCTGCTCGCATGATATACACAAGGTCGGAGAAAAGACTAGGTGTTTCGTGTCGAATATCCTCCTTTGTTTGGATGCAAATATCGACCAGTTGTCTTTCAATGTCATTGCGAGTTTTCATGCTACTGGCAACATCTGAGTAGTGCTCAAAGTTCATGCCAGTCTTTCTGCTCACAGATCCTGTCAAAATTAAAAAGAATTCATTAAGGTCCAACATAATGGCAACTGCTTTTCAAGCAACGTAGTCCGTTAATATTGAACTTACTTGCTGATAATGCTCCACGTTTCTCGCTTGTGTATTTTAGTATCTGTCTGCTTTCTGTAATAGCGCCACTTGATTCTCGTGAAAATGGTCTAAACAGATGTTGTTCTGTACAGGTTGATCCTTTCAGGATTCCCGATTTGCTAATTTCCTGCTGGCAAGAGTGACTACTCTTCAAGACAGGCAAAGACTGGATTTCCTGAAGAGAAAGAATAGAGTGTATGATAGATGCATCAGCAAAACGTAATGACACTAAATGATTACTAAACTATCAGCAAAACCCGATATCCTACCGATGGAACTCTATATGGTGTTCCTTGCAGAGCTGTTTGGAATCCTTGGCGTTCTGTGCAGCCCAAAAGATTCTTGTGCTTCTTAATGGTCACGGTGTACCATCCATTTTCAGACACTGTGTAGTCGGTATCGCACGTTCCTGTCACGTCAGCCTGAAATTAATGTACAGATATTCATATCGATTTCTCATGCTTATACATGTGTCGCTTTCTCCTCGTCATTTAATTAAAATGAAAAAGAGACAATATATTGTATATGTTGCTAACCTCCTTGACTCTCTGATCAACCTGTAGGTCTTCCATTGTGTTTTGAATGAGGGAAAGGATACCTCGCTTGATGTTGAGGACCCAGGTCTTCTCACTCTTACTTGGACACAGAGAATCAATGCGACCATCTTGGAAAGAGAATCTCAGTGAATTATCCTCCAACTGCTTGCTGAATTCTCCAGACATGCCTGACAGGACATATTTTTCTGGTGATTCGGGGTTTCGTTCGTGAAGTTGTACATTCTTGACCTTCAGGACAAGGTCACACTTTGACAGAACTTCAACTTGAACTTTGGTGGTCATTTTCATTCCCGATTTCCCCTCAGACGCCCCCTGAATGAGAGTGGTCGTGTCCACATCGTAGTCGTAGTCGTAAGTAGTTCCAGCTTCATATCCGAATTTTGTAGAGTCTGAAAAGGGAACGATTTATGCTGTTAGTGTCATGTCCCGAATATTTTCTAACAGCAATCGTAGGTATAATGACAACACAAAATGCAATAGTTACCTGTACATGTTGTTGAGCATGTGTCATCTGGTGCTATATCATTTATGGGTCCTGTAGATTAGAGGGAAAAACATATAATATAATACGTTTACGATGTGACCGTTGAGACAAGCGAAAACTCTTAACATCTTGCAACAAGACTTTAGACATTTGATGTGCCTATCCATCTTATGCGGGAAACATAACGCAGACGAATTAAACAGCGCATTGTGATGTTATATTAACTGTAATATTTTGTTTTCCCTTCAAACCAAGCAATCATCAACAAAAACGTGCGAAAGTGTGCGAAAGCTTGTCTGGAAATTAAAAACATTTGTGATACTTTCCAAACAATTCATTTATCTTATCTATGGGGTTATCAATGAAGTATACCGCAGCGACATTTTTCAGAACACAATGGGTAATTCTCATCATTTTTCAGCTGATGAAGAGGAAACCACGTGACTCAAATGTGTAATCATTGGAGCGAAGAAAAACAGTAAATAGTACAATTAGAGTAGTTATTGTTGAATTTTTATAGATCGTCTTTATCAAGTTCCATGTTTAAAATTTCAGAATAGAATCTAAGTATAGCCATCTTTGGGTAAATGAATCTTTAGTCAAGTTCAGTTTTAAATAACTATAATTATCGAATTTATGTGGGTTTTTTTTAACCTATTAACAGATAGTACACCCATGTTGAAGTAGCTATAATTGTAAACTGTATTTGCACACGCATTAACCTCATCGCAAGTGTGTATTACAGGGTAAATCCAAAAGTCAACAACTACACTTAGTACTTTCCATATGAACAACATATGAACAACTTTAATCATTTCATGGCACAATCGTAATACACATGCTTACACACAATTTTAAGTCGTATAATTTCATTCTCGATATTGTTAATTAATGTCGTATTGGGTGTAATTCAAATAATAGAATATCATATAAGATCATGAATTTGTAGGACGTGTTTATTAAATCTATTTCATCTCAATTAAAGAAAGACAAAAAGGTGAGTTTTAAAGATTTTTCAGTTTTCAGAACAACAAAATCGACAAATATTAACCGAAAATGAAAATAAGACCGATAAAAAGAGTACATTATATATAATTTCAATGGACCTTTGAAAAAGGAAAATGAAATCGAAAAACCTACCCGCCCATATTCCTGCCGTTAAGGCTAGAAGTAAAAATAACGTTCGCTCCATCGTTGGAGGTAGCTTTTTTGTGTTTCAGTATCCGGACTGTATCGTCGTGATTTTATACTAATCCAGTGAGAGTAAAGTACAGTGATAAGAAATGCTGACAATAGGACATTGCTCCTGATACTAATTGTATGTATGTGGTGTAATCAGATCTTCAGTACAAGGTTTTCATAAATTCAACATGAGCGTTATCGACGAATCTAATTTCTACTTCATTATAGTGATACTGCATGTCAAATATGAATTACTAATGTGTTGTGCAATCGGGAGATAATTCCATTTTTTGCGTTCGGACAAACTCGTGTCCCTAATGCTAAAAGTGTTTGAAATGATTTTATTTTCGGCTACTTTGTTATGAAATGTTGCAACATGTTCAATGCTTTTTTTTGCTAGTATTTCTCCGAGGCTAGGGAAAGAATTCGAACAAAGATTATAGATTTGTGAATTTGTAAATTCCATTTTTATTTTTTTTCGTTTTTACAATTGATATTTGCAACTTTCAGTACAATTGTAATTATCATTACACCGTTAATATTTACTCTAGTGATAACTATGAAACATTCATTAACTATGGCTTGTTTTGGTATTACTTTCATTTAAATAGTTTATATTTACTGACAAGTTTCATTTAGTATATCGATAATTATTTATCACAGGCTCGGTTGACATTTCAGCGGAACGTCCTTAGGTGGGCATATTGAATTTATATTTGTTTAATTATAGTATTGCACACTCGTTTACATTTTCTGCAGCAGACGAAGTGTTTAATCTATCCTCATTTGCAAACAGATATGACGTCACAATCATCTAGTAATATAAGCAGACGTGACGCTACAATCATGTTAGAATAGTCCCTCGCATTTACAGAGCGGGATTTTATGGTTTTGTTAAAGTCCGGTCATTCTCTAGACAATCTATAGGTAAAAATTCTAAAACAATTTACTATAATGGAAATTATGCTATCTATGAAAAGTGAAGATAACGAACAGTGATCATTTTCATGAATTCTATAAAGAATACAAAATTAAGAAAAGGGCAAACAAACACATCAGAGGTGGGATCAGGTGCCTAGGAAGAGTTACATCCCATGTTGACCGATCAAACCCGCCGTGAGCCCTATATCTTGATCGGGTAAACGGAGTAATTCTTAGTCAAAATAAATATGTAAAGAATGGTCTAACAATTAATATGTAACACGTGAGACAGCATTCGACCTACCGACAGGTTGTATTTGCAAATACGATCATGATAACGACCACAGAATTTTCAAATTGCTGACTTCAAACGAGGCTTTTGAAACCCCCTGTAACATATTTTCTCTGGTGATAAGTATGAATATTTGACATATTTTGTAAAACTTTTTGAAAGTGATTTTCTGAAATGACATTCGGCATCTGTATCTACCACTGTAGACCATGGTTAATCATTTCATGTAATAAAACATCAAAAAAACTATTAAGTAACTCTAATGTATTTGTTCGATTGTTCATCTGCAAGTAACAAACAATTCTTAGAATTTATAATGCAACTATATTTTTATCGTCTAAAAGTTAAAATAGCCTACAGAAATAAAGAACAAGGGGAGATTTTGGCTAAAATCGGCCGCACTTCAAATACACACCTATTTTTAGCATGTAGAAAGACGACACTTTTCTCGTTTCAGTCATATGTGATGTTTACCATTTACTCGTTGCTGATTTTAAGAAAATAACGTTTTAATATTGCATTGTTAACTCTAACGCTGGCATAAGAAGGTCGTTTTTTCGGTAGGATGTCATCGACGTTATAGGATTTATAGTCCCCTGATATTCCTAGAATATGTTTTTCTGTAAATGTTGCATTATTTTACTGATGTGAACACATAATTAAATGCATTGTGTATATATGGAACATTGTGCTGTCAAATTTATGCTTCCAATAGACTTGAGAAATTTGATTTAGTACATGCATAGACAATGTGGTGTATCTCACTGCATGGTTATCATACATTTACATTTATGTTTACTGCCAATGCAATAATTATAACGCACACAAAATATAGGAAATAAAATTCCAATATTCCTTTGAAACTTTGCCAAGGCAGGTAGAATCATGGGAAGGGTGTTCCCAAACCTAATTTGACAATGATCCTTATGTTATTCATCTTCAGCCTTTTACCTTGATCAGCTAAATAAAGTAATCCACAGTCAAACGTAGAATTTAAAGAACGCCTTAACAGTTGCTATGAAACATGTCAGACAGTATACGATTTAATGGCAGGTTTCATTTGCGAATATTAGGATAATTTTAATGGCCCTAAAATTTCCGAAATGCCTGTCTCGGCTTAAGAATTAATCATATGCAAAAAAAAAAAAAAAATGATTTCACGCATTGAATAACTTGAGAGACAAGGGCATGTACACTGTTTGCAGGAAATAATGGAATCTTACCTTAGATAGGATCCTTGCCTCCTTTCCACCGAGGAAGAAACAGGTACAGTACCTCAGTAGTGTATGTGTCCGCTTTACAACAGACAGGTCGTGGGTTCGGTGGGGATCCCTCCTAGGAAGCCTCACACATATAGATCTATATATTGTTTTCAGATAATGGAAGGTGAAATTTTTAGGAAGAACCAGGAATCAAACCCGGGACGCCTGCATTACTCATGAGTTCAAACCACTATTGAGGCAGATATCTACTTCCCCTAATTTCAACATAATTTAAAACCCGAGGTCCGTGACACATGATAAAGAATTATGCTCCGATCCTAAACGCCATACAAAGATCTATGTTTGGGAGACTTCTCTAACACTTTTGGTTTCAATGGTAAACCGCTGGTTATTGATCCTTCAACGTTAATCCCCAGTTACTGTTTTACGTACGTATTGTTGGTCGAAGACTTGCAGCTTGAGATAGATGCAGTTGTCCGTGCCACAGGATGTGTCCCCAAGCATTCAGTAGCATCGGCCCGTGAAAGGGCTTTTAAAATGTCTGTGCTCGAGCTGTGTTTGTGCAACAGGCATGTGCCATCAGAACAAATTTTAAAGCCCCATTGGTTTGCACCACCATGTCTTTAAGATTTCTAGGATATCAGAAGGCAGTCATGGAGGTTCCTTGAAGATATCGACCATTCTTCGGTTAGTGTGAAGAATGACGATATGTTTCTCACGAAGTTCATTTAGGTCTTTCAATACAGGGTGGAACGTTGTTACTATTAGATTGATTGATTGATTGTTTAACGTCTCTCTCGAGAATTTTTCACTCATATGGACACGTCACTAGGACCGGTGAAGGGTTTCAAATTTAGGTCTTTGCTCGGCACTTACGGCTATTGAGCTGTGAGGGTTTTTTATTGTGTCATGGACCATCCGTTTTTTAGGTCATCTCCAAGAACCCGTGACATTCACACCTGATGCCGAGCGTTTGGAGATGGAACTGTCATTACCTGTTTTAACGACTTGTCGCGGCCGGGATTCGAACTCCTTCCGCATGCGGGGCTAACTCTCTAACCTCTAGGCCACCACGGCGGTGGTTACTATTGGAAATTTGTCTACTACCAATTTTTCATTATATGGTAGTATGTATTGCCTGTCGTGATTTGACATTTCATCAATAGCTGCTTGCACCTTTGGGGCCACATGCCCTTTTATCACAGATGCGTTTTCTCAATAGAGTTCAGGAGTGGAGTAGATGCGACGGACTTTAGTGGCTAAACCTTTAGATACTCCTTTGAACGTGTGGAGAGAGTTGCATCTTGACAGCAAGAGATATATAGAGATACCAATGTATATATATACATGGGAGTAAATGGGTTTGGCGTGGATACTGAACTCGACATTTCCGTCAATTTACTGGATTGAAGCATGAAATGCATTAACTAATTCAATAAAGTTGTCAAGGACTCCGCGATCTCCTACCTATTTCACCGGTCGCGGTTACTCAGTGGTAGAGCGTTCGCTTCGTAACCGAGAGATCGTGAGTTTGAGCCCCGCTCGTGCTATGGCCGCGTCAAACCCAAGACGTTAACATACATGTAGGTAGTGATTGCTCCTTCACCAAACGCTCGGCATTTAAAGTGAGAATCATGGGTCTTTCGGATATGACCTTAAAAATGAAGGTCCCGTTTCACGACAGGCGTTGGCACGTTAAAACAAACCCTCATTGCTACGGCCCTGAGCACTTCGCATAGGTCTAAATTTGAAGTACTTCACCTACAGCCGGTGGCGTCTCAATATGAGGAAAAATTCGCGACGGGACTTAAACAAACAATTATTCATTCAACCTACCCATTTCCTTTCAATGTCGTCAGTGAATAGCAACCAACTAAGAGGCTTTATTGTTGCCCGCATTAATAGGTTACGTTTTTAAATCTTCCCATCAAAACGTGGGCATAAGATGGAGTCATATGGTGCCCATGACTGTGCCACGTGTTTGTAGTTAATGATCGTCATTGAACATGACGTTTTTGAGCTTGAGAACATGTTCAAGGAGTTTCACTACCGATTCAGTAGGTCTCTGAATGAACCTCATATCCCAAACTTCTTTATAGACTTCAATACACTCCCGATGTGGAATGTTGATGTACAGGGAGGTAATACATGGTGGGGAATGTCAGACGAAGGATTCTCATTAATGTAATTGGTGATGTCTTTTAGATAGGGCAGCAAATCCTCTACATGAGGACGAAGATGTAACTCCAGGAATTCAGAAATTCTCCACGTGGAAGTTCTGAAGGCACTTACAATGGATGGACCAGGAATACCTCCATTGTGGATTTTTCTTTTTTTTTGGGGGGGGGGGGGTATAATTGCCCTGGTCTGCAGTTAATAGGATTGACTGCTTAATGAATGCAGTGTTCTATTTAATCATCTACATATGTTATTCTTTTTGATTTTTTAAAAAAATGATATTCATACTAAGTCCTCTAATTCTTTCTTTACACTTTATTGTTATACTTTAACAACAGTATTTATTCATTTCCTTCTACATTGCCTTTTCACTTCTTAGTCCCCTGCCATCGAGGCCTGAGCGATTGTTAGGTTGTTCTTGGCACACTGATTTTGACTACGGAAAACTCCGTTTACCTGATCAAGATATAGGGCTCACGGCGGGTGTGACCAGTCGACAGGGGATAGTTACTCCTCCTAAGAACCTGATCCCACCTCTGGTGTGTCCAGGGATCCGTGTTTGCCCAACTCTCTATTTTGTATTGCTTATAGGACTTATGAGATTGATTACGGTTCGTTATTTTCACCTTTCATCTACAATAGAATTAATGATCTCTTTAACTAATTGAATTTTTGCTCTCTTTAACAGAATTACTGCGCGCATTAAATCCTTATACTATATTGTTGTAAATAATACAAATATCTTCAATTGCATTAAAGAGATCATCAGATAATTTATACCGAGTTCTGAATTAATTAATTTTTGCGAGCGATATTTCTACCACATTGATGCCCGCATCAATTGAATTTATTAGAGCAATAATTGGTTTGATTATATCTTCAAGTAATTAAAGATATCTTCAGTTGTTTGAGTTAATATTAATTTGGCGCTCAATAGAAGTCTAAATATAAAACACTGGGACTTGGAAAAAGTATCATTTCGTTGTGGAAAACACTACATAAATAGGAATGCTTGGTTTTGTAATACAGTATGATTATTATCAATTTCATTCACAGTGTATAGAAGAATAAATATTCATATTGTCATCAGCAAGGTATGGTTTTCAGTGATCATAAAGCACCGTGAAAAATGGTAAAAGTTTATCAGATAGCACTATATTTGTACATGTCTTTGTCGACAGCGTCTGACCCAGAAGGCTGCGCATCCATGCATCGGTTTTTGAAAAAAAAAATACCAAACCAGATGATGGGTTGTAGTCCACAGATACTTATCTAATTTTGGTTTCCATTCTATCAAGTTGCTGAAATACGTTATCTAATTGTGCTTTTAATGTCTGACAGCATTGTCGCACTGACCGTATTTCACCTCGTAAAGAAGCATTTTCTTCTTGTAAAGTATCCTTTTCCTTTTTGCACAATTCATATTTCCTTGTCAATTCACCACGTCTTTTCGTTTCCTCTTGTGATTTTTCATATGCCTCTAAGAAATCCATCTCTAGGTCCGACCTGTCACTCGCATCTTTATGTTTTATTTCCTCGTATCTCGTATCTAAATCACGTTCGGCTATTTTGTTTTCCTCTGTATAACAAATATGATAGCGATGACTGATTATGCATATACTACATGTACTATAGTTTGCACTAGCTATATGTATCATTAATATTTTAACAGTATGTACATTAATCAAATATTAACGAGATATTCACTGCGGTACGTGTCTATGTATCTACATGCAGGTGAGAAAGGTCATTCGAATCATATTTCTTTGTCTGTTTCAACTTTGAAGAAAAATTCATTTACTGTATCGAACTTGTCACAAAATCCTAAAAGCTTTACGCAAGAGTTCTAACAATTATATACAACTGCTATTATTCTACAGTAATCTAGAAATAGTTGCAGTAGTCTTTGTATGGTTCACCAAAAGAGTCGTGAAATTGTGTAATGAAATATCCTTATTTGTAAAGGAATGAAAAGTCACATGTATTAATTATATCTAAAATATGTGCCTACCATTAGGATGAGCTCTGGATTAAGATGAATCTCCTGTCTTGGCGAAATACACAATTGGTTTTGAATGGCCTTCTTTATATGTGTGAGGATAAAACCTGGACTCTAACACACGACCTTCCATTTCATGGAAGATTCCAATAGTAGTTTCAAATGCGTTGGCAGAAAGATGAAACACAGCAGGATTCCATTCCTCTGTTTCAATTGATCCAAATTCTTTTTCAAATCTTCCTCTGTTTTCCTTAAAGGTAGATTGATTAAACTGAAGATATAAGTCTTAATTTGACAAATAGGTCATGACAACAAAATTAATGATAATCGCAAGTACTATCTATGTTTTATCTTTTCTCCCATAATACAAATTGTATGGCTTAACAATTTCATACAAATTAATAAAACCATTGCTTTTTTTTTTTGCATGTGCAAGACTAAAAGAATAAGCAGAATACATACATGTATATACATCTACATGTAGTTTATCTAAATCTAACTGTGTGTTATGGTACGTTTCATGATTGGTAAAATATCTGCGTATACAAACAATCATGCATGATACATCGTAGTTGAATAATTTTTAATTGTTCGGTAAACTTTCCAATTGTTCTAATACCAGATTTAAAATGGATCTGAACTATTGTTTCAGTCCTTCAAACTGCCATGGAATCAATAGTGAACAATCTCTTAGTCTTACACAATTCGTTTTACGAAGAATGAAGAAAAGTTACTCGTTTGTTGAAATACATCAGGAATTTACACCGTGCCCACTTTGGGCACTGAGTCTTTAACATCATGAATGTACGTGGAAGTTTTATGAACTTAAAATCTTTCAATTACGTATGTGTCTCATGTAAACTACGCAATTGGTAAACACAGGAAATTGCGCAACATTTCATTGTAGACTGTCCAAGGTCATACAAAAGTTGCGAACATCTTATGACTCTGATCATTTAACACGTATGTCGTGCTAACACACAAAACTAAAACCACAATAGTCAATACTAATCTCGGGCTTAAGATCAGCAGTCATTCCACAAGAGGAATAGGTGACTTTCAAGGTGGCTGAGGGCATGACAGTGATGTTGAAAGACGCGACATATCTTCTGTGATTATAGACTTCTTTTAAGTCTTTATTTGTGGTTAACTTGAGATATCTACACATCAACATTTTTCTAACTCCATCAGTACTTATTATATACTTTCAATTTCATCTCTTCTTTTTTCTTTAAAAGTTTGTGGGCATATATATGACACGATATATGCCCGGAAACATTCCGGCCCGCAAACATTACGTCACAATCAATACACTACGCCGTTAATTTTCTAATTTTTCGTGTTTTTCATCTTTTACTCAGTTAAACCAATAAAGAAATTGTTGAAATAAAATTATTGTAAGTTTCTAAATGAAATTGAAAGTATATAATAAAAAGGTTATAGACTTTGTATGGGAAAATATGACGACCTCGTTTTTTGTCGCGGGCGGACCTCGCAAGCTCGGTCCGTCTACGCGCCAAAAAACTCGGTCGTCATATTTTCCCATACAAAGTCTATAACCTATAAATATAGTACGTTTAACACTGTTTGCTTTTGATGTACTAGTATTTAACTGTGTTTAGATTTATCGCTTTATGTCAGAGGGAATAAAGAATGTCTGTGTCTGTCTGAAGTATGCCGGTGTAGAGGCAAATTTTGACTCCCATAGAATAATGACCGGGGGTCATTTTTCGCTATCGAAAAATTACCCCCTAGCCGTAGAAAAATTTGACAATTTTGTAGAAAGAAGACCCAGGGGTCATTATTTTGCGTGTCATACCTGAAAAATAATGACCCCCATCTCTTTCTTAGCAGATTGATTTATTTTAAAGGAGTTGATAAGGGTTTTCAGGTCATTATTTACCCAGAGTTATCGTTCCTGCTGCTCCTCTTATCAAATTTATTCCATGTGTAAAAAATTTTTCACGGTTAATAAAATAAAAGTAAGACCTAGTTCATTAAATTTGAGGAAACCCCACTGTAGGTTCCATGACCAATTACAACTGAAAAAAACCCGCATATTTCAGGGACGGATCCAGGGAATTTTCAAAAAGGGGTTCTACCATAAATTTTAGTTTTCAAAAGGGGAGTTCCATTCTCAAAATGTGTTATTTTTATCTCATTAAGCAATTTTGTAACGATAGGCAGAGGTACAACCTATAAATTCTCCACACCTCCCTCTGAATCTACCAATGTATTTATTCTATCTATTTACATGTATAGATCTTGTGTAATCAAACACACACATAAAAAAGAGCTGTGTCTAAATACAATACTTCTTGTGTCACAGAGAGGCGTGAAATTTTCTTAAAACTGATGAATTGACATACATTTTTTGCAACTGAAGTCAATAACTTATTGCCTTATTTCATTTACGCATCATTATCGTTTTTCAAGAATTTTGAAAAATGAGTAAGTGTTGATAGAGGTACATGTATTAGTGAGTATGCGAACGATAACTTTGGGTAGACTATAGCATTTCATTGGATAATTTATGCCTATCAGGGGTGTAGGACAAGGGGACGAGGGCACGTGCCCCCTCACCTTTGGAAGATGGGGGGGGGGGGGCACAAGAGGGTTTGTGCCCCCTCACTTTTTTAACACAAAATTAACATAGATTGATCATATGAGAATATACCACGGTTAAAAAATACTCAATTCTAATATGCAGGTTCTCAGCACTGAAAGCATTATTTCTGGCATGTACATATCCTATTCTCTGCGTACTACTTTTTTTTGACCGTGTTACATTTTAAACCGTCATGAAATTGTTAGTTACAAGAAAAATGTTCTCATGGTGAAAATAGTTATATCTCATTTATATTAGAAGGGAATCCCCCCATTGCAATGTTCAGAAGTGCAGTATGTCGTACACAGTACAGGGAAGTAGTGGAAGGTACAGCCGGGGCACATGCCCCCACACTTTTCAAAGGGGGAAGAAGTATGGTTGTGCCCCCCTCCCCCCTTAAGTAATGCTTTTTTACAATCTGATTAGAATAAGATCCCCGATCCGCTCCTTTGTTTTCATATCGTCTCTACAACATAAAAACAAAGGAGCAGATGGAGGATCTCATTTTTATCAGATTGGGATTGTTAGTTAGTACCCACAAATAAAACAATTTTGAGTCATTACAGTCGGAAGACCCTCCAGAGGCCATGAATCTTGAATTCTTCGAAATTTTCTTCGGGAGACATGAAAATACATGAAACTTGATTAATGAAGAAATGGCATACAAGCAAAGTATATAAAGCGTAAAAAAAAAAAAAAAAGTGACAAGGAAGTGTAAAGTCCACCCCACCCCCACTAAATAGGAATTTGGAGTGTCAGAAGGATATCCTACGTGTTTTTTCATTTTTTTTTAATTTTTTGTTTGTTTGTCAAGTCAAGATGTGTTTAAGGTGGATTTCTTTGGTGCCCCTCACTATTTTTAGCCCAGCTACGCCACTGCCTATTGTGTTAAATTATCAAAACACCCAAAATAAAACGCCGCACTGTCTATCACAGTAAATGCAGTACACCTGCTATCACCGTGTAGAAACACACTAGAGTAAAGTGTATCACCTTCTACTCTCTCTCTCTCTCTCTCTCTCTCTCCCTCTCTGTATGTGTGTATGTGTGTGAAGAATGTAGAGGAAGCAAATTTACAAAAAAGATGTGATTAATTAAGATTAATTCCAGGTTTAGCACCCTATAAAAATGTCTGATGGGGGGGGGGGGGGGATTTGTCTCCCCCCTTTCGAAATTCCTTGGATATCCGTATGAGTATTTTGAAAAATTTTGACATGTTAAAAATTTCTGCGGGAGAAATATTCCGCTAAAATTCTTTCTAATTTGTTCTGATCCTGTCAGAATTCCGCTTTCCTGTCCTCTCCGGTGAACATCCGTGGTGATTCCGTTGATTCTATATAATAAAATCTGCATTTCTTTCAGTGGATATGAAGAAAACATACATGTAGTGTTCTGCCTTTTTGCTCCCAAATTTCAAATGGATAACGCTTATATATACTGATGGGTGATCTGCAGTTCATCTATAATTATATGTATTTTGACAGTGTGCTTTGAAACAGTTTTCTTTGTATCAAAAGAGCTTTTTTCAAGTACTTGAAAGAATCACTCGATCATTAGATATTTCCTTTATTCCTTACATAAATTCCTTTTCGTTTTTGTAAAGTAAAATTAAGTATCTTAAGGATGATGTGATCCAAGGTCATATTCTTCAAATGTCGTCATCCACGTGACTACGTATAATAAATGGGCGTTTAATTGATTTCTGTAACGATCATCGTATTAAGGGCACTAATTTGCTTCTTGTAACTTTTTTTTCAAATTTCGACATTTTAATTTCAATGACAGAGTTTTCCTTACAAAATCAAAATTACTATTGAATATGACTTGTAGAAGGATTTTATTTTGGTGATCCAACCAGTATTTACTTCATAGGCGGATCTAGAAATTTTTCAAAGGGGGTTGAAGATTTTGAAATTGGTAGAGGTGTTAGAATACATTAGTATCATCTAAAACCAGTGGCAGTTCCAGGAATTTCCTAACGGGAGGGAGGGGGGGCGCAGTAGAAGTCGGGGGGATCTTAGGCTGCATTGAAGCCCCCAGTGGGTCCAGAGCAAGCTGACGAATTCTTACAGATAAGAGGTGAATTTTTATTTAAATTAAAGATAATGAACATATAAAATAATACATTAAAAATTCAAACAGTGGGAGGGGGCGCTGGATCCGCCTTTGTACAGCTATGATTACAGACCGAGTCTAGATTTGTTTTATTAGATTTTAAAGTAAACATACTGATGACATAGGAACAAATATGATTTAATAAACCTTCGTCGTTATTAATTGTTCAAACTTCAGCTCATAAATGATTTTAAACGCGCATGCAAGGCGGGTTGACTTGCGATAATGTTTTGAATTTCAATTCACCTTGTATGCAGCAGTGTAAACCCATCTCTCTCTCTCTCTCTCTCTCTCTCTCTCTCTCTCTCTCTCTGGTCAGGGCAAAGGGGGTGGGCAACCCCCCTTTCCGTCTCGCTAATTCCGCCTGGCTGTTTTTCGTCAGTTCTTTATCGATTTATATTTCTAACAAAATTATATAAATATATGTGCAATATATGCATGTAATTAGGGAGGCACACATATACCTAAATCAAATTAGTACAGATCCTGTACAAAAATATTCATAATTTTAATCTGACTAAATATCGTAACCTGCTTACGATTTCATCAGCTTATACCAGCGATATTTACTTATGCATTGACATATATATACTAGGATGTCTCGTGTATAAAGATATTTGGTATAATAAAGTGACGGGTAGAGGCTTTGATTATGTAAATTAATTGAAAAACGTCTGTATATATTGTGTTCTTGATGTAAGGAAAATTTTATCCGACCTGATGCTTTACGGAATGATATTTGGATCAACAAAGAAAATAGCAAAAGTACCCCCCCCCCTTTTTTTTTGGCAAGCAAAGCAAGGCGTTTCTGCAAAATAAAAAGAAATGCAAAATACTTTTATATCTAATTAATTGGCATATCAACTTTATGAATTAAAATCGATTACAGATAAATTTCAAAATGAACATCTGGATTGCAATTGCACATACTAATAATATTGCATCATTTAGTAATAGAACAAGAAGGGGAAAAAATAAAGAAAATACAGGTTGTTGATGAATGAAAATACGCCGTCTTACTCTCAACGATCAAAGTCAGCTGAAGTTCTTTTTCACTCTTTGTATTTTTTTTTCTTTTTGTCGGCTTCGTTTGAAAGATGAATATGAAAGAGACGCAAGGCACTGAAGTTCGCGCGCGAAGTCCCGTTCTACTTCTACTTTTTTCTCATCACATTGACAATATCGGTGCTGGACAATGGACGTATCAGAGTACAAGAAAATAAAACGTTTTCTGAAAAAGAAAAAATACCCTCGGTCAATTTCTTCCTGTACGGAAAAAAACGGAACTTTCGACGAAAATGTCACGGCTTTGTCTTGATTAATGACATTTTGCACCACCAGGAGAAGGCTAAAACACCACTGAGGGTTTTGATAACGACAGAACTGCGTGATGTTTTTTAAAAGGTACACAGTCCTGAAACGAGTGGGCACTTAGGGATCAACAAAACGTAAGTATTCTTCATTTTTAATTTTTTTTATTATTATTTTATGGGGGGGGGGGATGTGTTTTATTAAGATTCAGAAATATACGATACGTTAACAACTTAAAACTAAAATTCAAAAATTTTCAACTTTCCTGAATAAGGTACATGTATATACAGATGCATAGTAGCAATAACCCTCTAGTTTCTGAAAAGGACAATTTTCACTACCTTGTGAAGTTTTCATTTCAATGCTCTTCTCTTTAACTTTTTTGGGAACTTTTTTCGACTGCTAGTCGTATGGCAAGCAGAGAGAGAGAGAGAGAGAGAGAGAGAGAGAGAGAGAGAGACTTATTCACCGTGAAGAGAAAGAATGTGTGTGTGAGAGAGAGAGAGAGAGAGAGAGAGAGAGAGAGAGACTCTTACCTTATTATACATGTGTATGAGCTAACTTCATACAATATATACATATTGTCATAATATGAAGAAAAGAACATGTTCTTATAGACTGCATGGTTTTCTTACAAAAATTATTATATGATATTGTTACAATGGTTAATTAATTTCTGATAAATGTATGCCCCCCAGGGGCCCATGATTGGTAAATAAAATTATCTGTATCTGTATCTTATTGACCGTCTTGTGAAAATGCAGATATATTTTATTCAAAAAGAAAATGTTCCTCCAGATTCTGCTTAGAGTATGTTTCACTCGGATACAAATCATTATATATATGTGTGTGTGTGTGTGTGTGTGTGTGTGTGTGTGTGTGTGTGTGTGTGTGTTACAGTGAATTTTGTAAATTTCCTGAAAATTTTAGTAAAATGACTGTTTCATCTAGTAAATTTACCAATTTACTAACAATTTTTCCTGAAATACTGTGGTTTATTTTTGACAAATTTACTGCATGGTGAAGTAGAATTTCAATATACATGTAGTAATATATAGTAGCGGGCACTGAGTATTTTTAAAGTAATATTATTACCGGTAACTGAATAAGACTTCAAATACAAACGACTGAGTTCACATCAAACGTCATTCAAGAACTGCTACTGTAGTAAAATTAGCATCAGGTGGAGGAGCTACAGTTTTACTATATGCAATGGGTCAAATGTTTGTTAGTTTTTCTTCAAATAAAGGACAATGCCCTTTTCCAAGGGGAAAGAATAAAATAAAGATAAATAAAATTCCACAGATGTTTTAAGGTAAACAGGGATGTGCTTTTCATCACCCTATTCCCTGATTATTTAAGACGGTGTACACTTGATCAGTTTAGTTTTTTTTATCGTCGACGCAGCATTCTAAAGTAAACAAGGCAGTAACTTGCAAATTGGACAAAATTGATAAAATAGCATTACTGGTGCATGTGAGCTACATGTATGCTTTCATGCTTCTTAGAATTGCATTTTAGCTTTGCTTTGTAAATGCTTAGCATGTTTTTGACCCACTGCATTTAGTAAAACTGTAGCTTCTCCACCTGATGATGATTTTGCTACACTAGCAGTTTTTGAATGACAATTGATATGAACTCGGTTAAGTTGTGACCGGGGCACCAAGAAATTGCAAAATATGAAAAATGTCCAAAAGCTGACTGACAACCTCTGTGGACATTTGCTTCTATTACTGTTAGCATATAAGGCATAGATCTGAAGTCTTATAGAATGATTCATTTGCTAAAGCCGAACAAGAAAAGCAACTAAGAGAAGAGTATATCTCATTTGTATTTGAAGTTTTATTCAGTTGTCATTTTAAAAAAATGGAAGTATATGTTAACATTAGAAAATCACACATTTTCGTTGTACAGACTAATTAAAATAGATAAAATTTTGTTGAAATGACAAATTTTAAATGTCAACAGTTTAAAAAAACTGTTAATTCATAAATATGTATGAATTAATCGTGGATATTAGGGAAATCATGCATAATAGACATGCAGTAGAAGAAATACCAGTATAGGAGTTATTGCCCTTGACAACATTTTTTTAATTATAAAGAAATGATTATCTATAGAAAATATACACTTTTTCAATATCAATAGTTTATCAAATTTTTTTATTTTATGCAGTGAATAAAATTCCTCTGAAGGTATATTTCTTTCATGCGCAAAGTTTAATTTGATAAAGATTTTTGCAAAAACCTATGACATCACATGAGGATCGATTAACGTTAAAATTAGCAGAGAGGAGGCGGCGAAAAGCATTAAAAGTGCTCAAAATACACAAAAAAGAAACTATGATAAAACGGTAGAAGACATTAATTTCAAAATAGGCGATCGTGTACTAGTACACAATACGCGAAAAACAACAAGAGAAGGAGGAAAGCTCTCCAAGACCTGGGTTGGTCCTTATACTGTCAGAGATTTTCTTCGAAAAGGAACGTTTAAATTGGAAGGTCTTAAAAACGCAATAAACGGCAACAGACTGAAGTTGTACGTGATCAAGGATGGATCCTCCGAGGGCCCTGAGAAGAGAAAAGAGTGCATGAAAGAGAACGATGCCCCCCCCCCCCACCCCCACAGAGAAAACTGATGTTGAAGAAAGTATAGATCCCAATTTTTCATTCCGAAAAGAAGGAGAAAGTGAAAGTAGCGAACCAATTATAGTTGGTCACCATAAAGGGGATACCTTGATGGACTTTATTCCCACTGGTGAACAATGGCAGAAAGGGAAATCTATCATATTTGATGTGAAAGTAAAAAAATATTAATGATAATGGAAGAAGAAGAAAAATAAAAATCACGGTAGAACCAGGAAAGGTTGCACACATGAGAGGGGATGGGAACTGTTTGTTTCGCGCTTTCAGTTTCATTTTGTTCGGGGTTCAATCATACCACAAAAGCGTAAGAGAGACACTAGTGTCTTTCATGAAAGAGAATCAAACTGTTTGCGAAAGTAGAAAACACACCAATGGAGCAGTATCTTTCTGTTTCAAAAATGAAAGAAGGTGGTACAAGGGGGACAGAATTAGAGATCCTTGCATTCTCGTCTTTGTGCAACACTAGTGTATATGTGTATTGCAATTGGGCGGTCAAAATTGAAAATGGTTGCCTTATAAATCTCTTACAGGACACCAACCATATCACCCCTGTGTGTACCTAGTCAACAAACACGGGCATTATGAACCAGTATTAGATGTGCAAGAGGAAGTATACTCCAGGACCCCATACATAAAGATAAGCGATTTTGTCGCCTGTGGATACCAAAAGTATGTGTCACAAGAAATGTTGGATTCGTCCTTAGTAAATTCTGCCTCAGACGAGCAAAAGTTGAGAGAATTTGAAGATATCAACCCTCCATATGTTTACACTAAAATATTCACGGATAGATACTGTACACCCTGCAGATTCAATATGGACCCTAACATTTTCAACTTACTGTGCGACTGGAGTGACATTGAGCAGTATTTGTAGAATTTCATTTGTCAGTTTATCAATCTAACGCCATGATTTTTTTTTTCTAAATTCTCACTGAACTAAAATCGGCATGATTTTAATTTTCAGAGTTCAATAAAAATGGTTATTAGTTTGGCGCGATATGCTGTTTGAAGTGTTTTCCAGCTATTTTTCCAAGTTTGATTTTAAAGTTTTGGTTCTTGCTACTGTTCAATAAAACCATGCAACTCACACTTATTCTTAACGAGACAGCGTCACAAGATGGCGTTTTTATAAAATAAAGATAATATTGTGTGTATCATTAAAGTGTCAGGCTGCTGAACCGCAGATCATAAATTCAAATCCGCCAGAAGCTTTTGTTAATATCTTCTGAAATTGCCAAGATACCAAACAGTGATCAGTCTCGAAACACAAGTAGGAATTACAAGTCAGAGAAATACTGAGTAAATAGGCGAACGCGGACCCTGGACATACCGGAGGTGGGATCAAGTGCCTAGGAGGATTAAGTATCCCCTGTTGACTGGTCTCACCCGCCGTGAGCCCAATTTCTTGATCATGAATGCGGAGTTGTCCACCGTCAAAGTAGTGTGCCTAGAACGGCCTAACTATCGGTATGAAAAATGTCAGACAATATTTGGCCCAATGAAAGTTTGTAATTGTAGATTAGATAATTGTAACTTGCGAAACACTGACATCAAACGAGTCTGTAGAAATCCCTGTAACATCAACTTGTCTGTCAGTAGCCTACGTGTACCTTGACTCAAATACTGATCATATGCAGAACAGGTCCTTACATATCGAATCAGTTAGGAGATTTATACGACATATGCAGGTGATACTGGGATGTCGCTACATTCATGTATATATGGGAAGTTAATAATGGCAAATTCGGAATCATCTCATTTGTCATACAATTTCACTACAATAATTTTTGAAAAATAACTTTTTTGCCCCTAAATTTGCATATTTTCTACCTCTTTCATTTATAGATTTGTAAATCTTCCAAACTTGAGAAACTCTTTCTAGGTGTAGTACCTTAAATATTACAACACAACCCCTTACTTTTTAAAGAATACATTATAATGCAGTAAAAGTTCTTGGATATTCCCAAATTGCCCATTTATTACAATATTTACGAGGGTCATTAAAAAAACGTAGACGTTTGTCTTAACTATCTTACTTAACGTCATATTACATCCAAATTTGGTACGCATGTTTTAACCATAACTTCCCCTAATTTTGATTATAAATTTAAAATATATCCCGATATGTTAAAAAGTTATTTAAGATTTAAAACTGAAAAATGGGGTTACGGAGCACGTCGAAATTTCGCAATGCACATATAATGCACTATATAATCTCTGCAAAATGAATTTAAAACGAAATAAACTCTAAATGTTTAAATCTAATAATGTCACGCCACTTCATGTGTCAAATTTTGATGCAATATATTGCTTCGTTGAACGGAAATCACTTACAGAAGTGAGGTAGTCCTTATTGCAAAAGGCAAAGAAATATGACGTCGCCTGGCGTTACGGAGCAGCGAGTAGCAATACATTTTGTGTTTGCCTCGAAAAATACTCCAATGCAAACTTTTGATATACATGTATTAAAGGCAACAGAAAATATGTCAGAAGTCGGTCGTACATTTTAAATATATGATATAAGGGGTTTTTGAGAGGTAGAAACTCTGAATCGGATGACGGGCGGCCCGGGAGAAGGCGGATTATTAGTGATAATCTGGTTAAAAAGATAAGCAACGTCATGGATTTCCCTACTGTAAGCTTAGCAGAGTAACGCGTAGAAAATTAAAAAAAATCTGACAAACTAACTTATAATAATCGACAGTTGTTACTAAACTAGATGTCAAGTGATGTAGAGATGCTTTAATGAGTGGGTAAGGCGCCTTAGACTGTGTGTGAAATATAAAGGGAGCTATTTTGAGAATCTGTGAAATACATTGCAATGATGTTATGTTTTTGACGTTACGCTTCCTCCGTGGGATAAAACGTGTACATTCTAAAATCTATTAACATCAGATCCATTAGATTAAGTGCAATGAAAATTCACACATTCATAGAATAAATGTTTTTACATAAAATATTGTGTTGCTTTTGGATTTCTTATAAATAATTTGAAGAGGAGCGACATTGTCCACGCATTTTTTGAATGACCCTCGTACATCTACAAATTGTAGAGGACAAAAATCAAAACGAGAATATCTTTCCTGAAATGAAGCAAGATATGTATGACGAAGTACACAAAAAAGTATGCTTGTGCGAAACTCTAACCTGAACTGTTGCCTATAATTTCAAAATAACCTAAAAAGGTAATCAAAAGTCTTCATGAGTCAACACCTCTTTGAGGCACCTATCAAATTTACCGTAATATGATTTCATTTATATATAGTTATAAAATTTGATATTGCACTTTTGACATGTGCATTCAAGACTATAAAGTGCAATATATGTACACGCGTGTGTGTGTGTGAGAGAGAGAGATACAGGACCTCGGTTTTTTATGGTCATTCCGAAGGTCTGTGCCATTTAGTAGCATATTCTATGACAAGCAAAGGATACTAAAGACTTATTGTTGGTCGGTCCCCAAAAATATTTCATGTCATGCAATGCATAAATATGCATATCCATTATATCCTCCCATTATGAACCTGTTTCAACCAATTGCATTCATAACACTGTGAACCGCAGACAATCCTTAAGGAGCGTAATTGCTTACATTAACTCTCAGAAGTCATAGTCAATATACCTAAAGCAGTGAAATGCTAACACATGAAAATTTGCTAAGTGTTTTAGGTCTGTCAATTAGTTTCGATTTGCAGTTTTTGCCAAATCTGACTTTGTTAAGAATTTCTAAAGTCAATAATAAAGAACAAAAGTGAAAAAGAGGTAAAATTTTTACATTTCATGAGGAATGCTCCCGGAATTATTCATTTCGTTGGTTTCATTTGAAAATACACCTGCTGTTGATACATGGTTACGTATTCCTCTGCCTGCTCCTCTGTCTCAAATTTCCTTTTAATTAGTGAATTGCACCCAAACTCTTGGATTTTTTGCAAATAACGTCATCCACAAATATTGGACTCAGTTCGAGTACCCCCCCCCCCCCCCTTGCTTATAGACACATATAAGGTGGAACGTGATAGAGGCCTTTGAGGAAGTTACAAAACTATATACTTAAATTATAAAACAAATATGTAGACGGATTTCTTCGTGAAATTACTTTCAAAATGTGATTTAAAAATGTTCCCTTCAATATTTATCATAACCGACCCATATAATGGTTCACGAAGCAAATATGTCAAATCAATAAATGTTTTATCGTTGAGCATGACATTATGAAGTGCGATTGCTCTGCAGACGAATTCCCTATCATTCGTGTTAAGTGCATCGTAGAATATACCATCAGAGCAATTGCACTTCATTCTTCATTTCTTATATATAAATGATAGACATTTTGCTTTTCGATTCATATCATAGTACTATATCACAGCATATGATTCAATATCATAATATGATTAAATGGAATAGCATCATATGTATCAATATAACATCAGAATATATGTTTACAATGTGATATGATACGATATTGTACGATACAAAATCATATGATAACCTACTATTCTGTATATTATATATTTATTACAAATAACATTACATAATTTCATGCCATAATGGTATCATAAGATGTGCCATATATCCACAATCACATCAGCCAAGCAAGTGTGAATGAGATAGGATCAGTAGATCTTCCATATGTATAAACCGCTAAGAATAGTCTCGGAGAAAATCCAAAACAGGCTACATGTAGCTCTATGATATGCATGTATATTCATAACAACATTAACAATTCAAGTCTGATGAGAAATGTTTTTGACGAGTATTTGTCTGCATTCTTAAACAAAGTCTTGACGAGTATTTGTCTGCATTCTTAAACAAAGTCTTGACGAGTATTTGTCTGCATTCTTAAGTGAAGTCTGACATTTGATATCATACTCCATATTCTTTGTAAAATATTTATAGCTAAATTGACTATATGCAATTCTGAATGGGTTAGCATAACACTCTAACCTTAATAACACATGGGGACAAGGATTTCACAATTATGGTAGTAGCTACTCTGTGTATATCAAATCAATTACGCACTCTGTTTGCATGTTATGGTCCTTAGTGTAGAATAAACTAATGCATGTTTACAAATGTAACTATAGAGCACCCTTCCACGCCTGAACCCACATTCCCTTTATGGCAAGACGATTGCATGTATCTCGATATAACTATGCATGTATTTACTCGTAATAACGAATATAACTCGTTGTGACTAGACACTTATTTGGTACGAGTCACTATTTTGTTAAAACAAGTAAATTCTTATTTTTGGAACAAAATTACAATTCCTAATGTTTTAATCTGGTTACGTTTCATATGGATGATAGATTTACTTATAATATGACAATGTTGGACTGCCTCCCTTAGGCATTACCAGAGAAATAATCTTTAATAAAATTTACAAGGGGGTCATTATTCTACGAGGGTAATTTTTCTAAACGTGAAATGGACTGATTTTTTGAAAAAGACATTTTTTTTCTACGAGCAAAAGGGGTCATTATTCTACGTCGAATAATGACTTTGGGTCACTTTTCGATGTCGAAAAATGACCCCCGGTCATTATTCTATGGGAGTCAAAATTTGCCTCTTCATCGGCGTGAAGCTTTCAAAAAGAAAATTTATTTTTAAAATATGCTAAAAAATTAAAACCATTCCGTAAATGTCTGTCTATATTAAATATCACAAAGCACGAACATTGTTAACAGAAAGTTCATAGATTTTTGTCCTTATAATTCAATTTCTCAAAAATTTAATGTGTATATAATTATATTCTATCTTTGTTACCGTGTAAAACTCCTTTTCTAGCTTCTCCTTGATGTGTTTAACATTAAACTGAAGTGAAAGACACTCTCCCATGGAAGGATTAGTAGTATCCAAGGTTACATTTTCCGTCAACCACTCCTCTGATACTG
This sequence comes from Ostrea edulis, assembly GCF_947568905.1. Lineage (NCBI taxonomy): Eukaryota > Metazoa > Mollusca > Bivalvia > Ostreida > Ostreidae > Ostrea > Ostrea edulis. The sequence continues at coordinate 40,921,662 of NC_079165.1, forward strand.
GAGTAGATCGTTTTAAACGCTCCAACACAAATTCTTTTTCTGCCTCCAAATATGTTGAAAAATCTATGATAATCAATGAAATTGAAAACATAAATTACTGGTATCTTTTGATCGGTTTCAAACTGACTTTAGATCTATAAAGATAATAATTATTACTAGAATACCCCCCTTTTTATATGAAATACAGACTTCATATTAGGTAATATCAAGGACCAGTGTCTAGGCTTTTCAATGAATTCGGCAAATATCATTAGGAATTCATTACAGCACTGTAGGAATTGACCACATGATTTCACCCACTTTTTGGTAGTGGTAGGCTATGGATTGCATTGTTATCTCTTAATTGCAACCCATAGAAAATGTGTGGGTGAGTAGCGTAGGTGAATGGGTGTGTATGTAACTTACTTCGTCGAATATCTTTTATCCAAAACATCAATGTATCCCGGGTCTTCCATGAATCCTGATTAATTCCATTTTCATCAGCACATATCAGCCCTTGAAATTTTATTCCACGTGTTTTTTCATTTTTGTATTTAAATTTCTCGTTATCTAGAAGATTGTTTGATGTTAGCTTGAGTATCAGCTCATTTACGTCTCTAAGTCGAATTGAATTTCGGAGATCAGTAAATATGATGTTTATGATATGTCTACACTGCTCATTTTCTCCTAGAGACCAGTCATCCTGTGGACCCTTCGCTGCCTGTGCCATCCAATATCTAAATATAAAGAACAAGAGATCCATGGGCCACATCGTTCACATAAACAGCAGTTCCCTATATGTAGTAAGACAATGTTTAGCATTTAATTCTTGTTTCATTTCCCAGGTCAAAGGAGCCATGATTGAACAAATGTGTTGTTACCAAGTGAAAATTTAAAGACCTTATGTTTAAAAAAAAATCACAGTGGTTTTCAAATGATACAACATGAAATGGATCTATTGTGAAAGTCACATGCTTCCAAAGGGCAACAATTTGATTAAAATCAGTTTTTAAAGAAATGATATAAATAATTTATGTCTTTGTAAAATGTAGGTTCTTGGATAGCAGACGTGAAAGAACTACATATTAGCATAATTAGAAAAAAATCAATGGTTATCCATTCCTTGTTGTGATTTGAACAAGCTTGAATATACATAGAATTAGCAGGTACCCATGCTAAAATCAAAGTACTTAAAGTACTCGTGGGAGTTGAACATTGTGGAAATTCAGTTAGAACAGATAGCACTGGAAGGGTAGGGGGATAAATGACTGAATATTATCATGATTTTAAATACAAATCAATTGTTGTTGTTTTTCAAAGCGTTACAACAGCAAACATGGATAATGGAAGGCCCATGGGCCACAACGCTCCTCGAGTAACTGAAGTCGTGTTGTTGTTTTCTAGAATTTCACCCCTTTATATTCTCATGAAAAATGTGACCACATATTATGGCCCAAACATTCAAATCAATATGGTTTTCAATGCCTTGCAGTTATGAAGAAGTTTTTCCCCTGTATATATACATTCAAGTTTAATCCTAGTTGTAGCTAATTCTAAGGATTCATTACTTGAAAAGGTAGTCCAATATGCTAAACTGTCACCTGGGTATACTACAGTCCTGTAGAGGATCAATGGAATGGTAAATAATTGTATAATAACTCAAAATAAATGAAATGCAAAAAAATTAAAAATTGTCCGGCATCGGAAATGCACAAGCCGAGTTGTGCAAGGAATGGGCATAGAGGGAACCGGCAGAAAAGTTTGCAAGAATTATCAAGCAGGGAGCAAAATTTTGCGTACATAAATTTCAGCCGACTTAAATCCTTTGTGACCTTGACCTTTAACCCTTGACCAAAATCAATAGGCTTCTTTGTCTCATCAAAGGCGATATTCCATCTAAGTTTAATTGAGATCCTATAATTTGTTAAAAAATCATAGTGCAGAAAACAAAATTTTCTCCAAATTTCAGTCTATTTATAGCCACTGTGACTTTGACCTTGTGATCCCAGAATCGATAGGCTTCTTGTCTTACTTAATCGATCTAAGTTTGATTGGGATCCTATAATTCGTTCAAGAGCTATGGTGTGGAAAACAAAATTTTCTCTAAATTTCAGTCTATTTATAGCCAGTGACCTTGACCTTTGACCTAGTGACCCCAGAATCGATAGGCTTCCTGGTCTTACTGAGGGTGACAATCCATCTAAGTTTAATTGAGATCGTATGATTCGTTCAAGAGCTATGGTGCGGAAAACAAAATTTTCTCCAAACTTCAGTCTATTTATAGCCACTGTGACCTTGACCTTTGACCTAGTGACGCCAGAATCGATAGGCTTCCTCATCTTACTGAGGGTGACAATCCATCTAAGTTTGAGATCCTATAATTTGCTCAAGAGCTATGGTGCGGAAATGAAATGTTGATGCGTGCCCGCCTGCCCGCCCAAAGGCACTTCATCAGATCATAAGCCGAGTTCGACTTAATCGCAACTCCGCTAAAAATGAAACACTAGTCAAATAATGTTATTTATTGCCAAGGTATTTGGGATATTATACTGTGGCTTAAACAGGGGGTGAATGAACCTGACAGAATGGGAAGAATATAGCGGAATCAGACTCGTGATGTTGGAAATCTATAGTGATTAATAAACTATACATGTACAAGATCCATAACTATTTTTTTTTTTCAGTTTGTGAGGGAGAATCCTCATGTCTCTTTCATCTGTAGACAAATAAACAATGTGTTTTGACCAGAGCAATTTCCAATCCTTTTTGCAGCATAAATTCAACATTGTGGCAACTGGGTTAAACTTTGATAGTGAAGTCAAACATGGCAGCACCTTATCCCATGCTCTTAAAATTTCTGTTTGACACACTCTCATGACATCCACTCAAACATTACAGAGTGCAGCAAAATCTCATTGTAATAGGGGATTCAAAATGGATAACTGGTACAAAATATGGTACATACTATTAAAAAAGGATAATGAATTTGACATATTGGTGTCTTGGAAAAGGAAATTCTGACATCGGGGCTCTAAGCGTTTTCAAACATTGTCATTTGATAAAAGTGTTCTACATTTTTAAAGATAGAGATTAATATGTCTTTACATACATAGGTGAGAAAGTTTCCATTATTCCTAGCCGAGACATACCATGTATGCACAAAAAATTCATAAACAAATATCACACTACTCACGTAGAAAATGTGGACCTTACCGTCATCAAGCACAGCGAAACACGCCTTTCGAGATTTTCGTCGACGAAAGCTCGGTAACAGTAATGAATAAGGTACACTCATTTTGTATCTATTTTGTGACTTTCTTTATTAAAAGACACAGTTCTCTAATGTGTAACGTGCAATTACTACGTAATTCAATAACTTGAAGCATGAAGCAGTTTCACTTTGCAACCGGATATAAGAAATTTTATTTCGTATTCCGATCCCAATCGAAAGTTGTTGACTGGGAATGACGTGTTTTAATTCAATATACATGTAACATCAAGCATTTTTTATATCACATTAAAAAAAAAACCCAAATATATACCACACGCAATGTTGTAGAGTTATTTCTTGTAAATTTTCTGAGGTTTCGCACCATATTCGATATTTCGCACCACGGTGTCAATAGGTCTTGTGTGCAGTTGTCGTTCGTTTCCCTATCAATGTTTATAGGTGACGCTGCGCTACAAACGACAATTTTCAACATTATCTTTTATTTTTCTATGTATATCAGTATCAATTTGATCGAAATCCTGTATTCAAATTGATTTGAATACAATATCATTGCATTTACTTACATGTCAATTATCAAAATTAGATTAATTCAGAAAAGTTACATGGATTATTTAATGGCGGATGTTTATAAAAGTTTATGTTGATTTACCTAGGAGTAAATCAGCTGACACAGAACCCCCGCTGACGACCGCTATACAAATCAATACAAATTACTGCGCAGAAAAGTGCGTGATGACCCAAGGAGATTGAACATAGTTCAACTCCCAAAAATTAATCTACTTGGAATTTATATTTTTAAAAAAATAGGCCCACAAGGCTTATCAGTTATCTGAGTATTAATCAAAAGTATTACTAGTCCCAGGGCCTATGAAATCTGAAATAATTTTCCTGTTCTGCATATCTAAGCTAAATTCTGATATTCAACAGCGGTGATAAGATGTGTTCTTAATTAAAACACAAATGTCCCTACGAATGTGTTAATACTGATGAAAGACTTTACATGATATACTGGACCAAATTTCTAACTCCCCAAGTTAATAATTTCTAAATTTTACAAACCTTTGCATTTATGCAATTTGTAATTTATAACATCGTCTGCTAACTAAAATGCTGACCTTTTAAGCACAAAGATTTCAAGAACGCGTTCGTAGCTACTGGACCGTAGCGGGTTTTCTTGAAATTGAAAATCTCGTGCTCGATTGGTTTTACTGGTTTGCTTTTGAAAATTCTTTGTTTTCTTGTTCTCAATACACTCATTTGTATTTGAAAAACACAAAATTACTGAAGTCAAATGCGGCGCATGTCGACAGAGGAACGCGCAAGAGCAGTTGGCCTGGTCCATGCTGGTTGCAGTTTACGAGAGGTTTGCTTTCTTCCATTACATTCGATCTTTTGCGAAAAACTTTCAGATACACAGTGTAGGAAACAATTTAAATATTCAATTGAATTGATCATTTTCACAGGTTGCTAGAAATTTCAATAGAGACCACAAGACCATCGCAAACCTAATCCGAAAATTCAATGGAACCGGAAATGTAGCGGATCTACGCCGACGGCCCAAACGGCGTGTTACAACCCCTCAACAGGATCGCTACATAAGAGTGACCCATTTACGTGACAGACATTTGACAGCTCGAGCAACAGCATGGCGCACATTGGGAACACATGGAAGACCCCTCAGTGATCAAACTGTGAGAAACAGACTTAGGGAAAGGGGATTGCGGGCAAGAAGACCTTATGTAGGGTTGGTATTGTCTGCAAGACATAGGCAACTTCGATTAGCGTGGGCAAGACGCCATCTGAGGTATACGCACGCGGACTGGGGACAAGTTCTTTTCACAGATGAGTCCAGATTCAATCTAAGGCGATCAGATGGACGGTCCCTCGTCTACCGCAGAATTGGTGAACGATATATTGACGCATGTGTAAGGGAGCGAGGTCAGTTTGGAGGTGGTTCTGTCATGGTGTGGGCGGGAATATCGTTTCACACAAAAACACCAATGATCCCGATCCACCAGAACCTGAATGCAGCAAGGTACCAAAACCTTGTCCTACAGCCAGTGGCAATTCCGCACATCCAAACAAATCGCGGAATGGTCCTTATGCAGGATAATGCCACCCCACACACGGCAAGAACCACCCAACAGATGCTGCAGAGTCACAATATCCGCGTAATTGACTGGCCCCCTTGCAGTCCAGACCTCAATCCTATTGAACATGTATGGGACGAGGTAGACAGGCGAGTAAGACAGCTTCCCCAGCCGCAGAATCTGGCAGAACTTGAGAGAAATCTTACTAACACTTGGAATAACATTCCACAAAGGTTTTTACACAATTACGTGACCTCAATGCGAAGCAGGTGCCAGGCAGTTATTCGAGCGAATGGGGGACACACACGGTATTGATTGTTGAGAATTTCAAAATTTAGGGTACTGTTAAGTTTTCATGTTTTTAATTGAATATTTAAATAAATGAACATTGAAAAAAATTTGACTTCTTTTGAAGATGTTATACTTTATACCAATCAAAACCTATGTCAAAATAATAGAAAATAAAACCAGTGGATGACAAAACTTAGGTGGGGAGTTAGAAATTTTGTCTAGTATATATGTTATATTAACGTCTAAATCACTACTTTGGAGCCGCCCGAGAATCAGTACCCTGAAGTTGTGAAATTCACAATTTTGGTACCTTCCTTTCTCCTTTTCCTAAACATGCATTTAATAAGAAGCTTAAAGCTATATAATGTCGTAATCTTTGGATAGTATCGTGGGGGAAAAACATGTGTTTTATACCAAGCTATATAAGTTATACACTTTATGCAAACTATGCAATTTAACACAATCGGGTGAAAAAGTAATCAAGTTAATTTCCTACTTAATTATGTATTCTCCGAGTCGGATAGGGAACGCCCCGTTTCGAATTATTCATGATCACGTGACGTTGCTCGCGGAATTTCGAAAGTCAACAATTACTTGGCAACATGAAAGCGTGGACGACCTGCAGGCTGTTAGCGGGACACATTCAGCGATAAAAGTCAGAAAGAACCACTTTGAGCAATGGAGAGGGAGTTAATTTCATTTTCAACATGACATCACCATTCAGTACGACTACACACTGTAAATCTACCATGATGTTTCTGATAATATTTTTCTCTCGCGCTTGCGCACATTAACCATAAACGTCATTCCTTCATAAGTATGCAATAGAAAATCATCGTTTTCTCTTTATATTGCATAGACCAGTGTTTTTATAATACCCGTATATGATATGTGGAAATAGTCAAATCGTATTATTTTTCATAGTTTATTATACTGTCAACATTTTGGTTTTTTGATATCGAACAAAATACTGTTTAATACGGCACATATACCTTTAAAGAAGTCTTTCAAATAATGAAAATAATCACTATATAATAATTTTGACCAACCCTGGAAACAAATTCCTTACCCCTGGGGTCTTTGGTAAGGGACTACTTCTACATTATAGGGTTATTGAACTTATATTGGTGAATATTGGCACGAGTTGGCTGTCAAAATGCACGAGCTTGCGAGTGCATTTTGACAGCCAACGAGTGCCAGTATTCACCTATATAAGTTCAATAACCCTTTTATTATATAGCTAAAGTATTTAGTTGTTAAATTATATCCCTTTTCAGTCAAACTACTCCAAAATAGACGAGAATTCATCAATATTGGCAATGTGCAATAACAGCATGCATTTTTAACTGTTCAGTATTTAACCCGTCATTGATGCATGAAGCAAACTGATTTTGTAAACGTCAATATTGAACGCTCATACTCGGAATGTTTCGGGCGCATACAATTTACGCAATGCAAAGTTGGCGTTCAATAAATTCTCAGGATATTGAACGCGAACATTCTCTAGATTTTACGCAGATTTTATATTAGACTATTTATTAGCTATATAATAAAACATAATACTACGAGTAGTATCTATTTAGTTTCAAGTTATACATGTACTAATAGCATTAAAGAGGATGTCATTTTAAAAACGTTTTACACATAAACACTATATGTCAAGTTTGGCCCTGCCCTGAAGCCAGACCCTCTACCCTGTTCGTTGATTGCATAGTGTTTAACATCCCACTCGAGAATTTTTCACTGAAATGGAGACACCGGTGAAGGGCTGCAAAAGTTAGGTCTATGCTCGGCACTCACGGTCATTGAGCAGGGAGGGATCTTTATCGTGTCACAGTTGCTGTGACATGGGGCCTCGTTTTTTTCCGGTCTCATCCAAAGGACCCCCCCTTCCCCAGTTAGTCGCCTCTTACGACAAGCAAGGGATACCAAGGACCTATTCTAATCCAGATCTCCAAGGGAACTGCGGATAATGAAATGTACAATTTTGCTAGAGGCTACTTGACTATGTATTTTAGTTTTTCCTTCAGATCTGCTGTTGTACAGAAGAAAATGTATAAAGATTCGTCAATTTTTGGCAGGTCTATCCTAAAGCCCCGGGATGCAGGAGTCCTGAAATATACAATTTAAGTCCCCCTTGTCCAAAAGATGATTCATACTAAATTTCAAAAGAATTAGAAGGATGTTTATCAAGAAGTTAAAACTATCCAATTGTTAATACACGTATTTAATCACTATGACCATTTTGACCCCACCCTGGTACCAAAACCCCTATCATGAAATATACAATCTTGGTAAAGGATTGCCTGCTTCTTCTAAATATCCGTTTAGTTTCAATATAGTATCAATAACATTAAAGAGCATGATATTAAAATATTTTACACATAAACACTATATACCATCTTTAGCCTTGCTATCAAAATAATAATATTAATATATATGAGAACGTCTAACCCAGGGATCATGAAATTACAATTGTGGTAGAGGTCTTCCTGCTCTATATGACTATGCATTTAGTTTTTCATATAGGTGTGCGTTTGTAGAGAAGAAGATTTTGTAAAATTGTCAATGTTTGGCAGTTTAAGGCCCCAGGGGTATAAGATTCCTGAAATTTACAGTTTAATACCCCTCTCTTGCTTCATACCAAATTTCAAAAGAATTGAAATAATAGTTATCAAGAAGACTTTAAAAATGTTCAATTGTTAACGCACGACGACGGACGCAAACCAATAACAATTGGTCGCCTGGGTCACTCAGGTGACCTTAAAAAATGAAGATTCTTTTGTTATTTTTTATTTTTCTATGCAAGGCTTTGAACCCTCATTGTGTCCCCTTTCTAGAGATAATGGTTTGAACAAACTTGATTCTACCATAAGAAACCTTAAGCAAAAGTTTTGATAATACCAGAACAGCTATTCTGAAAAGAAAGTTTTTTTAAAAAAGAAACTACATTGTACACTATTTTCTCTATTTCGCTATTATTTTTCCCTTGGTGGTTATAAGAAAAAGATTCTCAAACAACATCACAGTATTTTTTCTATTTTGTTATTTTCTCCCCTTTGAAAGGTGTGGAGAGCTGGCCCTTCATTCAAACAATTTTTCTTCCTGTTTACCTCGTAATACTTTATGCCAATTTTAGTTAAAATTTGCGCATTGATTCTGGGAAAGAACAATTTTAAAGGACACCGCCGTGTTTCCATTTATACTGCTATTAACTCCCCTTAGAAATGGACATGGCCCTTCTTTTTGATAAAGTTTAATATTCTTTACCCATGAATCCTTTGTTCCAAGTTGGATGAAATTGACTCAGTTGTTCTGGAGATTTTCAAAAGATACCACCGTATCTTCAATAATTTACTATTATCTCCCCTTGAAAAGCGATGTGGCACTTCATTGGATTAAACTTGAACCCTCTTTACCCAAGGAGACTTTTTATTAGGTATGGTTGAAATTGGTCAATGGTTCTGGAGGACTTTTTCAAAAGATACCACCATATTTCTCTATTTTGCAACTATCTCTCCTTAGAAGGGAAGTGATCTTTCTATTGAACAAACATGAATTCCCTTTAACCAAGGATACTTTATTATGCCAAGGTTTGTTGAAATTCAATAGTCACCACTACAGATTTCCTAATTGTTCTTGTTTGGGGTCACAGTTTGAAAAAAAAGAGAACTTTAATTTCGTACATTATATAAAGAAGCTTTCTCGTAAACATTTGCATTTCTGATGCAATGGTTTTGGAGAAGAATATTTTTAAAACACATACCCAATTTTGTTTAATTACTTTTATCTCTGTTCACATGACCCATCAAAACTCTTTCGAACAATATGTGTAGAGTTTGATCTTTAAAATAAAGCCAACACTGGAGTCTTTTATGCTACTTGCGAAGTTATCTCATATTGGATTTCGATTTGAATCTGAATTTCTCTGCTAGCTGGAGTTTATATTATGTATCACAGTAAATTGTTTATGGTAACGTTTAATAATTGTAAATCTTTTATCAATCGCAAAATGTAACGTTCCAAAACTTCCATTTTATTTTCATTATTTGTAATACACATAAACTGCTTCAATAAAACATTTTAAAACAATGTATGAACCTGCTTCTTAAAAGTTACCAGACAAATCCACCGAACTTTATGTAATATTGGTTTCTGGTCATTTTTGGTCAGCTTTCTAATGTTCAGAGAGAAACTATTCCATGACATTAAAATGCAATTCATTAGCAAAGCAACTGAAATACGGTAAACTATAATTTTTGTAGAAACTTATTTTACCATAGTCTGAAAAACATCTGTGATCACATGTGTATTAAATTTCATGTACCTCTCCATGATTTTGCAAAAATTACGACATTTAGGGAAACAAAATCAAAATTGACTTACTTTTATTGTAGTACGAGCAATGTTGTACATTCAACACACAATATTCCTCATGACCTAAAGCTGTGTGGTGACCTCCCAACATGAGTGAACAATTCTGGAAAGGGACATAGAACACCATGTTACACATCCAGTTTAGTACACTGACATTGAAACATAAAATTTAGGAACAATGTGTTTTGTTATTATATTTTTTTTTCTTAACAAACTTAAACATACCAATAAAAGTTTTTAAAAGTGTATAAAAACTTCAAACTTACCAGTAAACTTTTTGTTTACAATATTCCTCGGTTCCTTGGCAACGTGTTTGTATTCAACTTCTTTTTCACACGTCAGATAACTAGACGCTCAACAGCTCGATTAAAGGGTCAGATATAGTGGTAGATATCACGTGGCCATTTATACGTCTTTTTATATATAACGAAGGAGTCTTTAAACTTTTTTTACGGTGCTTTTTACAACTTTTTAAAGACTGCATAACAAAACGTTTTGCTATGGATTTAAATTGTATGTACCCTCATTAAGAATAAGTACTGAACGCACCATTTTATTGGGGTATGTCAAGATATGTCTTGACCTTGGGGAATCTGTTGATCTATTGCAATATTTTAAAATGCTCTTACTGTACTGATAATATGAAACCTGCTGAAATTATTGCATGCATGGCGATGAATATACAGTCAAACCTCGTTATCTCGAATTCGATGAGGCCAAGAAAAGACTTCGAATTATCCGAAGGTTCGAGATAATTAGGTTCAAATACATAAGGAAAATGTAGTTGGGACTTCTATCTCACTTTGACATATTCATGGTATGTGAGATGTTAATTTTCGAGATACTAACGTCCGACTGTATATGTACGTAATTTGAAACATGTTTTACTCTGTAGTAAGTCAAGCGAAGCTAGCATTACGGACGAACAACGGACACCTGTAAGATATGGGAATACTACAAATGTTTGATACTGAGGTCATTTTTACTAGGTTAGAGTCCAAGATAAGAAATTCTTGTTGCATGTGCAGATTCGACTACTAAAACTGCGACTAATAAATAATATTCATATTATCTAATTTTTACTGATATAAAATTATCTATTGGTTGCAATTGATACTTACCTTTTTTATTCACTTTTGGACAAAAATAGTAATATGGCCACATAAAATTAATATTTAGATTCTCATCCTGATTTGCAAAAAAAATGGGGCGGGTGGGTGGATTTTATTTTTTATTCTTTAAATGCAAATCACACCGCACCAGTTCTTTACAACTACCACATCTTTCCGAATTCTGATTATTACAAACATGACTGGAATCAAACGTCACTTCACAACCACAACGCGCCAATATGTCAGGCAGCCATTGAAATGATCGGACTTTTTTGTATACCGAACCCGATTTTTTTTTTTTGGCGATACTTTTTTTTGCACACTTTTTTTTTAAAACAAAATAAAAGACAGTGGGGCGGGACGTTTTGAGAGGGGCGGGCGGGGATGAGAATCTAAAAATTAATTCTATGTGGCCTATTCTACATGCATTATAACAAGACAAAATACTAACAGTAGTCACGTCATTTTGTAGGAAATTCTTCAATGATAGTATTTTTTTTATAACTTTTTAACCTACCCGAGCAAAAGACTAAATTGAGCTTTTCTGATCTTTTGTCCGTCTACTGTCAGAGTCGTCGGCATCACTTTTGACCTGTAATCAACTTCTCAGAAATTGATTGACCAATTACTACCAAACTTGGCACAAAACATCCTTGAATAAAGGGCTACACGCTCTTAAACATAGATAATTGAGAATCATAAATAAGAATATGAATGTTTACATTTAAAAAAAAATATTTCTCAAGAACCACGAGGACAGTTTCAAACATATTACATCTAGTTTGCCAATACAACCTATCATTGGGTCAAATGCTGTCTGACTTGTTCCATGCCGATTGTTAAGCTGTTCTTGGCACACTGATTTTGACTACGGATTACTCAATTTACTTGATCGAGATATAGAGCTCACGGCGGGTGTGACCGGTCGACAGGAAATGCTTACTCCTAAGTACCTGATCCCACCTCTGGTATATCCAGGGATCCGTGTTTGCCCAACTCTGTATTCCTTATAGGAGTTATGAGATTGATCACTATTCGTTATCTTCACCTTTCATTTATATGTAGACAGCATGTACATACATACGTTTACTCTAATGTAACAAACTGGGTACATAGCATCCCGATATGAAGGTGATTCAAATTTGTTCCAATGAAGGACAGCTTCCTATTCAACACGAAACACCAATACCAGACCGAGGGTCTTAGGCCCAAGGACTGTTAAACGTCGAGGGTTGATATGGGGTGTGATACAGATTTTTCAATGTATTTTTGTTTTTATTATAAATTTGAAAATAGTGACTACAGTTCACACACACAACCTCTCTCTCTCTCTCTCTCTCTCTCTCTCTCTCTCTCTCTCTCTCTCTCTCTCTCTCTCTCTCTCTCTATATATATATATATATCTAATATCTGTAAGTAAGCAATGTAATATATTTTCATTTTTCAGGGTTCATTAACGGATAAAAGTTACAAAAGAGTGTAGCTCTTTCCGAAAGCACTTAGAACTTTTCACCTGTCGATGTTTCCTTTCCTTTAATACGCCGGTTTCGAGATACGTCCGAGTTATTTCCCTTCGGAGAACTCTCGTACATAGTAAGGCGCGAAAGAATTTGTTTACACGCGGGAGTGGGACAGATATTCATCACAGCGTAAGTGAATGTACTCAGTAAGTTTCTCATACGCTGTTTGATAACCCGAATTCGACTGATACACAAACTAAGTAAGTGATAAGTATTTAGGGTGTAATTAAATACATAGAATTCTTATCGTATCACGTTATTTCGCTGGTCATAAGTACCATATCCAAGATATTTCTTGCAAATATGACATTGTTTGTATGTTTCCACTTTGGTAAAACATTTCTTTCGATAGAATTTAGTATTTCCCACATTTACATATTTAAAGAGAAGCCGCTTTTAATACATTTCATCGTTTTCCTAGTTGGCTGTATATCCACTCTGTCCCACTTAGGCATTCAAAGTTCCACTAAATGCACTTCCTATACAGAAGAGTTCGTGTCTCGAAACTGGCGTATGTCTCCCCATCTTCAATTAGATCCTTTAATCCGCTCATGTATATCGTTATACAAGTATAGCAGGAGAGTATGTTAAGAATTTTTATATATTAAATTTTTAAATGAGTGGATCTGTAGCTTTCTAGTCTGTCCCAATATTTTTTTCCAAGAGCTACGGTGATTTTTGTTTTTATAAATACAGAGACCGGCGATTTTCCCAAGGAATTCAAAACTATCTAAACAGAAGACAATTGTACATTAAGAAATAAATTTCATTTTTGAAATAACATGAAGGCGTGAGCTGCGACGCATACTTCATGAAGCGCGTTAGCACTCATGAAAAGTATGCCGACATGAAGCATGCTGTTCATATTCTCATGTATTGAAGAATTCTTATATTTTCAAGCAATTTTCATTTCCTTTGGAATTACCGGTTATCAGCCGTTATAAATCTCTCTCTCTCTCTCTCTCTCTCTCTCTCTCTCTCTCTCTCTCTCTCTCTCTCAATTCAAACGTGTATTGTTCACAAATGCTTCAGATTCATAAGGAAATGGCTATCATTACTATTGGTAGAGCTATCAAAGGCGAAAACACATTGGAAATGTAAGCAAAGAATAGTTAGGTAAACATAGCATATTTTTCCACAATGAAACATCTATGAAGAACCACAGAAGTTTTCCCAAATCAATAACATTAAAACCTATATGACTTTTCAACACTATACACGACCATTCCTCACGATAAATGAAAGACTAGACTTTTTGACACTATAGACAGTTGCTTCTTCAACAAAAATGGAAAACGGAAATATTCATATCTAATGATCAGTCATTCAAAAATTTACTTTGTTAAACACCACTCTGATTCTAAGCACAAGTACTCTGAAGTTGAAATAAAAAATATGCTAGAGTTCCTCATTGACAATATCTTCGTAGTCTTTGGTGATCAGGTCTTCCAACAATCTGTTGGAATTCCCATGGGCACGAATTGTGCTCCTTTGTTAGCTGACCTCTTTCTATATTCATATGAAGCAGAATTTATTCAAAAACTTCTACGTGAGAAGAAAAAATCTCTCGCTGTGGCCTTCAATTCGACATTTCGATATATCGATGACGTTTTGTCTATTAACAATAATAACTTTCATTCATATGTCGATTTGATATATCCCTGTGAGTCGTCCACTTCTGCTTCATACTTAGATATTTTATTGAAAGTAGACATTAACGGCAAATTGACAACTCAACTGTATGACAAACGGGATGATTTCAGCTTCTCCATCGTCAACTTCCCATATTTATGTAGCAATATTCCATTATCACCTGCATATGGTGTTTATATATCTCAACTGATTCGATATGCAAGAGCTTGTTCTGCGTAGTCAGTTTTTAAATCGAGGTAAGCTACTGACAAACAAGTTGATGGTACAGGGATTTCAACAGTCTCGATTTAAATCAGCATTTCGCAAAATATATGGTCGTTATAACGATCTAGTTCGTCAATACAACCTATCATTGGGTCAAATGCTGTCTGACATGTTTCATACCGATTGTTAAGCCGTTCTTGGCACACTGATTTTGACTGCGGATAACTCCGTTTACCTGAATAGGATATAGGGCTCACGGCGGGTGTGACCGGTCGACAGGGGATGCTTACTTCTCCTAGGCACCTGATCCCACCTCTGGTGTGTCCAGGGGTCCGTGTTTGCCCAGCTATCTATTTTGTATTGCTTGTGGGAGTTGTGAGATTGATCGCTGTTCGTTGTCTTCACCTTTCATATGTAAGGGTAAAGCCATGGGAAAAAATACGTGTATATTTTGAAAAGTACCCGAACACGACGAACTTCGCTGAAGAGGAAGATATTCAATCTCTACCCAGAGTTATCGCTCCTTACACTCATATTTATATATGTACCTACGTCAACGTCTTAAAATTAGCAGTGTTATTCCTCGTGTAAATCCTTCTTTTTTGCATAGTTACTAAGATAAAACTAATGAAATATCAGTATAATGTAGGGCAAGCATTTTATTGTAGTTTTTCTTTCCCATCACCATACATGCCTACCTATAGATAGTATAATCGAAGAATTAGTGTTAGGATTTCAATGCAATTCAAGGCTTCTTGTGTCACAGGAAGACTTGACATTGACTTGATAAGGATTAACTTACGAATATATTTCCAACATTTTTACCGTTTTCAAAATCTTGAAAAATCGTCTAGACGATAACTCTGGATAGAGACTGTATTTTATCATGAATCACATTCTACGTACACTGTTTATATATCATAATACCATATGCCTTTCTTTTGTGTTTTTTAACGCCTTTCGTTTGCGTAAGAACTTATTTTAAACCCGCGTTTTAACGCATTTCTTTCTCGTTAATTGACACGTATTTATTTCACGTTATTGCACCTTTGATTTGTATCATTGGGGCAATGAATCCGCCTTTTTTCGCGTTATATAACGCCTATGATGTGCGTTATCTTCCAATTGAAAGTTGTATGGTTCGAATTTCGACAATTTTTTCCACCTTGTAAAAACGCACGTACGTATTTATGAGGTTGTATGACATGTCATACATTATTTCGCCTTTGACTTTAAATCGGTGTATACAAACAACCGTCACTTGGTCATATAAAGTGAAAATCACGTATCCAGTTTAGATTTTCAAATCACCAGTGGTCTTATCTGTGTAAAACTGTGTATTTTGTTATATTATATAAAATACCGTGCAATAAGTTCAAGAGAAATAAAATTAACAAATACCTCTTAGTAATTCCTTGTTTTTACACTCATTCAGCCTAAAAGTTAGACAGTTACGCCTGAGTTATACAATGTACATACATCATACCTGACGCGCGTGGAACTATTTATAGACGCCAAACAGACAATATATAATTTATACATACCCACTATTTTATGGAGCGCCAAATTAACATAAACTCAAATAATTGAAGATATCTTCAATTATTTGAAGATATCATCAATTCATTTGATGCGCGCAACAATTTAAATAAAGATCTCTTCAAATAATTAATGATATCTTCAATTCTGAATTATTGCGCGCATTAATTGAATTGATGATAGCATTAATTCTTCAGCGGAATTGATTCGCGCTTTAATTTAATTATGATATCTTCAATCGAATTAATGATATCAACAATTGAATTGATGCGCGCTACAATTCAATTGAAGATAGCAATAATTGATATAATGTGCGCATTAAATCAATTGATGAGAGCAATAATTGAATTGATGCGCGGTTTAATTCATTTCATGAGAGCAATTAATTGATTTTATTATATAGCTAATAAATAGTCTAATATAAAATCTGCGTAAAATCTAGAGAATGTTAGCGTTCAATATCCTGAGGATTTATTGAACGCTAACTTTGCATTGCGTAAATTGTGTGCGCCCGAAACATTCCGAGTATGCGCGTTCAATATTGACCTTACCGTAACGACGTTAAACAAGCCAAAATGGCAGACGATGGTCCTCCGAATCTGACAGAGCCGGTATTTGATATTTACTTAAGCAAAATGTTTTACTGTACATAAATGATGATATCCCCATTCACAAAATCTGCTTCATGCATCAATGACGGGTTTAATATTGAACAGTTAAGAAATGCATGCTGATATTGCACACTCACTTTAGATGCCAATATTGATGAATTCTCGTCTATTTTGGAATATTTTGAGTGAAAAGGGATGTAATTTAACAACTAAATACTTTAGCTATATAATAAAAGGGTTATTGAACTTATATTGGTAAATATTGGCACTCGTTGGCTCTCATTTATTGGCTCTCTATTATTGCTCTCATTAATTCAATTGATGCTCTCATCAACTGAATTGAAGAGAGCAATAATTGAATTAATGCGCGCATTAAATCAATTATTTCTCTCATTAATTCAATGGATGAGCACATTAATTCAATTGATGAGAGCAATAATTGAATTGAAGAGCGCATTAAATCATTTGATGGGAGCAATAATTGATTTAATGCGCGCATTAATTCAATTAAAGAGGACAATAATTGAATTGATGATATCTTCAATTAATTGATGATATCTTCAATTACTTGAGTTTATGTTAATTTGGCGCTCCATACTATTTTACCTTTTATATAATTTTCTCACTTTTTTTTAACATGCAAATGTTTCCAAGCATGTAATGAAGGGAAAGTTAATAACTCTAAAAACTAATTAATCTTTTTTAAAGTAATTATGTACAAAAATAGTGCATGCCCATCGGATCATATAAATGTACCTGTCAGCTTTAAGTTTTACGCATTTCTTTTCCGTTATTACACCTTGTAAATTCGCGTCACATTACGTCTTTGTTTTGCGTTATTTACTTTCAGTCGCGTTCTTATGCCATTCGTTCGTGTTATCATGCCTTTCTTTTGAGTTGTAACGCATCTTTACGCTTTTAGGAATATTCTTTTGTCTTTTGAAATTTTGTAAATGATATAGCATATTCAAACCAATACCACTTTTCTTTTTGTTAATTTATTTAATACCTGACTCTCATAACGAGTTCCTTTTATATCTTACATAATGCCATTCCGGGGAGTACCTTTTGAGAAAAACACAATTCAAAATCGTAAATTAATAAAACAAGTCATTTTTGAAAAAAGAAATTTATTGACAACAGCAATTAAGAATTATATTTTATTTTTTTTTAAATCTTTTCTTCGAAATTTTCATCCATGTAATCAAAAAGGAATTATTGTACCAAAACAATGAAAAATAATTTCTGTTTTCCCAATACGCTCTTCCTAACACAATCACAAATAGTGCTCGAGCACAGGCACTCGGGTAGCCTAGCGGTTAGAACGCTACCAACCGTGACGCCCTGGGCTCGATTCGCGATTCAACGCGCCGCGTCCAACCACAGTTAGAGACTATTCCTACACCAAGCGAGTGAAAACTACAGGTCTTTCGAGTGAATATTTCGTCATGGTCGCCGTTGGCATGGCAAAGAATCCTCACAGCTATGACACTGACTGACTGAGCATCATTCATATATGTCAAAATCGTGACATTTCACCTACAACCGGTGATGGTTTTGGATGAGTCAAAATATGATGTAAAACAACAAACAAACAAAAACCGACTTAATGCGATGGGCAGTTTTCATAGAACTACAGCCAGAATGGGGACCAGTTTAGACTATTCGTGAACTTAATTAATTTGGTGGTTTCTCATGAAAAAAATGTATATTCACAAAGAAAAAAGTGTGAGCCAATGTTGAAATTTTCGAAACAGAGTTGTACATTTATCCAGATTATTTATTGATATTTGCTTAGTATAATGAAATCCCTCTACCAAATTCGAAATATTTTTTACTTACATACATGTACAATTAAATAACACTCGATGTCTATAGAAAGTACGATATCAATTTTTCAATCATGTTTTAAAAAGGTTTTACTTTATCTGGGATGAAAATAGAACCATTCGAACAAGTATAAAATCCAATAAAAAATATAGTTCTTCATATCTATTTTGTAAATCCCTTCACTACAAAGTACAGTCCTTTACTAAACATTTTTATGCAGTGCAATACATTTGCTGCTTTCTAAATTCGAAATTCTAAAAATATTAGTACAAAATCTCTCCAACCTTTTCTCCTATTCTGATATAAGCATCAGAATGTATATGACTTATCCCATTTGGACAGTATCTTACGCCATATAACGTATTACGAAATCACATGAGATTCGGTTATCTTCAATTTAGCAAAACATCCCATCTGGAATTATAGTGGAATGGTGAGAACCGAATGTTTAATTGTAATACAGGATTAGAAGGATGCCCAAGATTTAATGTTGAGGCGAAGGAGACACGGGAAAACCCGAATTATACCGCAATAACCGAACAGACCTCAGGTATAACGATCAATACGGCATCGCTCCCAAATAGGGTTAACTAGTGCTTTTTTTACCCTAACAAATTCTTTTCAAAGATCAGTACAAATTAAACTTTAAGTCTCTTTCGTCAAATATCACAATGTACACGAAACACATTTCTTGCTTACGACAGATTTATGCGGCTGACAGCGAAATTATATTGGACAGCTTGAGTTACCTCCCCGTGAGGTTTCGAGGCGCGTGAATTCCTGATGCTGTCGCTGACGAATTCCCATCCGCGTTTTACGAGTTGTCAGTGTAATTACCACGATCAATTAGTGGCAGGGACTGATAATTATTCCGATTACTGTCCGGAGCTTAAAGAGAGAGATTTTTAGAGCCAATATTGGTATTTGCATATGTATTAATCTAGGCGAATACCAAAGGGAATTTATTTACATCGACGCGCCGTTCTCTGTGTATGATCGGATCCTCACTACGGACGGAGAACTTTTCGCTCTTTTTACCAGAGGTAAGTGTGTACATTGATATCATAAACACTTGTAGGACGCCATGTGTTTCTGCTCTCCGCATCTGCTTGTAAGTAGCACTTGATGAGGTCATGTTTTCCATTATTTACGTTGCATGTCTTCAAATGTGACAATCTTCAAAATACGTGTAAACTGCTTACAACCAAGGAATTTTTGCAATGTATTGCACTTAATTTTAATCTTTTACCATAGTGAATTTTATAGATTTGAAGCAGTTTCAATTCATATTATTTGGGTTCGTAGTTGTCAATTTCACACTTCTTTGTGCATGTAAAAGATTGAAATTCAATATCTTTGCAAACTTCATGGGCGCCACAACCGAAGATACATTTTGGCGATAACGAATGGAATATCAAGTTCATCATTCTTATCTCATGCAGACTATTTCTGTTCATATAGCTTTGAGGTTAAATAAGTTTAAAAATCTAATATTTACAGTTTTAAGGAAATGTAACAAGATTAGAGATGTCAGTTTGGAAGTCAATTTAGTAAAGCTAAATTTCCAGCATCTGATCTGCCAAATCAAGATATTTCCGTTACATGCATGGGAAAACCTCAGATTTTTCTTACACGAGGCACGTGTTTAGTGGGTGAATTTAATGTTATATGGCATTTTTAAAAATGTGATTTTTATAAGGATTGGCTTGAATTTGACATTAAGAACATTCTACGCAGCTTACCGTATATTTTATGGTTCAGTTTCATTGCACGACACTTGATCCACATGTACTTTTCATTGGTCGTGTCTTGTACATGGAATGAAATAATGCTAATATCCCCCCCCCCAAAATAATTCAATCAGAAAGTGAAATCTGAGTGTATGAAATGTTTCACATAGTTTATGCGCCAAGCATGACATAACTTCTAGCATAGTGATGATCGCTCAGAGGATGCAAGATGAACAATGTATTCATCATTCTGCCCTAGTTGTTAGTGAAAGCTCCCAACGCTCTTTCATCAAGTTTCAGTATGTGACCATGCATGTTTCTGACCAGAATGTCATATGAGGGAACGTTACACAATTGATAAGGAAATTATTGAGAATGGGTGGTGCAATGCTATTTGAATACAAAGCTGTTATGAGAGGTAGTAAGAACAAGTAGAATGGCGGATTTCCAGAGGCTGGATCCACTTTTTACACGAATTGTCTAATTACGATAATATCATGCGAATTTCATTAGAGATAAGTGTATCCGGTTGTGAATCAGATCCCTTTGTTTATAATTCTTGGGTATGTTTTCATTAGTACATCCAAAGGATAAAATTTTAGGGTCAATAATTAACACGAATTCCTAAAATAAGTTGAACGATAGCAAACCACGATCCACTGAAATGCTCTGGACTATCAGAATAAAAATAATTAGAAATGGCTCTTCATTTGAATTGAGATAGAATATCATATCAGGTTTTAAAATTTCAGATTACGTAGATATGATTATTTGAAATACATGTACAAAATTTTCATGATCTAAAAACAAGGGACATCAACTTTTAAATAACGTGAACCCACTCACCCCCCAACAAAAAAGACAAATTGAGATATCCGAGTATATCGGGGTCAGTCTCGACGTGAAGTGAAGCAGACGAGATGCGATATACAAGTAAACAAGTGTTTCTTCCTGTAATTTACGTGATAGATGGTGCGCTGTGAGATATCGGTGTGTATCACCTGTTGATGATGGAGCAGACGTTTTGGCACACTCTCCGTACTACTGTAAGTTACGATCACAGTCAGTGCTATCTACAATTTCCGTAACTACTGCACCAAAAACAAAGAGTCTGTTGCAGATATGCAAGACTGGGCCCATCCTCAGCTGATTTAATAAAGTATTCATAATTTCATTTCTAAATAATTCCTTGAAAGCTGTAGTTTTCGAAACAAATATGAGATGTTTATCCTCTGTAATGCATCCCATGAGAATTACCATTGAAAATACACTGAGAAAATAACGAAACCGTTCTCTAGAGTCAATACGCATTTGAAGAAAAGAAATACAGTTTTGTTGAAAAAGCTTTTGCATGAAAATCCTAATTAAAATTCCATTATCTGATGGAATGGGTTCCATATTTCGTCGATAACCACTGCAATGATTTTTTAATTGTTCGAATTTTTTTAGTATGTCATTCATATTGATTAAAAATTAAATAGTAACAGAATTTAAAACCAATTGTTTACTATACAAAGCAATCTCAGGAAAATATAACAATTATAAAAGAATCAATTTCAAACAATGCAGTTTTTATTGATTTTTCTTTAATCATTATTAGTATTTACACATACATATAATTTTTAAATATTGATAATTATGATGCAAAATGATGGTGTCACTTGCCTTCCATATCTCCCACGACATGACTAATTCATTAATCAACACTACCAATTTCATTTCATTATCACATAGACAAATGTTCTAGCATATGCATCTCGTGCCCCTGTGATTAAAAGAATCACATTTCACCGATTTGGAAATTTCTTTGACTGTTTCGAACAAATGTAATTCTTCTTCATATAATGTGTTAGGTACACTGTATATGATAGCAATATTTTTTAATGTTTTTTTTTTTTTTTTTTTTTTAGATATTCTATCTCAGTAGCATTATATAAAATATTTTTAACAAGTGACATTACACACGGGGAAAAAAAAGAACCAGACTAAATTCTAGCTGCGTGGTGCCCATACATCTCTAGTGTATGCCAACTATTTATTGTAGTTCTTTCAAGTGATAGGCGATTTCCATTAACAGTAATACGAGGTGACTGCGGTCCTGCATGACTTTATTCGAAAAACAAGAACCCAATGTTAAAAGCACTCTGTATACATGTATTATACATGTTGGGCAAAAAGGACGAACAAACAAATACCAGTACGTGTACGGTAGTGTGCTTACAATTTTAAAACAATGATAATAAATACCAAAACATGTACGGTAATGTGCTTACAATTAACAATGGTAACCTTCTTTTCCCTTTACGGGGCGCATCATGTCCCCACAGTATAATCAAACTGAAATTTGGCTATGGAATAGGTCTATATTACCACACGGAGTCCGTCTTCTATATATTGCTTACAAATTGCTTTCTGAATTTCTAATACAGGTTCTCCAATAATCCGCGCACTCACAGAGAACATTTTATTACAACAAAAATGAAGGGGTTTGCCACTTCACGGAAGAATCATATAATACTTGTATTTCCTGGGCGGCTGAAAACATTGAAAACGTGTCAGTAGAAGAAGGAGGGTCATGTTGTCCAAGAAGCAGTACGACCTCGTGTCAGAGGACGGGTACGACGCGCGCATACCTCTCCACAACGACGAAGCTTTCCAACACGGAATCCATTTTCAGACAAAGGTATGTATGTGTGTATATATATATATATATATATATATATATATATATATATATATATATATATATATAATCACAAGAGTTAATAAATACATTATATAATTTCGTATCCTTACATTCGTTTATACTACATTTGCGGGGTGACTGTTTTCGTGGTTAAAGAATGTCTTCTTTCAATTTCTAATATATGGGATCATAAGTTCGTGCTATCTTCTTTTTTATTTCTTGGGGACAATTCGTAGATCGATTCCAAGATCGATTTAGACAGGAAAGCTCTTTGGGTTGTACTGTAGACTGTAGTCATATTCTGCAAAATTGTCGGAGTTGATAATGCAAAAATACTGAAAATCTATCTATTCCTTATATTTATGTTATGTTTCATTGTGTGGGATTTTTTCTACTTCTTTGTTTGTTTGGGGGTTCTTTTATCTAGAGAAATTGTAGAACTAACAAATCAATGGTAAAGGCAAATTGAGTGCAAATAGTCAACACCTACAAATGTAATGCCAAATTGTTCTTTAAAAAAATTAAAGAATTTGAAAGAAACCTTATGGTTTGCTGATTTCGAACGGTAAACTGAAAAACACTATAGGAAATTGAAGAAAAAAAATCGTATCTGATTTATATATAACACCTGCCGCCTCGACTTCCACAGATTTATCCAGGAGAGTGTCACAAATATATTTTTGAAAGTCTTGATGATTTAGATATAAAATTTAAGCCCGTGAATGTAGCGCAGAAGTTGTAAGAATCATTGTTTAGTTTGATTATCAGTGATAATTATACATGTACTTAACATTATTCTCCCTTTTACATGTTTGAAATTGGGGTTGAAGTCATTGTAAGGACCACAAAGCAAGTCACATTCTTGCAATATGATAATTTTGGAATTTACTTTTCGGTGACCTTAGCCTTTCATATTAAAACTTGTAAATCGATTGGAACACATATCTTTAAAGCAATGTGTAGGTAGCACTTCTGCAATGTGTGCATGTTTGATAAAATTATAGCACTCGGATAACAAAGTTTTACAAATCTTGTACACATTCATAGGAAAAAGAGAATTCTATTTTTCTCCAAGTGACATTATCCTCCGTCAATTAACTTAGCAAAAATCAATCGGAACCCAGAAAACAAATACAAGAGGCCTTTACATTCATGAAAATAGTGAAAATAATGAACAGGAAACCCAAGAATACAAAATTGAGAATAGGCAAACACGAATCCCTGGACACACCAAAGATGGGATCATGTGTCTAGGAGGAGTAAGCATCCCCTGTTGACTGGTCACAATCACCTTGAGTCTTATAGCTTGATCAGGTAGAGTAATTTGTAGACAACATCAGTATGTAATGAATTACTTACCATTAATATGAAACACGCCAGACAGCAATTGACTTAATGGCAGGTTGTATTTGCAAAGTAGGTCATTATACAAGTAACAACCAAAGAATTTGCGAAATGCTGACTTTGAACGAGACTATTAGCCTGCATCGATTAAAAAATTTATACTACGCAGAACATGCTCTCGCGTATGGAAATATTTGGTGTAAACATCATATACAGGTAATAATGGAACATTGCTACATAAATATGGAAAGGCTGAAGTCAACCCGTTTGTCAGAAAATTGAGTTGTTAGTTTACCATTAATTGTCTATGTTCAATAGAATATCCAAATATGAAGAAGATATGGAAGTTTGTGGTGTCTTTTATTTCAAGTTCACTGGGATATATTAAAACTTTTGAATAAAGTCTGCCATATAAAGATTTAAAAAGAGGTGAGCTAATAAAGGAACTAATTCTTTATATTTCACCTGGAAACCTATAGGTATTAAAAGTTTGGTAAAATCGGAAATGAAACGTGGCTTAAACTTGTACACAATAGTTAATCTGACACATGAGTTTTACGTTTGCACGTGAACAGAAATGTTGTATCTCTTGCGAGGGGATAATAAGATAAGAAACCAGAGAGAAAATTTCACATTCCCCAACAGTAACGGCCCCAGGATTTCCGAAGAGGAGGGGGATGTGAAAGTCAAGTTTTAGCTAAAATACTCAGCCATTTTGGGTGCCAAATCTGGAGTTCTACTAACATTTAAATTTTTGGCGAAAGGGGGGGGGGGGGTCCCTCAATGTTCTTGCGCAACCGAGATAGTGCAATTCTAGACAGCATTCTAATACCTTTCGTTTCAGATGACCAGCACTGTGTAACAAGTGTGCAAAGTGGGAGTATAATTATCTTCTGCAGTGCCTAAAGGGTGCACATCTCATAATAATCGTTTACATTTCTCATGAATCACATAATCGCTCTAAATTAAGATATGGTCACATGTCTTTGCCGTGATTATACTCGTTATTCAAATGTAGCTCCCCTATCGCGGAAGTGTTTCCGCCTAGTTACCTGACATTCTGCTCAAGTGTGAAATTCATACTTTCAAATGGGAAAGGGAAAGAGAAATACGGGAAAAGATTGTGTGGTGAATACGGTCAAACAATCTTGTCTACAGATCTCGAGAAACTAAGAATTGTCATCGATCACATGCCACGGCTAGGCCAAAAAGTCCAATTTGTCTTTCGTTTCTGATTTAATTTGTCTCGACCGCTCCAGTGAAATGTCATGCGTCAATTACATATCAACTTATCATGAAAAAATGCTTTTGTCTTTTTTCTTTCTTACACAACTTCTAGTTACCGGCAGAATTTCATCGACCAAAGTGTTTAAAGAGAAGCGAGTTACTATGTGATTCGTGACAAACAAAATAATTAAAACTGATATGTTTGCTTCAAATGAATAGCTAAGACATTTAGACTTTAAAATTCCATAATCCCAACAACTGGTTAATTTCATAATCTCTCCCACACAGAAATATTCACTTGCTCACGATTTTTCCCCACGGAAATGTTAGCAAAGCAGATTGACTTACAATTGCGTAAAACATTACAATCATTATATATTCACCAGCAGTTAATGCATTCTGTATCGTCGCTAATCAATGATATTTAGTCTTCATACACTGTAGTCATATTCATGTTACTGCTGGGGAGCAAAATTCTTCAATCAGAAGGATTTTTCCTCCAATCAAACAAACTATGAATTTATCTCTTGCAGTATATTGGCACTCAAGATGTACCCAGGCCAAGCAGCCGTGTTGAAATAGTTGCGGCCATGAGAAAAATAAGAGTAAGTCTTTCAAAGTTGTGTAAAGAAAACTTGAGACAGTTTAGGGTCGTTTCCCGCGAACAAAAACATCAAATGCAAGGACATGATATCTTACATATATATAATAATATTAAGTCTTAGACACAGGAAATGATCGCTTCACAAAAAATCGTGCTATTTTATAGGGCAGACCTTTTACTATTTATTATCCAAAGAGGGTATTTCATGAAATTACAGAGATATTTTTTGAACGAATATCTTTTTTCACATCAAGAGATACATTTCTAAATGATTGTTTAGATTATTCTTAATTTCTAGCATTTATTGCAAAACGTCTAGGATTATTGCATGATTATAACCATTGAAACCCAAAGACGTAGACACCACCATTAATTGATTTTTACCATGATTTTTATTGCTTGTAAATATATCTAAACGTGTGGTGTTTTAGATCGTGGAAGTATTATTTTTTTCGATTATTTTGTATTGAAATTGCAAAAAGCAAGATTTGTATATTTCTTCAAGACTAGCACGATATTTTGATGATTGGGGTTTTCTTACAGTCATATCTATTGCCGGTAAGTAAATGTTGAATTAACTCATGAAGACCAGAAACTCGAGGTGTTTGTACAACTTATCAATATCTGACTGGAGATATTTTGATTAATACGGTTTAGAAAGTGGTCGTCTTCAATGAATCATGCAGCAGAGATTCATGAAAAGCAATAGAGTCTAACTATGCTAGCTCTGTTTACGATATTCCTATTAAAATATTTTATTTATCAATTTAGTTTTTGGGAATCGTGGTATAGAATAAGCCGATCGAGTATGCAATCATATACAAACTGTATAATAACAAAAGGTCCACAGGCTTTATCGGTCACCTGAGTATTAGTTAAAAGTATTACTAGTCCCAATGGCTCTGCAATCTAGGAAAAAATTCCTGTTCTGAATATCTAAGATGAATTCTAAGATTCAGCAAAAGTATATCAAAAAAAGATGTGTTCTTAAAACTTAAAATGCCCTCGAAAGTGCCTATACTGATGATGGGTTTCACATGATATGATATATGTAACATTTACACAATATGACTAAGAGTCAAAATCCATGGGATTGCGAAATTCACAATTCTAGTACATCTTTTTCTGCTTTTCCTAAATGTACATTTATTTTTTATGGTGCATCACCAAACTTAAGGGAGTATTTCAAATAATACAAAGACAATGATCACTAGAATAATTTGGCTTCACCCTGGAATCAAACCCTTGTCCCTATTATCATGAAATTTACACATATATACTCTACATGTATACCAAGTTTGGCCCCGCTCTGAAGCCCGAACCTCTATCCCGGGGATCCTGAAATTGGCAATTTCGGTAGAGGTTTTCCTGCTCTACATCACAATGCATTTAGTTTTTCTTAGAGATATGAGGTTGCAGGAAAGAATATTTTTGGAAATTGGTCAATTTTGGCAGTTTTTGCCCCGTCTCTAGGGCCCCAGAGCTGCAAGAGTCCTCAAATTTACAACCTCACTTCAAAAACGTTTCATACTAAATCTGAAAAGAATTGGAATGGTAGTTATCAAAAAGAAGTTTAAAAATGTACAATCGATAACACATTTAATTACTGATCATTTTCGCCGCACCCTGATACCAAATTCCTACCCCTGGGATCATGAAATTTACAATTTTGGTAAAGGATCATGAAGTTGACAGTTTTGATAGAGGCCGAGGCCTTCCTAGTGCCCCCCCAACCTGTCATAAAGATGCTTCATACCAAATTTGAAAAGAATTGGAATGGTAATTATCAAATAGAAGTTAAAAACAATAATTATTCAATTATAATGATATATTGGTGGATTTTAGAAAGAAAAGATTTTTGCTTTGGTGGACACCATAGCCACTCGGGCTATATGCCCATCCGAATGTCATCCGACTCTGATGTTGGGGGGAGGGGGGGCTGGAATAATGGATTTAAATGTGCCGCTGACATGAACACGTGACAATCTTCTTTCAGGGATACTGAAATAAATCATCATACCAGAATTATATACCCGTATCATACGTCAGAATTCTTAAACACCGAGCGCCAGAATTATATACTCGTATCATACGTCAGAATTCTTAAACACCTAGCGCCAGAATTATATACCCGTATCATACGTCAGAATTCTTAAACACCGATCGCCAGAATTATATACCCGTATCATACGTCAGAATTCTTAAACACCTAGCGCCAGAATTATATACTCGTATCATACGTCAGAATTCTTAAACACCGAGCGCCAGAATTATATACCCGTATCATACGTCAGAATTCTTAAACACCTAGCGCCAGAATTATTTACTTGTATCATAAGTCAATTCTGAAACACCGAGCTCCAGAATTAAAGTTAGGAATATCTTTCTAAGTTGAAAAAATATATATCTTTTTTCATGTAGCAGATATTTTTGTTATGAAATGAGGGATATCTCCTTATAGAAAAAAAATATTTTACTTCAATAATTACATGAAGAGGTGTATTTTAGTTAAAGTGATATCCCAGACTAGCAGAGATATCTCTGAGTAACCAAAGAGATAATCTTCTAAAATTAAAGATGCAGGATATGTATGATGAGAGAAATCTCTGTAAACTATGAAATGTTCCCGTAAAATGAGATATACATTTATGTAGTTCTGTAAAATTTGAGATATCTTTGTAAAATGAAAGATATCTGTAAAATATGAAATATTCCCGTAAATTGATATTAATGTGGTTCTATAAAATAAGAGATATCTGTGAAATGAGAAATAGTTCTGTGAAGGGATACTCTGTAAAACGAGATCTAGTTCGATATCTGTAAAACGATATCTAGTTCGATATCTCTGTAAAACGATATCTAGTTCGATATCTCTGTAAAACGAGATCTAGTTCGATATCTCTGTGAAATGATATTTAGTTCTCTATCTCTGTAAAACGAGATCTAGTTCGATATCTCTGAAATGAGATTTAGTTCTGTGAAGTACAAGGTGTCTCTGTAATATTAAGAAATATCTTGTTTGGAGAATAAATGATATAACGGCTTGTCATGTCTTTTGAACTATAACATGCAAGTTCATGAAAAATCAACGAAAGCGTGAGCTGCTACTCCTCCCGTTCGACAGGTAATAATAGATGTGTTCTTTTCAGTACGACTTCAAATTAAAAGGCATCAAGAAGAAGAAAGTTTGTCTGACTGTGTCAGTGGGTGGAGTCGAGATAACACATTCCAGGAAGCAACGGGTAGGCAAAGCGACGACGAGGTTCAAAGCAATCTGAACTTTGTAAATACCAATGTTCTTCGTCATATTTCTTCACTTTACAGCAATAACGTATTCGATGATATTTATTCGATTTTTTTCTGGGAGTTATGTCCATTTTGAACTCCGAAATTTTGCCACTGTTAGTCCTGTTCGTTTCAGTGCAACTCCTTTCAAACCATTTCACAGAATTTCATGAAACTTTGTAGTTAATAAGGACATACAGT
Source organism: Ostrea edulis (assembly GCF_947568905.1). Classification (NCBI taxonomy): domain Eukaryota; kingdom Metazoa; phylum Mollusca; class Bivalvia; order Ostreida; family Ostreidae; genus Ostrea; species Ostrea edulis. The sequence goes on from NC_079165.1 coordinate 40,951,177, forward strand.
GTAGATGTGCATATTTGTAGAAAGTTCTTATTCAATGGGTTTGTTTTTTTCATAGGAGTTATGCTAATTTTGAACTTAGAAGTTTGGCTTCCGTCAGTCCTGTTCTTGTCGACACAACTCCTCTGAGACTGCTCAACAGAATTTCATGAAACTTTTTAATTAACAAGAACATGCAATGTAGATGTGCATAATCGCAGGAATTTCTGATTCGATGGTTTTTCTAGGAGTTATGCCCCTTTGAATTTAGAAATTTGGCCAAAATTAAATATACTACTGAAACAGTTTATTAGCGCAATTTCACGTAAACTGCTGAACAGAATGTCATGAAACTTTGTATTTAATATGGACATGCTGTGTATATTTCATTTTGTTTCCTTGGAGTTGTGACCTTTCTGAACATACAGATTTGGCTAAAATATTCTATTATATGCAACTTGCGTGAAACCGGTTTTCAAGCCTTATGTAACTAAAATTGTTTTTTGTTTTTATATTAGACACATATTACGTTTCTAAACAATATTATATACGACTTGAGCAGTGCCATCTAGTTACATAAGCATAAGATCGTGTTGTAGTTTATGTATAGCATTGCCATTCATTTTGTGAAGCATTGTTATTCATTGTGGGATAGGTGAGCTTGCTCACTTTTTCTTTAATTCCCATCATTAGCAATCAAGGGCCCTCAAAAGGTACACAAAATAAAGAATATGATAGACAGAAACATATGTTCTGTACAAAAAAAAAATTGTAGGGACCATAATTTTTCAATCAATTTTTGATTTAGTGTTAAACTTTATTGATACGTTTCTCAATGCCTAATACTGGCATTGTGTCATAATCATAGCTAATCAAAACTCAAACTAACAAGATCAATGTCACAGGACAATATATTGAAATTGTATGAGTATAAATGTCACAGGGCAATATATTGAAACTGTATGAGTATCAATGTCACAGGGCAATATATTGAAGTTGTATGATATCAATGTCATTGGGCAATATATTGAAAATGTATGAGTATCAATGCCACAGGGCAATATATTGAAATTGTCTGAGTTATTCCATTTCTCCCCTTACATGACAGTGATATGTCGCTTTAGTATGACTGTGATATGCCTTGAAACTATTTTTATAGTTGAAAGTGTGACATGATCTGAATCAAAGTCACATTGTCAAGGTAACCACTCAATCAATTTGTCTAAGGACATTTTCGGTGGATTATCTCTCTAGATTTAAATTCTGTCGAGGTCATTTCGCCAAGGTTAACTTTGAACTTACAACACTGTTTTTTGTATGTTGTCATAAATTACATAACTTTATATCTCAACTTTATTGGTAATAGTAAGGTGTCGTTTTGTTCTATACTCAGGTGGCTACTAAATTCGCATTTGAGTATGAGTGCAGAATGTATGTTCGAATAGGCCAATAGCAGATCACAATGTCAAGTATTGCATACTATTGTATATTATCAAGACATTTGTTCTGATTTTTAAATGCATAATTTTTTAACTGTAAGATATATCTGGGATGCATTACTGAATATACTGCTAGTAGAGGTATTGATTGACTTTTCAATATTCAATCTATATTCATAGTCATGTACAGTAATAATAACATGACACGTGATCGTGGTAAACTGGACTAGATGCATTCAATAGCAGCTGCCTTTGTTGATTGGGTGCTAGCATTAATATCACGTGTTACATTTTCATACGTGTGCAGAGGTATAGTGAAGATAGAGGCTCATTTTACCACATTTTTATTGCGTGTTTAAAGGTGTAGCTTACAGTGAACGAAAAACAGTAAATTTCAGTCATGAATATTTTCAAAAACAAATTGGTGGCTTTCGTTCGAACGATTGAAATTAGAAGTCCCTCGTCATTTGGTTTGAAGCCCGTAATTGAAGGTATTCATGCTTGCATTTATCCATACAACTACTGATATGGCAAGCCTTAGAACTCTTCAAATTGTAATTTCTCTCATCAGAACCTACTTCTCCCTTCATGTCGCTGTATAGATCCAATTTTAGGTATATTTGAAGGCCTGTTTTTGTCTGATTTGGGTTCTCTTGCATTTGTCATTAGCGTCCATCAGGATCTGAAAGATTGGTAGATTAGAGGAGAGGGGATTCTAAGTCAATTAATAAATGCCGTCGACACTTGGTGCCCTGGGATTAAATTAGAATCCCACAAACGACCCTGAGTTTCTACCACCCATCCATTGGCTAAAAGTAACGTCTTAAAAAAGCTTTTATTTCCTGTAAATAAGGAGCGACTGATTAGAAATCAATAACTGTGTGTTATTTTTTAAGATGAGCTTTCTTTCTGGAGTTCCGAAGTATTTCCACAGGGAATTAAGTGTTATTGATACATTTTTTGACAAAGGAATTTTTTCCAAGAGTTATACGACAATTTCGTAAACAGAAAGTGTCCTTCAAGAATGAATATTTGATATGTTTTGGACAAACCATATTTTTAAACATTTAGACATACATGTATACAAATGTATGTGGGTTTTTTTAAAGTAACAAATTGATTTTTCGCTCTGTTTTATCGTTTAGCAGAAACGTTCATTCATTTTTGTCTATATGTTTGAGCATACCGAGATATTGATGGAATAATCATTTTATTAGGTAATCAAATTCTTGGTTTGATATCCATACTGTCTGCTAACCCTTAGTACGGTGTGCTACTTGCGCCAGTACCTTCATTAAATCACCTTTTCCCCCATTAGATCACCTGCGCTTAAAGCTCAACTGAGCTTTTCTGACCACCCGTTGTCCGTCCGTCTGTCTGTAAACTTTTCACATTTTCGACTTCTTCTCCAGAAGCACTGGGCCATTTTCAAACAAACTTGGCAAAAAGCATCCTTGGGTGAAGGTGATTCAAGTTTGTTCAAATGAAAATACACTGGGGAAATTTTTGAAATATTTTTAAAAACCTTCTCCAGAACCAGTTCCCTTGGGGATACGGGTTAGAATAGGTCCCCAGTACCCCTTGCTTGTCGTAAGAGGCGACTAAATGGGGCGGTCCTTCGGATGAGACCGCAAAACCCGAGATCCCTTGTCACAGCAGGTGTGGCACGATAAAGATCCCTCCCTGCTCAAAGGCCATAAGCGCCGAGCATAAACCTAATTTTCGCAGTCCTTCACCGGCAATTGTGACGTCTCCATATGAGTGAAAAAATCTCGAGTATGACGTTAAACAATATACAATCAATCAATCTCCAGGACCAGCGGGCCAATTTCAACCAAACTTTGTACAAAACTTCCCTAGGTGAAGGGGATTCAAGTTTGTTCAAATGAAGGACCATGCTTCTTTACAGGGGGAGATAATCACGAAAATACAAAAATAGGATGGGCTCCTTTAAATAGCTTCTTCTCAAGAACCACTGTGCCAAAAAAGGTGAACTATACTTGAAACTTCCTGACGTAATGCAAATTCAAATTCGTTAAAATCATGGTGCCGGGGTTAAAGTGGGGCCACAAAAGAGGATCAAACTTTCATTTGTGAATAAATAGGGAAAATCTTTTAAAATCTTCTCGAGAACCACTGGGCCCAAAAAGTTTAAATTTACATGAAAGCTTCCTGACAGTGCAGATTCACGTTTGATAAAATCAGGCCCCCGGGGATAGGATGGGGCCACAATAGGGAATTAAAATTTTGTATGCTGATATTTGTATAAGAAATACCTTTAGAAATATCTCTTGAACTACCTTAACTTTAATGTATTATACATTTAATAGAATATGTCTACCTTAACTTTAATGCACTATACTTTTAATGGAATAAGACTACCTTAACTTTGATGTATTATACATTTAATGGAATATGTCTACCTTAAATTTGAGGCACTATACATTTAATGGAATAGGACTACCTTAACTTTGATTTACTATACGTTTAATGGAATAGGTCTACCTTAACTTTGATGCACTATACCTTTATTGGAATAGGGTTACCTTAACTTTGATGCACTATACGTTTAATGGAATAAGATTACCTTAACTTTGATGCACTATACGTTTAATGGAATAAGACTATCTTAACTTTGATTTACTATACGTTTAATAGAATAGGTCTACCTTAACTTTGATGCACTTTACGTTTAATGGAATAAGATTACCTTAACTTTGATGCACTATACGTTTAATGGAATAAGATTACCTTAACTTTGATGCACTATACGTTTAATGGAATAAGATTACCTTAACTTTGATGCACTATACGTTTAATGGAATAGGATTATCTTAACTTTTTGATGCACTATACGTTTAATGGAATAGGGTTACCTTAACTTTGATGCACTATACGTTTAATGGAATAGGACTACCTTAACTTTGATGCACTTTACATTTAATGGAATAGGATTATCTTAACTTTTTGATGCACTATACGTTTAATGGAATGGGATTACCTTAACTTTGATGTACTATACATTTAATAGAATAGGTCTACCTTAACTTTGATGTACTATACCTTTAATAGAATAGGTCTACCTTAACTTTGATGTACTATACCTTTAATAGAATAGGTCTATCTTAACTTTGATGTACTATACCTTTAATAGAATAGGTCTACCTTAACTTTGATGTACTATACCTTTAATAGAATAGGTCTACCTTAACTTTGATCTACTATACCTTTAATAGAATAGGTCTACCTTAACTTTGATGCACTATACATTTAATAGAATAGGTCTACCTTAACTTTGATGTACTATACATTTAATAGAATAGGTCTACCTTAACTTTGATGCCCAATGTTTATATTGAATTGGACTCATCATGTTATTACGGAATTGGACTTTTCATGTTGGTCCATTAAATTGATATTCAGTGGCTCTCATCATGTTGGTTTTGAAATTGACTTGTCATATTGGTACTGAGTTGGACTCATCATGTTTGAAAATGAACTCCATCTACTTAAATGAACTCATCATGTTGGTATTGAATAAGAAAATAGAAACTGAAATTTTGATGTTTTTTATAGCTGTGTTTTATTAATCTTGAAAATACAATGCAAACATTCAAGTTCACACCTTTAGTAATGTTGAATGTCAGAAATACCGGTAGTCCAGTATTTCAAATGGTTCTTATTACAATAGTTTAGCTACTGCGCGTGCTCGTGTTACTCGAGTTTTCGCCGTAATGAGTCCCAATCTTGAAAATTAAATCTATATGCACCATTGGCGTTTTATGATTTCAGGGTATATGCTCACGGAAAATATTTGCGGCTGTAAGTGTTTAAGAAGCCTTGCATCCAGAGAATAAACTATCAGTTAATAAACGTTAGACACGTAAGCCAGAAAGTTATCTACCGATATTTTGCCATGGGAATTATGTTGTAAAAGACTTTTCTGACAAAAGAAACGTGTTTAGGCATTCCTGCCGCCAGTTTCTGTCAACTTCAGGCGTGAACTTTCATTAATTCAATTCGCCCCACGTGTTCGGACATACCGATACATTGATGGAATGATAATTTTGTTCAGTAAATCTCCTTACAAAGTGGGTTTGTGTTATTGATTCATACTTCCATTGTCATATCAGACTCTTTCGCCATTTTCATCAATTTAGGATTATTATACAGTTTCTTGTATTTGTAGTCATTATTCCTTGTAAGCTAGTACCATTGGGAACAGCTTTATTGTTTGTTAACGGTGGCAAACACAAATTTATTTTCGATACGCATACTAATATATCTCATTTTTTGTAAATACTTTCTACCTAGGGAACGCGATATATCGGCTTTGGGTGTTTTTTTATGTTGCCTCGTAAAGTTCAAAGTTTGCCATCAACAAGTCTTATGATTACTGTACATATTGACTAAAATTGGATGAATATGTTCCTGGTACTTTGAGTCAATTTCCACAATTGCAACTACTGTACTAAATTAAATAATGCAGAGTATTCACATTTTTTTAAGATAGCGCAAAGATTGCAAGTGCATATCAATAAACGCAAATTGCCAGACTCTTTCAATCCCAAACACATCGACAAAACAATATTGGGATTTAAATGAATACTGACTACTGCCAACCTTTTAAGAAAATTGACCAGAAAGTTGGTTTGATGGAGCAATGCTGTGTTATAGTTTTCATGTACATTGGCATCGACTATAGACAAAACACTTAACGAGAGTTTATTTCGCTTTTAGAGGTCGCTGTCTTCCGCTTCTACAGAAGAAAACAGAGAGCTGTTATTACAGCATCCTATATTTCGGTAAAGCTTTTTTTCTGTTTTACAATCAAGAGTCACGTGACAGAATTGATACAAAGGATTAACCTAAGTTTGAAAAGAACTATGATGGATTCAATGTCCTGATAGCTCATGATTTTTAATGTTTGACTTAGATTATCGTTTAAAATTAAAACTTTACATACCTCCACAAATGAACGGTATAGAAAAAAAAAAACCTCCACATTTCTGGATAAAGTGTTTCATGGTGATTTAATGCATGGGTGTTCTTGTATCATGGTATATCGTTAACCAACCAGTACTGAACAAAAACGTCAATTTTATTTCTCTGGAAAGTATTGCATCATTTTTATTTACTTCTTTACATATTTTATTTATTTATTTTATTTTAACCGTTGCTTCGCGATAGAAACATAAATTCAAACTTCAACCTCGATGAGATTCGAGCATATATGACGTCATATAATCAGACTCGTTACCATTGTTCTATTGCTAACCACATCAGTTTTAAAATCCCATTTAAGTAACTTCGATATTTGGTAGCTGACCAAAACGTCGTGTTTTATGACATTTTTGAATATCATTGAAACTCAGACAAATATGAAAGATCTTTTGATCGGTGGAATTGTGAGCGTATTCTCGAATCATTACTACATGTATATTCTAAAAGTTATCCATTAGTTGTATAAAACAGATATAGTGAGGACTTTGAAGGATGATTTGAATATAATTTTTTCAGTTTCTATTTTTAGAATATTCTACGTTTCCCATGATTCGCAAGACTTGAAGATATGGAGTTACATTGCCAGAGATGGACCAACAAACTGCTTTAAATGCTCTGTGTTTAAAGCAAATAAAAAGGTAGATTACGAATTCTAGGATACCTGTAATTCACATTATGTTTGTTAATTGATATTCTACAAGTTACATTATACAAAGATAAAAGTTTGATCATCGAAAAATTAGAATTTTGTGAACAATATGTTCAAGATTATGGCTGAAAATGTGTTTACCATACAAAGTTGGAAATTTTTAATGTCCGTACCAAGATAAATTTCACACACAGTAATTCTATCTACGACTTTTAAGCATGTATTGGCATATCTGATTGCATCTCACAATTCCACTCTCTTGAGGAAATGAGAAAGGAAAAAGGAATAATTTATGGAAGAGTATTAATGGGCAATATGAAACTTTTTGATAAACTCCATTGGTTTTGAGTGAAGACATCACAATTTTAATGCAAATGAACTAGGTTTTGAATTAACATGAATGTAATCCACCTTAGTTCATTGATTTGATGTTCTCTCTCAAATATAGATCATCAAGTCCTCTCTCTCTCTCTCTCTCTCTCTCTCTCTCTCTCTCCATAAGAGAGGTAATGTAGTTCTCCCTCGCTCTCGCGCGCGCGCCGTAAGAGAGGTCAAGTACAAAGAAAGGTCTATCTCCCCCCACAGATACAAACTATGTTCCTTATTATCTAAGGGGCGTTCGATTACATACAGCTCTTTGTCGATCACTCTTTGGTGTAATACCGTCTCATTCCAAGCGCTATCTATTCATCTGTACATGAAACATATGGGACAGTGTTGCTCAATATCCTCACCTTTTTTGCAATGTTTAGCGAGACGTAAAACATATGGCATGGAAGTTCTTGTGATTTCTCAATTCATCATGCTTTTAATTTTGGGTTTTTTTTCCTAATGAATCTAGACATGTCTGAGTTAGCTTTCATATTGTTTTCCCAGGATAACAAAATGGATTCTTTTACATTGAATTCGTTTTGTAGTGTTATGAAAATTACATATCTTTTCTCCAATCAGGAATATTTTATCAGTTCCAAATTCAATGAACGAAGATAGTTGCTCTGTAAATTTTTATGTAATTAGATAAGGGATTTCTATTTTAGAAATTTCATCAAGGTAAATTTGATTACAACACTATTGAAATAAAGATCTAAAGAAACGACTGGATAGGATGAAATTTGTTTTTTTTTAAATCACCATTTGGGATTGTAGTAACTGTTACAACTTTCGCAATGAGGAACATATAAAGGTTTGTGTAAAATTATGATTTACAAGAGTTTTAAAAAGTAACCAACAGATAGTCTTTTTTCATTCGAATATATAGCGCTGCACAAAAAGAACACTTCTGACATCGAACCCAATAATTGTGAATATTAAGTTATACCAGTAGATACACATTCGATTAGTCTTAGTTTAATATTCAAATTTGTTCGTTCAATTGTTCTCCATGTTCAAAGTTTCGCCAATTCAATAGTCAGTATCTACCATCCAGTGTTCGCTTTCAAGATACAAGTATCTCAATATTGAAATCATTCTTTTCCTTTTTAACGCGCTAAGCATACATGAAGCGCTTCTTTTTTGTTACCAGTTCGAATTCTACTTTCGATTTCACGTTTCCGGATACCCGCCTCCTATAAGCTGAATTTGAAAGCAAGTCTACATGTGTGCTATCTCTCGATGAGATATTAGATTGGGGACCAGTCTGATCTGATATTGTATCGGGATTAAATGTCAGATAGGTCTTACAGCCATTATCATTTAATCATTTAGCTGGCCCATATCGGTGGAACCGACTAGACCCAACCGTACAGAAAGCAAACTCTAAGTCTGTGTCGTCATAAACGTACATTTCTCCTTAACAAAGCCAAAGGCTCAAATGAGGTTGTCTGTCGTCTGCGGCGGTGCTGTATACTTTTCACCGCTTCATTTTCTTCTGTAGAACCAGGGATTAAGGTTTTACATTAGGATAATCTTCTCAAGAATAGCAGGACCATTATTAGTCATTTGAATATGCAAACATCTTCAGGTAGTACAGAGTAAGTTTGTTGAATCATGTTCACCGGAAGTAGGGTGAAGCCATAATATATGAACAAAGTTTTATATGGGAATATATCGGGGGGGGGGGGTGTTATAACCTTTTTCTCAAGAGCAACAGGGTCATGATTAGTCATATACTAGTATATTAATATGGAAGCATTGTCAGGAAGTGCCGATTCATATTGTTGAATTTGTGGCCCCCGAGGGTAGGATAGAGCCACACCATTGGATCAAAGTTTTAAATGGGTTTTAAATAAAGTCTCGTGAACCGCTTAGCTGTCATAGTGATTAGGTATTGTTGATAGGCAAGTATCCTCCAGTAATGCAATGTCGTCCCGTGGGGATCCGGGTTAGAATAGATCCTCAGTACTCCTTGCTTGTCGTAAGAGGCGACTAAATGGGGCGGTCCTTTGGAGGAGACCGCAAAAACCGAGGTCCCGTGTCACAGCAGGTGTGGCACGATAAAGATCCCTCCCTGCTCAATGGCCATATAAGCGCCGAGTATAGGCTTAAATTTTGCAGCCCCTTCACCGGCAATGGTGACGTCTCCATATCAGTGAAATATTCTCGAGAGTATGGAGCGCCAAATTAATATAAACTCAAATAATTGAAGATATCTTCAATTATTTGAAAATATCGTCAATTCAATTATTGCTCTCTTTAATTGAATTAATGCGCGCATTAAATCAATTATTGCTCTCATCAATTGAGTTAATGCGCGCATCAATTGAATTAATGAGAGCAATAATTGATTTAATGCGCGCATTAATTCATTTATTGCTCTCTTCAATTCAATTGATGAGAGCATCAATTGAATTAATGAGATCAATAATAGACTTGATGCGCGCATTAATTTAATTATTGCTCTCTTCAATTCAATTGATGAGAGCATCAATTTCGTAGAAATATTGCTCGCAATAATTAATTTAGAGCTCGGTATAAATAATTTGATGATATCTTTAATTCAATTGAAGATATCTTTAAATTATTTACAATACTTTTGTATAAGGAATTAATGCGCGTGTCAATTCTTTTAAAGAGAGCAACAATTCAATTAAATAGATCATTAATTCAATTGTGGATATGTTGAATTAAAGATATCTTTAAGTTGCTCTCTCTTAAAGAATTATTGCTCTCTTCAAATGAATTAAAGATATCGTTAATTCAATTGAAGAGAGCAATGATTGAATTAATGCGCGCATCAATTCAATTATTGCTCTCATCAATTCATTTAATGCGCGCATTATATCAATTATTGCTCTCTTCAATTGAATTGTAGCGCGCATCAATTCAATTGTTGATATCATTAATTCATTTGAAGAGATCATTAATTCAATTAAAGCACGCATCAATTCAGCTAAAGAATTAACTATATCATCAATTCAATTAATGCACGCAATAGTTCAGAATTGAAGATATCATTAATTATTTGAAGAGATCTTTAATTAAATTGTTGCGCGCATCAAATGAATTGATGATATCTTCAAATAATTGAAGGTATCTTCAATTATTTGAGTTTATGTTAATTTGGCACTCCATACGAGAGGGACGTTAAACAATATGCAATCAATCGAGTAATGCAGATTCCATTTTATTCAAATCATGCTCCTATAGTATAGGGTGGGGGATCAAATTTTTACATGGCAGTACGTGGGGAAATTGAGGGGGGGGGGGTTCTTCTGAAGAAGAACAGCACGACCATATTCAAGTTTGATCAAATTAATGCCCCAGGGGTAAGATTGTGTCACAATACGGGTTCAAAGTTTGATATGGGAATATCTGGGGAATTATTTTTAATTTAGAATTTTCTTCACAAGAACAACAAGGTGATGAGTAGTGAGCAATCACCCTCAGGTAGTGCAGATGTAAGTTTGTTCGAACTATGGTCCTAGGGGTTAGGTTGGGACCACAATATGATCAAAATTAAATGAGAATGTGCATTAAAAATCTTCTGAAGATGATTTGTCATATCTTAAGATATGCAGGCATTCCAATGTAGTGCAGATTCAATTTGATCACATCATGGCCCCTGTGGCTAGGATGGATTCAAAGTTTTCCACGAGAATATATATAGGAAATTTCAAAACATTGATAGTCTTTTCAAGATTCGCAGGACCACGCTAAATCATATATACGTAAAATATGCAAACATTATCAAGTTGTGTGGACCTATGGTTTGTGAGTATTTCTTATCTTTGTTTGTAGTTGTTGGGTTGGGGTTTTTTTTCTTCAAGTTTTGGATCCTGGGTTTAAAAGTGGAGCTAGAATCGAGGGTCAGATTTCACATAGTACGTGAATATAGACAAAAATTCTTTTTAGAAATCTTCTGAATACAACAGCAAGACCATTTATACTGATATTTTTATAAATGCTGTGTGGATTCAAATTCGGTTAAGTCATGAGTCTGTGGGGGTCATAATATCAGATCGACATTTTTTTGTGGGACTAAAGAGGATGAAGAAAAAAGTTTAAATTCTGATGAGCAGCAGGGCGAATGTGATTCAAATGAGCGTTGTGACAGGGCGAATGTGATTCAGATTAGTGTTTTTGTGGCAGAGTGAATGAGATTCAGATGAGTTATGGCAGGGCGAATGGGATTCAGATGAACATTGTACAATGGCAGGGCAAATGTGATTCAGATGAACATTGTGGCAGGGCGAATATGATTCAGATGAGTATTATGGCAGGGTGAATATGATTCAGATGAGTGTTGCGGTAGGGTGAATGTGAATCAGATGAGCATTGTAGCCCATGAGCCTCTTGTTGAGATTATGTTGGATTGCACACTTAAAACTTCTAATAAAAATACTAATATTACACCTTCCATAAGTTGCCAAAGTAAAACCATAGCCAAAGTAAACCCATATTTCCTGTAAATGTCTGAATTCACACGCTTAGCGCTATTCAACACTTCCAGTACTTTTGATTAATGTTAAACATTCGAATCAATGAGCAAGGAAATCTGAGTGTTTAGAACTTAGTATAATAGAGTGGATGTTACATTATATACAACATATATCTTGATATACTAGCGACAAAAAGAAAATGTGCATTATAAAATTTAGTATAATTTTTCTATATTTATTGTTAATATTTATGAAATCTAAACAATCGATAAAGGTGATGTTTTTAACAATATCGGATAGTACCCGACTCAGATGCACTGACTTGTTCATGGTTAGTGAACACATGTTGTTTATTGAAGTGTTCGTACTCACGAGTTTTACTGGTCAATACTGTTTAGAGTAAGAAGTGTAAAAGGTTTGTTTGGACACTATTCGTTAAGGAAAGCACTTTAGTTTTGACAAACTATGTTGCAGAATCAGGCCATGAGAATAGTTCGTACGATTGGACAGGCATTTGAAGTGTGTCACAAGCTTGATCAGCAGTCGCAGTTACCCGTGAAAAACAACGATGACCCATTCGGTGAGTGCAGCATTTGCATGCTTCTACGTATGGTAGAAGAAATATAAGGAAATTCGGTATCATGTGCCCTGTTTGTCTCCGAGTGGGATTTTATTGAGTGAAACAAACAGATCTGATGGTCGAGATTTTTTATACAATTTGGACTTCATCGATATCTTCTTAGATAAAATGAAAGTGCATACACAGAAGTAGGTGATCCTTATGGTGGATTACCACACTAAATGATTTACTGCCTTTTTCAAACCATGCACAGAGAAATAGTCCATATCTATCCCTGTTTTAACAATCAATTGAACCCGTCATTTAGTTCTATTGACATGCTTTTACACTTCAAAATGCCATTGCTCTTGTAAAGCAAGGGTTTCAATTTTCAACCGTTTTTATTGAAATTGATTTCTCGTGTAACCAATCATTTAAGCTTCGGCTAGTGTTAACTTCTGTCGAAAAAGATCCTATTAATTTCCGTTAACTTCTTGTCAATTTTAGGGTAACGGGGAGCAATTAAGCTCCCAACCTACATTTCATGTTAATTTCGGCAAATGATCGTTGGTTAATGATTGTTATTTTTTTTTCTGTTTACCTAGAAAACACAATTTCATTTCTAAAATAGGGTAAAAGACTGTTGCATAAATGTTAGAGAGGTTAGCTTAAGCTATAAAATTATCAGTTACTGCTTAAAGTGGTTTCCTGTGTGAAATCCTTCTCTCATCTTGCTCGCCTTTTCCAAGCCGTTGCATTTAATTTAGAATAATGAGATTATGGAATACCACATAGTATACAATGGATTTAGTATGAGAGGTGAATGGTGTCCCGTAATTGCAGCTAACCTAGGTGTTTAAAAGATAGGAATTAACATCACTGTTTCTACATCTTCGTATTTTGTTAATCACATGTTGTAAACGGATGTAACATGATTGGTTTGGTTTTTTTCTAAATAAACAAACAAATACTCAAGGTCGAGGTCTAAAATCTGCCTCGTCATTCCACTGCTGAATATGAATGGTGCGTGTACAAACAAATGTAAAGGTATCCGTCATCCGATGTACAATTAACCCCTAAAAGTCTTCCTCACTTGAGTACTAAATCACAGAAACCCTGGTTGTAGTACATTGAAGGGCATCATCATAAAGAGGAATTAACTTGTAGGATTTTTAGAAATAATTACATCCTTCAAAAACATTATTCCATTATAAATGCATTTTAACATTAAATCCTTCAGGGAACATGCACAAGACAAAAGAAAGTTACTGGTGAAAAGGAAAAAGTCTGGTGATTTTTGTTTCAAGGGAAATAAATTCAATTAACAGTGTTTTTGCCAGGTTGACTAATTGTAGTTTTTACAATCCATTTCACTTCATTATCACTAATCAAAATGTGAAAATCTTCATTTACATGAGACACCTTAATTCGTGAACTGAAATGAGTATATGCATTTTTTCATAACATGAAGGAGTCGGAAGGACCATCAAAGTGCCCACTAATATCTTTCATAGACTGTCCGTTTTGTTCTTTCTTGTGAAGCGGATTTTCTAGAGACTAGATGTAATTTTTTCAATAATTACCGACAGTATTTAGAGTCCTGTAGATATGTATATCGAATTGTTCACAATTGATTTGTATACCACAGAGTCATAAAGCTTGGAACCCCGCTTCTCCTGGTGGATTTACACAGCTGCAATATAAATGATGCTAAATTTTATTAGCATGTTATCTCTCAAGTATCTGAATAGGTATCAAACAGCCCAACAGTAACTAAGGAAATAAAAAGACTGTATAAATTATAGAGCTATCTGTTTTGACAGATGCGTCTTAAAGGATTCACATCGGAAATATCTTCTGAAATATTCAATTTTGATAAGAATTCTGAAGACGTATTTTCACTAAATTAAATTCTCATCGTAGCCATCAAGTTCATGACGTTTTCGGGTATAAATGTTAGAACGCAAATTACATTGGCTTGCCCTGGAAGATTGGAGTTGCTAATTCGTTTAGTTTCAATGATAAAAGCTTCCTCGTAACAGCGGGATAGATAAAAACACAAGCTGGAATTTGCCATGTTCATACATCTCTGGTATATAGGAATGATAAAATAATCGAGAGAAAAAACCTGGCTTTGTTTCGGCTGGAGGTAAATTAAACGATCCTCTATAATTCAATAAATATGCGAATCTCGTTATATAGGTATACAAACTTCAGTTTTAGCTACATAATATGGCTTAGATGAAGAGGATTCTGAAGTGAGGTGTGCGTTTTCAATAGGTGCACACTCGGAACGATAAACAATAATGCGTCTACCAGGGCTTGCTCTTTTCGGTAGTTGATTCTGGATTTAACAGGATTTGGCGCTATATTGTTGTGGATAAAGTTCAGTTGACTTTCTCTTTGGTACTGTTTGATTGCTTGGCAAAAGAACAACAAAATGTTTCAGAGAAGGAAAAAAGGTTTGTAAAACGGGCAGAGAGCTCCATTTTTCATTTACTTTGAAATAATGCATGTTCTGTGAGGGCATACAACATTTAGATATTTATTTAGGCCTCTTCGTTTCGAATGAGGAATCCTTCATTTAATCATGTGATTCATTTCAGGAAAACCTAAAGAGAAAATGAATGTCCCTACGGATAGTCCACGACCTCAACACTTGGTAACTCTCTCTCTCTCTCTCTCTCTCTCTATATATATATATATATATATATATATATATATTTTCGTTACTACGATTTCCTTGATTTTAGACGTCTCCCTCGAAAACAAATAGTGCAAGACCCTCTCAACTTCCATCACCCGAGGTTTCTAAGGTCAACAACCCGGATCCTGCACCAATCAGCACTCATCAGCACGTTGTGTTGCTAAGACAACAAATAGAACAGCAGCAACACCAAACACAAATTGCGATTGGCCAAGTTCAACTGCTAAAGGACCAACTAACATCCGAGACTGCGGCCAGAATAGAGGCACAGGTAAATTTAACAGTTTTAGGGGCACAACACTCCTCTGTGTCTAGACAGCATTGGATGCCCTCGGTTGATTTCGCCTCTCCTCAACCTTGAGTATCCAATGATGGTGACCAAATAAAACAGGATTTTAATTGACGCGCGGTTCCATAACTGCTTTATTGTTCCTTTGAAAAATTGTGTGTTATGTGTATAAAGTGAATCCACAAGTAATTAGCATTCTTTCCTTTGAGAATTTAACAGAAGTATTGCTCGCTATAGATTTTAAAGATTAATTCTCTATAAGTTCTGTATTGCTGTGACCCTTGTATTTTTAACAGCATGCGAAGACTGAATATTTCGCTTAAATGAAAAGCTTGAGATATTGATTTGGTGTTACAGAAAGAGTATTCATGGAGATTCCATTTCAATAGACATTCCATTACATAACAATTACTTCCAGTTTACCTCATTGCAATGTTAAATACATCGTTAATCTGTTTGATTTTGCTTTCAACAGGCGAGATCCCATCAATTATTGATGCACAACCGTGATATGTTAGATCAGATGGCGCAGTTGGTGGCACGATTGCAGGAACTGGAGCTCAAAGTAAACGGCGCCGTCAACACAGCCAATGTGGAAAACATTCTACCGCCTCCTCCAACGTTACAGGTACACGTACAGATGTTACGTAATATATAAACAAATCATTTCATGCACACGTTTTTGATAATTGTTTTATCAATTGAAAGAAGTTATACGACATAAAACCTGTATTATATGTCAAGTTCTTGCATTGCTTGAACATTTTGGATTTCGTCCAACGAAAACGCGCTGAAAATATTTTATTTCGAAAGGCATCCTCTATGAAGTTCTACGATTTTTTATGCGTACAAATTAAATCCTTTGATTCACACTCACACCGCGACAGCTGTAAAAACAAGACGAACAACATTCATGATACCTTTTTCTCAAGATTTTAGGGTATTTATCACAATATTTTTACATTTCCAATGTTTTTGATATCTTCACAAATTGTAATGATAGCCAATTCCACGTTATTGCGCTGCAATTGTGAACAGTGCTTGTATGAATCTTGATAAATATAGTACGTCCATTTTAACGCCTGGGAATTCCGACAGAAATGAAAATGGATTGTAAATATTCATTTTTGAAAATATATGACTGCTATGCTTCAAATTGGCATACTAGTACTTTTCATTGAACGCTACTGTGCGTCATGAAGTATGCTTGCGTGAAGCGTCGCTGTTAATACCCTCGTGTATTTTCAAAAATGAAATTTACTTCTTAAATTTAAAGTTTTTTCTCGTATCTTGGCAGATGCCTGTATTACCCGACCCCACTACACCACAAGCGGGACCAGTGTACACCCCGGAGTACTTCAAGGGTAACGCTTTCGAAAAGAATTTTGTCGCAGACTTTGAGACAGATTCCCCAGACAGTGGGCATAAAGAAATGTCCTCAGAAAGTCTTTCCCTGCAATTTCAAAAGTCAAACACCCCGTACTGGCATAATATACTGAACGGAGAATTGATTTCTCTTAGCGCACCAACAGATTTCGGAACAATTTGTCAGGTCGTAGAAGATATATCAGCAGTGACTGGAAATCCTTTTGCGAGTGGATTCGACGAAAACTTCGATGGTCAGGAGTATTTAAAAGACAGTGAACATATTATCACTCCTTGTCCGCTTCAAGATGCCAGTGGTAATAGACTAGAGTTGAAACTGACAAGAGCGCCGAAGATTGCGCCTCCACCGGAGTTTCGAAACTCGAAATCTTATAGAGATTCTCAGTATTCTGTACAGAGCACAGAAAGCGCATCCTCGCAAGATACGACACTTTTTGTGAAAACGCCAGACAGTGATTATTCTTCAATAAACACAAGTGGAAGCATGATCTCTCATAGTAACTCTACAAGCGGAAATGTATTAAACTTGCCGATTGCTTCTAGTCAATGCGAAATGGATTTGAAAAAAGATTCCGACAATTCTCCGAGTAACTCTCTCAGTTCTTCAAGTCACTCGAGCTCCAGTACAAGATCAGAGCTCAGTCAAATTCAAAAGCAGACGAAGACCAACGAAAGACCAACTGGGTGGCCCTCTCCGAAATCTTCAAAACAGGGATTCGATAGTTTTCCTTTTTTAGATTTCAAAACGATTGAACAGAGAGAAGTGTCTGCTTCTCCCAGTAGTATTAAACAGAGTGCTAAGAAAAGCCCCGTCACTGATCATCAAAATATTGAAAAGATCGAAGAAATACCACGAAGAAAACAAATACAAGGATACAGAGATTTAGTAATAAAGCCGGCCCCTCCTCCACCCCCACCCAGGACAGTCGATCGATTATGAGTTTCTTTAGAATAGCTTTTCCTTATTGTCTAAATTTACAACAAGAGGCTTTAAGACTATTTCATATATTTCTTGCAAGCATGTTTTAAATTGATGCCATCAAATGTAGTCATGCACTAAATATTTGCACTTTTTGTAGTAAATCTTTGTACATCAATCTTTGTATATACTCGTATGTAATTATTTATACGAAAGTTTCTCTAGCTGAAAAGAATAAAAATTTATCTCAAACAAAAACTACTGACTTCAAAGTTAAGTTGCTTCAAAACAGACAAATTTAGATAGCTTTGTGGCTGGAGATGTTGATTTTCTATTTCAGAACCTCAATAATAATGGTATCGCGTGATCATATGGTCGTTACAATGGTCTAACTTGCAAATACAAGCTATCACAGAGTCGAATGCTGTCTGGTATGTTTCATTCCAATTGTTAGGCCGTTCTTTACATATTGATTTTGACTACGGATTATTCCGTTTACCTGATCAAGATTTAGGGATCCGGTGGGTGTGACCGGTCAACAAGGGATGCTTTATACTCTTCCTAGGCACCTTGTATATCCAGGTATCCGTGTTCACCTTTTTCTTAATTCTGTATTATTTATAGGATTTATGAGATTGATCACTGTTCGTTATCTTCACTTGCTCATCGTAGAAATTCATTGTGATTGCGTAATTGCACACCCCGTGGTTACCTCTTCACTTTTTTGTTTGGCGCCCTCGGCTTTGCATCCGAGCTAAAAGAAAAAAAAGAGGTCCATGGGCCACATTGCTCACCTGATTCACCTTGGCCCTGCCATTGTTCAGCTGTTTTTATTCTTATTAATATATTTTCCCCCATCAATCTTTATTCCCATCTCACCTGAGTCACCTTGGCCCTGCCATTGTTCAGCTGTTGTGATTTTTAATATATTTTTTCTCATCAATCTTTATTCCCATGAAAAGTTTTGACCTCATAGTGTGGCCCCAACCTAGTTCCAAAGGATCATTGAAAATGAGTTCACGTAACACAGATATGCATCAACATCAAAATGACTTCACATGGTCTTGCTGTTCTGGATAAGACCAATGTCATAGATCATGGTATGATTTGACTTGCTATAAGAAATCTACACACAAAATATAGCTCTACCTTGAATAGTTCAGGATATATTGAATACGTTAGATTTTTATTATAAGTATGTCAAACTTCCAGGTCAAGGTCACAAGATCAAATACCCAAAGTCTATCATGGTCTTGCCTGAAAGAATTTACCTACAAAATATAAAACTTACTTAGTCATCTTCGTTCCGTTCGGAACATAGAGCCCGCACTGCTGTTCTCCATCGTGTTCTGCCTTGGATTGTTCTATTGGCTTCACCCAAGGTCATGTTGATTTTCCTGAGCTCTGCCTGTATAGTTCTTATCCAGATGGTGACTGGTCGTCCCTTCTTTCGCTTTCCTTGTAGTTTCCAGTCCAAGGCCTGGCGTTGGATGTTGTTTGGTCCTCTGCGTAAGGTGTGTCTAACCCAACTCAAATTTCCTGCTCTGGATGTTGTAGGTGACTGGGTCTTGCTTTGTCTGGCGTATGAGTTCCTCATTGGAAATCCACTCTGACCATCTAATGTGTAGGATCTGGCGACGACAGGTGTTGATGAAGACTTGTAACTTGCTATCTGGAGGCTCTTTGTGTGTCACCGAACCGTACAGCAACGCGGACTTGACGTTGGTGTTGAACAGCCTAAGCTTGGTGTGGAGACTAAGGTTGTCATTCCATCACACTGGTCTGAGGGTGACGAATGCATGTCTCGCCTTGATGATTCAGGCCTTTATATCCTTGTCAGCTCTCCCTGTCTTGCTGACAACACTCCCTAGGTAGGTGAAGTGGTCAACTTTTTCCAACGCCTGTTCATTGATGTTGATGGGTGCTTCTTGAGTAGTGTTTACCCCCAAGCTCTTTGCTTTACCCACATTGATCTCCAGTCTTGTGGTGCTGGCAACGTTGGTTAGACTCGGTTTTGTCTTGCATGTGTCCATGAGAGTGCGACAGCAGGGCAATGTCGTCCGCGAAATCCAGGTCTTCACAAGTTTTTTTCATCAGAGTCCACTGCATGCCTCAGGATTGATTCATGCTCGTTTTCATTACCCAGTCAAACACCAGGAAGATTAGAGGGGATACCACCCTTGCCTGACTCCGGTGTTGACTTCAAAGGATGGCGACAGGTTGGCGTTGTGGATTACCCTGCAGTAGGTGTCCCTGTAGGGGCTCTGAATGATTCTGAAGATCTACTGAGGAATGTCGTAGTGACTCAGGATTCACCAGATTGTTACCTGATCCACCATGTCAAATGCCTTCTTGAAGTCTACGAATTTGGCATACAGCGGTGACTGCCACTCCCGTGATTGCTTAATGATGATGCGTACAGTTGCAATCTTGTCGGCACATGATCTATGGCCTGAAATCCTTACTGTTCTTTCAGAGTAGTGTAAATCGCAGTTTTTATCTTCTCCAGAGTAACCCTGATGAAGACTTTGCTAGGCAAAGAAAGAAGCTATATTTCTCTCCAGTTCTGGCAGTCACCGAGGTCTCCTTTCCTTGGAAGTTTTACAATGTAGATAGTCCTCCACTCCTTTTGGTATTTCTTCCTTCCCCTATGCTTCCTGTAAGACGTTGATCAAGAAGTCTGCTATGATGCCTGAGTCTGCCTTTATAAGTTTCTGGGGGTATGCTGTCAGGTCCTGTGGCTTTTCCATTCTTCATTTTCCTGTGGTAACCACTTCCTCTTTGCTGGGGCCCAGATTGACATTCATATCTTCCCCATCCTCGATAACAGGTGGGTTTGCCACTGATGCGCTGTTGAGTAGGCTGCTAAATTGCTCATTCTACCTTTCTTGCTGATATGTTGGCTTGCTGAAGATCTCTGTTCCTGTCACGTACTGGTCGGTTGGTGTTGGTTTTCCTTCCTGACAGCTGTATCCTCATAGCATTCTTGCCCGCTGCCTTCTCTGCTGCTTCAGCAAATCCATCAACCAAACTTATCTTGTCTCTTCTCGCACTTCTCTTCACTTCTGTGTTCTTCAGGGTGTACTCTTGTTAAATTTGTTGTTTCTGTGCTCTAGTTCACCAGTGTCCAAGTATCTGCTTGATTGTCCTCCTCTCTTCTATCATGGTGATTGTGTTCTCTGTCAGCCAGATCTTGAATTCTCTATTCCAGAAGCCGAATTTCTCTTGGGAAATTTCAATGAAGGAGCTCCTAACTAGTTTCCATTTCTTCTCTAGTGAGTCCTCCTCCAGATCAGCCAATGCCAGGATTTTGTAAAGTCCTTCTGGACTGATGTTTTGAGTTTCGAAACGTCGAATTTTGGGTATCGCTGAGAGACAATCTTCCTTACTCCTTGGATTTTCACTCTCAGTTTTCCAATCACCAAGGAGTGCTCTGATTCCACGTTATCTTCTCTATATATACTGACATCCATCAAGGTCCTTCCCCATCGCCGCGAGATTCTCAGGTGGTCGATGTAGTTTTCTGATGTTGGATCTGGAGATATCCAAGTCACCTTGTGCACTCTTTGATGAGGGAAAACGGTCCTACCGATTACAAGGTAGTTCTGTCCACAGAAGTTCGCAAACAGCTCGTCATTCTCATTCATGTTCCCATGGCCATGAGTTCTCTTCCTGAGTTGTTGCTCCCCACTTTGCCGTTGAGGTCGCCCATGCCAATGGTGACATCTTTCTTTGGTGTTCTGTCCATCCCGCTCTGGAGCCGCTGGTAGAACTCCTTTGCGTCTTGGTCCGCAACGTTAATGTGTGCATAGCATTAGATAACTGTCACTTTCTGGATCTTCGAGTGGAAACGAGCTCTCAAAATTGATTGGTTCCCACTCGGTCAGGCACCTGCTTGCTCTCTTGGTCAGAATGAGTCTAACTCCATTGACGTGGTTATCGTCCTCATTTGGTAGCCCTGAATACATCAGCAGCTGTCCTAACGTTAGCATCACTTGTCCACTTGTTGTCCACCGGACTTCGATGAGTCTCAATATCTCTATTCCACACTTCTTCATTTCCCTGAAAACTTACACAGATATTCTAGTTTCGTATAATGTTCTCACATTCCATAATCCAATTCTTGTGGCGCTGTAGGGGAAGAAGAGGTTCTAAAGATCAGCTCCCCGATGGGTTTGGCTGGTCCGCTTCATACGCTCTCCTCCTGGTCGTTGTCCATGATCCTCAGATGATGTTTATGCAGTGTTGGTTTCTGTAGCAGTAGTGTTTTTACAGGGTGAGGTTGCTGACCAACTCTTTTCACTTTACCCGGGCTCAAGACCGGAAAGTGGCTCCGAAGAACCACCAGGCGCAGTTCAAACTATATATGTTATGGGATTGATCACTGTTCGTTATCTTCACCTTTCATATAAGCAAAATATAAAATCTTTACCTTAAGCACTTCAGGATATATTGATAAGGTCAGGTTTTTTAAGAAAGTATGTCAAGATCAAATTGCATCACAGGGTCTTGTCATGAAGAATCTATATACAAAATATGAAAGTCTCACCTTGAATATTTCTGAAAATATTTAACAACTTACATTTTTTCTAAAGTAGGTCAAATTTCAAGGTCAATGTCATAGTTTAAAATAATGACGTCTTGCCATAAAAACCCTATATACAAAATATGATAGCCCTACCTTTAATAGTTCAGAAGACATTGAATATGTCAAGGTTTTTTAAAAAGGTAGGTCAAACTTCAAGGTCAAAAGATCAAACATAATTGCATATAAAGTCTTACCATAAAGAATCTATATATAAAATATGAAATCCCCACCTAAAATAGTTCTGGGTATATCTAATAGGTTAAGTTTTCATAAAAGTAGGTCAAACTTTACAAACTCCAAATTCAAGGTCATGATATGAAATGAAAGGTCTAGCCATAAGAAATATATCTACACTTATAAATTAGTAAGAGTTTACCAATAAACTCTGAAACTCTTACCCCAGCGTTACTGCTTACACTTTTGATATTGTTTCATATGTGAGGTGAAGTCTCCATCGTCAACATCCCCTATTCCTGAGCAGTATTCCATTATCACCTGCATATGGTGTTTACATCTCTCAACTGATTCGATTCGCAAGAGCTTGTTCTGTTTATGATCAGTTTTTAATCGAGGCAGGCTACTGACAAACAAGTTCATGGCGCAGGGGTTTCCGCACATGTCGCAAATTCTATGGTCGTTATAACAATTTCGTTTAATTGCCAATACAATATCATTGGGTCAAATGCTGTCTGACTTGTTTCATACCGTTTGCTAGGTCTGTCTTAGCAAACTGGTTTTGACTACGGATTACTCTGTTTACTTGATCAAGACACGGGGATCACGGCGGGTTTGACCTGTCGATAGCGAATGCTTACTCCTCCTAGGTACCTGATCCCACCTCTGGTATATCCAGAGTTCCATGTTTGCCCAACTTTTGCATTGCTTAAGTTATGAGATTGATCACTGTTCGTTATCTTCAGCTTTCATGTGAGGTGAAATCCGTAAGCTATAACAAAATCTTACATGATTAGGCAAACAAAATATTGTGTTTCCTATTACATCTTCAATAGTAATTGGGTTGGGGGTCGACAAAATATTTTTTTTTATTCAGTAACTATTTTTAATTTATGATTCTGGCTTCGGAAAGCATTTCCGGTAATTTGAATATCGAGCCCAAACTTAGTAGATTTTTTTAAAAAAAATTATTTGAGAAACGAAGTGAACGTAAATTAAGGACTGAAATTTATCAGAAAAATTTTAGTAAAATATATTTTCCTGAATCAACACGTCTATTCAGTTTACTCACCTTGTTTCCTCTGCTTCGGGACCGCCTCCCGATGTCACGCATGACCGCAACCCCGAATGTATCGTTCTCAACCCGGTGATGCATAATACGATATAAATCAAGAATGTTGATAAACAACCAATCAAATTGCGTTTTACAAGTAATGCCTCGTTCACACGGATGCGCATTAAATTTTACTTCGCATCAAATTTGATGCGAAGTAAAATAATGCGCATTAAATTAATTCGAATTAAATAGCGTTCACACGGCGGTAATATTTAATGCGAAGTAAACTAATGCGCATTAAATTCGTATGCATCTCTATTAAAGGGTGCGTGAAATAAATTAAAGAATAGACTATGTTATTGAAAATTATTTTTATAGATATTTCAATGAATATTGTGTAGATACAGAATTCTTTCTTCAAAACGCTATATAGGCCTACATGTAGTATACTACATGTTTACAATTTAGGCCTACATACATAATTCTGATCTACACATAAGGAGTTTTTTGTCGTGTTTATTTATATGTTCCCAAGAAATTACTTGTTATTTCCTCCGACAACCAGCATTCAATCTAGACAATATATTGTTTCTTCATGGGCCCAATTTTAAGGTAGAGATTGATAGGTTGATGCTAAAAAAAATTAACCATTGAATTTTTTTTATTTTGATATATGTTTATGATGAAGCTTCGATATAAAACATAATAAAAAAATCAATGTAGGTAATCGACCTTGTTTTTGAGAAATATGGCGATTTTAACAACACCTTCTTTAGTCCTTGTAAAGCGTAAAAAGTGAAGAAAAATAAGTAGAGAGCAATATACAAATAGAGCTATAACATTTTTATTGTAAAAAGGATCATAACTTGTCATATATGGTTCCAAACAACCTTTCACATAATTGTATATTACACATCAATTTCAAGTTCAGCAATCATTATTAACATGCAACATTACTTCAACAGAGCTACATTGGCCAATTACCTTAAAACATTGCACAATATTTGCACACAGGGTCATACCTTTGCTTAAGCTGCAAAAAAATTACCCATCAAATTTCTTATTTTATTTCATTAAGTGGTCAGTCTATTAGTAAGTAAAATATATGAAAAAAATTATACACCATAATGGGGTTCAATATGGAACTAGCAAAAAATTCCTAACCCCACCCCCTTTTAACAAACTACACATTTTCATAAGAAAAAGGGTTATTAAAAGATGTTGTAAACAATCCATCAAAAACAGCTTGCTGAAATTCGAAGATTCTTTGTAATACCTTTTTTAAATTAATAAATATAATACAGAAAGTATGTATTTCAAATTTTAGCTTATATTTTGTTGTAGTTCTCGTTGTTGACCTTTGTGCACTTACACTCAGAATATAGATTTATCATACGTCATCATATTTGATGATTAATATCAAGAGTTTTCCCAAATAAAAATCCCCATAAAAAATTGAAATACAATTTATATTTGTTAAAACAAATGTCTCCATTACATCCCAACCCCTTTAATATACTGCATGGTATGGAGGAGAAAGAATGAGCAGGAACATAGACGTCATGAATTGCACTCGGTGCATTGAGAAGAAAGATTCAGCCAGCAGAGATAAACTACTGACCTTTTTATAACTTAGAATGTTTAAGCATTCCCAAATTACCTCTTTGAAAATTGAACATGACAATAAGAAGGTTTCTATAAGCTATTTCAGGGGCGGATCAGGAATTGAAGTTGGAAGGGAGTGCAACTGTATGAGGCAGGGGTCTGGGGGCCGCCTTGAAGGGGTGGGGGCGATTCCCCAGAAACTCCTGGATTTTACAGATTTTTTAGGGCTTAAAATATGTCTCCTATGTAGTCATTTTTATTATTTTCTGTCATTTCTAATTAGGTGAAATTAATAAAATAACGCAAATTTTAAGGGTTTTTGGAAAAAGTAGCAGTTCTCCCACTAAAAGTAATTCAATAAATCAAAAGATTTTGTCAGACATTTATTTCTCTGAGAGTGGAGGAAATTATGGCTTCTTTTATCGTATATATTTCTCTAAACAAGAGACCACGATTTACTTTAAACTTGAAAATTTTAAGGGGGCTCGCGCATACAATACATTTATTTGCCTATGAGGGGGGCTTGTGATTTTACAAATATTTTAAATAAAGTTTTGTAGACCTACATGCTTGCATGAAACATGAAACCCCAGATTTGAAATATCTCTTAAGTCAATGAAATTTCAAGATACTATAAGTACTATCATTTATACCAAATAGAATTTTAGTGCAACACCCCCCCCCCCCCTCAAACTTGTGACAGCCCTATTTTTTTCTTTCAAATCTGGCATATACATGACATCCATTTACAATTACATGCACATGCAGGAGTTATATTTTGGGAACATATGGAATACATAAATGCACAAAAAATGAAACAGCTCCAAATTGTGCGTTTATAGATGTTATTATAAAATCGTGTTGTGAAATAGCAGAGGAAAAGTGGGTTGAATACAAATTCAATTTGCCATTTTTTTCACTTACCAAACGAAATTATGATTTCGTTGTCCACGTTGAATGCATCCATCGAATTCCTCTTCTCATAAGAAACTTTGTTTAAACTCTCAATGACTACATAAACAGTATTGAAACTCGCAGCACTCGGACATCACGATCACGTTACATCAACAACTTTGTTTACGTAGCGCAGCTATGCATGGTGGTGAATTTCGTGAGGTAAAAAGTGCCATTCTGCACGGACGAAACATTTAGTCCACTATTATTACATTGACGTATTCCTAATCTAAAATATGGCCAAATTTCTATATCTTTCGTCGAGACGACCCTCTCAATCATCGATTCAGTCACAGCAACAACTTGTACTTTCGGAACCACTTTTTGTTTTTCAACTACTCTATGGCGATGTACGGAATTCCGAAAAATAATTTCACGTGAAAATACACGATTTTTACTGATCACGTGGTTGCTATCGGTCTCTACCTTAAAACTTCGGAACGTCTTTTTCACCATTCCGCTGACTACTGTTGTGACGTAATTTTTAATTACTAATACGTATTATAAGTCTACTATGACGTCATATGGTATAAAAATTAACAATGAGCGGCATATTTGTTTTAAAAAATGTAAAAAAGAAAATCTTATTATCACTATTTTAAAACATTGTTGTCGTATTTAAAAACAATTCCTTCCACATGTATTACTCAGTATGCTTATGCAGAGCACAGATTTACGTCTGACATTATCTAATGACATGCTGTTTGTACATGTTTTTAGTGATTATTATCATTTTGCTTAGTTTTTCGTACAAAACTAACATTAATATATATAGCTGACCATGGATATGATGCATGTGACCCAAATTGGCCATTACGCATGCGTCTACATTTAATTCGAATTAGCTTCGCTTAGCGTTCACACGGAGCTAATGGGAAGTAAATTTAATTCGCATTAAATCGCGACGTCAATTTTAATTCGAAGTAAACTAATGCGCATTAAAATCTCCGTGTGAACGCGGTTCAGATTTAATTCGCATTAACTTACGTTTAATGCGAATTAAATTCTTCGTGTGAACGAGGCATAAAATTGAATTATTTTATTCTAAAGCGCAGTATTCAATTTGTCGACAAGGTCAACCGTTATAGGGATCGACGATATCCAAAGATTTTTTTAATAAAGTAATTAACCAAATATTAAATGAAATAGCAAAAAAAAGAAATTTATGAAATCTACTAAACCAAGGCTATTTTGGGCAAGATTTTTATTTTCCAACAAATTCTTGAGACGGGAAAAATTTGGTTTTACACTCAAAGGTCAAAAGTATTTCGGCACTGCTAATTTTCACTTATTAATTAATTCATTGAAAAATACAATTTTTAAACCATTGATAAAAATATTTCTACTGCAGTCATCACTATAAAAATTTCACAAATCATGCATAATCGCCTAGATTTAAATCTGTTATTGTTATTTTTTCCATATATGTGTTACAGTTTTTAACACTCACCAGGATAATCATGTTGTAAGACCTTTATTTGTTACACATTTCATAATTAGCATTTTAAAAGTCTTCCTCGTAATTCATAAATCAATCCACAAACAAATACATAAAATAACAATAAGTGTAACATTTGTCATGAATCTTGAGTGAATTCTGCATACATTCTAAAAAAAATTCTAATGATAACATTAATTATCAAATTTTGATGAAGTCTTTAAAATATGAAAGTTGTAATGAATAGCAGTGCAGAAATACTTTTGACCCTTAATTGAGTGTACAACGTACATGTACCTCATACAAATACAGAATACTTGCCATCTCATAAATAATCATAACTTTTGTCAGCAGTTGCAAATCTAGGTATTCATTTATTACAACAATTCTAATTTAAATTTTTGCCGCTGTGTCGTCAAATATTTAAAATTACAAGATTCAATGCTAATAGACATACACTGCACATAAGATATTACAAATGAATATATGCTGTCTGGCGTCATCTTATAATAACGATAATCAATGGATTCATTTCAATGTCCATAGGAATTTCATCATAACTCTAGTTGAACGACAATGTCTAATTGCAAGATAATGTGTCTGTGAAAAAAAATAGTATTACAGTTTACAATCAATGTCTTGAATATGCAACACTTTTTTTCCAAATCATCTTCCTACAGATTATAATCTACATCTTTATTTGGAAGAACTTCGAAGCTTCATCTTGTGTGGTGTCGGTACATCTTTCTTAGGTTTCGGATATGGCAGAGATCCAAAGTTGTTCCTTATGAAAGCAGAACTGGAAGTTACCAAGCAGAAAAGAATGACGGTTATCCGAACGACGCTCACAAAGAACAATGACGACTGGTATTCTACGATTATTGGGGTACTCTCTGCAAACCACATATTCTTGGCATGACAATACAGTCCAAAATACATCACATCTCCAGCGATTAGGGTCAACAAGATAACTCCCATATCCCATAATAACTGCACACTGAGATTTGCTTTCAGGGTTGGTAGCAAGAAAAGAGCCCAGAAGAAATAGATGATTCCAGCGATGAATTTGTCAATAAATTCCACCCGGCTTTGAGCACTTAAGATGGCAAAAGTGAATCCGAAAAAGACACAGAATGCAAATTTTTCTTTCGATGATATCATCATTAGTCTCTTAATTCCGGAGTAAGCATATTTCCAAATATCGGTAGACGCCATGATTTTTCCAGTTTACCGTTAGACTTGTTTTTATAATTATGAGGTCACCAATTTCTTTACCCGCGGCATTGTTCTCGTGCAACCAGTTATGCCGAAAAATTCGCACATCAATGGTGTTTTAAAAGTCAGCAATATTATTTGTAAACCAAGTTTTACTACATAATTCGCAAAGAAATTTAACAGGATTGAGAAGTAATGTTGAACTGCAAATTTTAAAATCAGTTCTAAGGTAAAATCGTTAAACTTGTTTATATTAATTATGACGTCACCAATAGTTTACAGTTTAGGACGTCATCTTTGCGGCGTTGTTCTCGTGTAACTAGCCATACCGTAAATCTCACATTCTGGTGTTAGTCCGCTAACTAGTATCAAATGATTTCGACTGATTCCGAAAGTAGTGTACGGAAACTCTAATGCACATGCATGCACGTTCAGACAAAATGACTATCTATAGCATTAATTTTAGATTTAAATATTTACCCAAATTTTACATCAGTACGTAATTTATAAATGGTTTAAACAGGATTTAGTAATGTCGAACTCAGTGCAATTTGATTTAACTTATGAATATAACAAAGAAATGCACATACTACTCTGGATTCCCGCCTACATTTTTAACTCGTATATTTTAAAAAGCTAATGAAATTTTTATGACTATGGCCGTTTTTATGACTATGGCCGTTTTTAATGTGTAAATGTTTTATTTCGTTGATTTCTAATATTTTGCATGGTGTTCTTCATCAAAAACAAAAAAGCAACAACAACAAAAATTAGCTATTGATCTTATAGTGGTTTATTTTGATAATTCTACAGATATAAAATCTTGTATCATACTGTCATTTATTTGTGTTTTATTGTTGCATTCCTCTTCTTACCCTTGTAAAGAGACTTAGAGTACTTTGTTTTATATAAGGCCCTATACTAATTTTATTATTATTACTTTTGTTAATACAAAGTAGAATTCATTAGATTATTGACTTTAAAACCTGTGTTGATTAATTAATTGCTCTTAACTACAACTCTTAATTACAACTCATTTTGATAAGGGAATAGAAAAATATGTTCCTTGAAATCAGGTCTTTTAAAGATGTCATGATATATTTAAAATGCCTATTGATATTTAAACAATAAAATGCCTTCTTAGTTGTTTTATCGGGTAGTGAAGGTATCTCGCATTACAGAAAAATGACTTTACGCAAGCATTGCAGAAAAAATCCATGACTCGCGCAAGCAATGCTGACTATCTTCATCACCCGATAAATCCATAAAGAAAGACATTTTATTGTTTATACTTATCTTATCGTTGACTATTTTGTTACTTTGAACGGAACAACCAATGCCACCTTTGACCATGACGATGTCCCATATTTGGTACTGTAATGATTAAGCGGACTAGTTCGATCCGGTTTTTTATTTACAGATGAACCAATGTCTATGGAGCGCCAAATTAACATAAACTCAAATAATTGAAGATATCTTCAATTATTTGAAGATATTATCAATTCATTTGATGCACGCAACAATTTAATTAAAGATCTCTTCATATTAATTAATTATATCTTCAATTCTGAATTACTGTAGACATTAATTGAATTGATGATAGCATTAATTCTTCAGCTCAGTTGATGCGCGCTTTAATTCAATTAATGATCTCTTCAAATGAATTAATTGATATCAACAATTGATACAATTCAATTGAAGAAAGCAATAATTGATATAATGCGCGCATTAAATGAATTGATGAGAGCAATAATTGAATTGATGCGCGCATTAATTCAGTTATTGTTCTCCTCAATTGAATTGATGTTATCTTTAATTAATTTGAAGAGAGCAATAATTCTTTTAGAGAGAGCAACTACATAATTAAAGATATCTTCAATTCAACATATCCACAATTGAATTAATGATCTCTTTAATTGAATTATTGCTCTCTTTAAAAGAATTGATGCGTGCATTAATTCCTTATACAAAAGCATAAATGTAGATAATTAAGATATCTTCAATTGAATTAAAGAGATCATCAAATTATTTATACCGAGCTCTAAATTAAATATTGCGAGCAATATTTTTACGAAATTGATGCTCTCATCAATTGAATTGAGGAGAGCAATAATTTAATTAATGCGCGCTTCAAATCTATTATTGCACTCATGAATTAAATTGATGAAAGCAATAATTGAATTGAAGCGCACATTAATTCATTTGATGAGAGCAATAAGTGATTTAATGTGCGCATTAATTCAATTATTGCTCTCATTAATTCAATTGATGCGCACATTAATTCAATTGATGAGAGCAATAATTGAATTGAAGTACACATTAATTCATTTGATGAGAGCAATAAGTGATTTAATGTGCGCATTAATTCAATTAAAGAGAGCAATAATTGAATTGATGATATCTTTGATGAAGTTTGTTCAAACTGTGGCCCCTTGAATAAGAGATAAAAGTTTGACACGATAAATTCATAGAGATATCTTTAAAAATCTTCATCTCAACAACAGCAGGACCATGGTTAGTCATAGTGATATGCAAGTATCTTCAGTTAGTTCTGATTCAAGTTTGTTCATTCTGGGGGTAGGGTAGGGCTACAATAGAAGATCCAAGTTTTATATGGAAATATATACAGGGAATTGATTTAAATATCTTCAATTCAACATATCCACAATTGAATTAATGATCTCTTTAATTGAATCAACTCTCTTTAAAAGAATTGATGTGTGCATTAATTCCTTATACAAAAGCATTGTAAAGAATTAAAGATATCTTCAACTTATTTATACCGAGCTCTAAATTAATTTTTCCGAGCAATATTTCTACGATATTGATGCTCTCATTCATTGAATGGAAGAGAGCAATAATTGAATTAATGCGCGCATCAAATCTATTATTGCTCTCATTAATTCAATTGATGCGCGCAATAATTCAATTGATGACAGCAATAATTCAACTGAAGCGCACATTAATTCATTTGATGAGAGCAATAATTGATTTAATGCGCGCATTAATTCAATTAAATAGAGCAATAATTGAATTGATGATATCTTAATTTGGCGCTCCATAAACGTTCTACCACCGAGCTGCGCGACTAAAGAAAATGAATACCGACAGACAGACAGAGTGAATCCAATATACACAAATTTGGGTTTGAGACCGGGAATGTATTATACCTTTCATTGTTAACAAAAAAAATACAACGTACCTCATACAGATACAGAATACTTGACATCTCAGGAACAATCATAACTTTTGTCAGCAGTTATTCATTCATTACAACAATATTGATCTAAATTTTTAAGGCCTGTCGATTTGCCGTAATATTGTGAAATATTCAGAACTACAAAAGTTGTTTTAGCAATTGAATCAATGCCAATAAAATTTAACATACACTGCACATGAGAGATTACACATAAGCTGTCTGGTGTCATCTTTTAATGCAGTAATGATAATCAATGGACTTTTTTCAATGTCCATAAGACTTTAATCATAACGTAGTTGAACGACAATGTCTATACGCAAGATACCATGTCAGTTTACAATCAATCTCTTGAATATAATAACTTTTCCAAATAATCTTCCTCCATATCAATCTATACATTTATTTGGAAGAACTTCGAAGCTTCATCTTGTCTTTCTTAGGTTTTGGATATGGCAGAGATCCAAAGTTGTTCCTTATGAAAGCAGAACTAGAAGTTACCAAGCAGAAAAGAATGACAGTTATCCGAACAACGTTCATGAAGAATATCAACGACTGGTATTCTACGATTTTCGAGGTACTCTCTGCAAACCACATATTCTTGGCATGACAATACAGTCCAAAATACGTCATATCTGCAGCGAATGCGGTCAAGCAAATGATCCCTGCGTCCCATAATAACTGCACGCTGAGCTTTGCTTTCAAGGTTGGTAGCAAGAAAAGAGCCCAGAAGAAATAGATGATTCCAGCGATGAGTTTGTCAACAAATTCCACCCAGTTTTGAGCACTTAAGATGGCAAATGTGAATCCGAAAAAGACACAGAATGCACTTTTTTCTTTCGATGATGCCATAATTAATTTCTTAATTTCAGAGTAAGCATTTTTCCAAATAGCACGTACGTTAGACGCCATGATTTTTTTTTTCACCTAGCCTACCGTTAGACTTGTTTAGGTCAATTATGAGGTCATCAAGTCTTAAAATTTATCTAGAACGTCATCTTTGTGGCGTTGTTCTCGTGCAACCAGTTATGCCGAAAAACTCGCACATCAATAGGCCTAGTTTAGTATTTTCATATTAGAATATTTGTAAACCAAATTCCATAATAATACATAATATACACAAAGGCATTTAAACAGGATGTAAAAGTAATGTTGAACTGCACAATCGTCAAACTTGTTTATATCAGTTATGACGTCAACAAACGTTTAAAACGTCATTTTTGCGGCGTTAATCTCGTGCAACTAGTTTTGCCGTATTATCTCGCATAGTCTAAACGAATATTCAATGAACAACAAAAAAGTTTGACTGATTATCCTTAGACGAATTTGACTCCACTTTTTTTGGCGGCACGCTGTTTTTGGCTATAATTTTTTAATAGCTCTAAAACTTCATTGTTATTTCGGATTTCAAACATTTCGGTTGAGCATCACTGAAGAGACATTATTTGTCGAAATGTGCATCTGGTGCATCAAAATTAGTATCGTATAAGTTTTACATTATGACCCCTGGGTCGAGGCCTCTGCTGATGGACTGTTAGTCCCCGAGGGTCTCTACAGCCCAGTAGCTACGTACTTCATTACTAGCTTGAAAATACGGATGTATATTTAATTGCTGTTATAAAATTTAGAAATTCATTTCAAAATTAAGGATTATCTCCCTCACGCATAGCTCTTATCCTTAGACGAATTTGACTCCACTTTTTTGGCACGCTGTTTTTGGCTATAATAGCTCTAAAACTTCATTGTTATTTCGGATTTCAAACATTTTGGTTGAGCATCACTGAAGAGACATTATTTGTCGAAATGCGCATCTGGTGCATCAAAATTGGTACCGTATAAGTTTTACATCACTGTAGATTAGGTCTACAACCAATCGCACATTCTCGGGCCTTTTCGGCAAGCCGAGATCGACGAAGTTGCGATTGGTTTACAACATGATCAGCATAAAATTGAATAGGTGTTCAGTGTTAGTTATACTTATAATATTTTTAACGAGGCCCGTATTTATCACTTTATGAAGATTAATAATTACATTACTTGTAAACATCTCATTCAACGAAAGACACCAATCTGACACATCGATAATTTTTTTTAATACGATATTCATCTGATATTATTTTGGTTGAACATGTTTTGTGATTACACAAATCTTGAAAGTAATATAAGTAATAAGTCGAAAACTGTCCAAAATGTCAGATATCGAATGGTCCAGGGCTGTTCTGGGAAGTTTGTGCCTTATACAATTGTAACTTTAAAGTTAAAACATTTGACCGAAATTAGGTTGTACATTACCCAACACTGTCCAAGAAATCAGGCCACTGTTTATAATATAGCAGTTTTTCTGTTTGTCATTCATATAGTGCATTGTGTTTTCCATTACTGCGTTTGACGCGAAAAAACGACGTGTATTCATAATTTTGCCCTTAAATTGTCGCACTAGACAAAAACTACCATCATAAACACATTTGAAATACTGAGTTTCAAATTTTGAAATTATGAACGATCGTTCATTTTGTCTTTGTCAACTATTCAGCATGACGGATTACAATTGCATTCGTAAAATCATTATCCAACTTTCAATGCGGAGAGAGATCATTTATGTTACACAAGGAATATTAAATTTGGAGCTCCAGGCACTGACCTTTCATTTTGTATGAACTTAGGAATTTACATCCAGGTGCAAGTTGTGGAAAAATTAGCACATTGGAGCTTCTAAGGATTATCACAAAGACAAGAGGCCCATGGGCCACATCACTCACCTGAGTCACCTTGGTAAATATCCGAAAACTTTCCATATATATTTGCATGTAAAACTGTAGTCCCTATTATGGCCCCTACCTACCCCTGGGGGCCATGGTTTTTGCAAACTTGAATCTACACTATGTCAGAAAGCTTTCATGTAAATGTGAACTTCTTTGGCCCAATGGTTCTTGAGAAGATTTTTCCTATATATTTGTATGCAAAACTTTGACCCCCCCCCCCTTGTGGCCCCATCCTACTCCCAGGGGCCATGACTTGAACAAACTTGAATCTGCACTATGTCAGAAAGATTTCATGTAGATATCAGCTTTTTTGGCTCAGTGGTTCTTGAGAAGAAGATTTTCAAAGATTTTTCCTATACATTTGTATGTAAAACTTGAGATCCCCTATTGTGGCCCCATCCAACCCCCGGGGGCCATGATTTTAACAATTTAGAATCTGTACTACCTAATAAAGCTTATCTATAAATGTCATCTTTTCTGGCCCAGTGGTTCTTGAGAAGAAGATTTTTTAATGACCCTTCTCTATTTTTACCTTTTCTTGATTATCTCCCCTTGGAAGGTGGCCTGGCCCTTTATTTTAAAATTTAGAATTCCCTTTACCTAAGGATGCTTTGTGCTAACTAAGGTTGAAATTGGCCCAGTGGTTTTTGAGAAGAAGTCAAAAATGTTAAAAGTTTACAGACGGACGGACGCCGGAATACGGGTGATAAGAAAAGCTCACTTGAGCTTTAAGCTCAGGTGAGCTAAAAACAGTTGGAAATGTTGATATGAATATTTTCATAAATGTATATTTCTTTGGCCGTTGACTAAGGTAAGCTAAAAATTCAACAGAACATTGTGCTATTTTATCACAAGTGTGGTGGGTGGTGACTATAATAGATGCAAGAACACAGAGGAACAGGCACTGCACCGACTGTGCAACCGAGCATAGCTTTTGTAGACATATGAAAATATTATACATGTAAAGTGTATAGTGTATTTGCATAAACTCCCCAAGTAGATAAGTTAACCTATCATCCATTCTTAGTAAAATAAACACAATTCTTTTCAACATTTACTTCAATTTGAAAATTATTACAGTACTAAGAGAATACAATTTTAAGAGGCATATTTGGCCAGAATTTGGGTTGTTGAATATCTACAGTCCTGTCATATGACATCTGTACAGCAGTTTCCATCCCATGAATCATTGCAGCTCCTTTCCCGTACAGCTTCATCATTTCTGCTGTCCGCCTCACACCGGGCCGTTCTGAGGGCGCTTCCACGGTGGGGGCTTTCTTGTTTGCTTTCACTGATAATGAAATAGGATGTCATGTTCATGGATTTGAATATCCCAAATGGTAACATAATATAAACTTTACATTGAAATTAATAGATTACCATAATAGAAATGTATTTATGATAGAGCAATAACATAAATTGAAAAATTGCAGCTTTTTGTGGTCTAGTGATTTTCAAGGTTTATATCCCATTGTAGCTCAAGCCTCATGTGAAGGGGACAAGGGGTAACATTTGACTAAACTCAAAGTTTTTTCAGTTAATTTTTTTTCCATCAATGAAAGCAGAAGGGAATACAATTTGAATTTAAAGGCACCTTCATTTGACATACTGTAGTCTGATGCTACACTAGAGAGAATTCTAAAGCGGTTACCTGATAATTTGTGCCAAGTTTGCTTGAAAGTGGCTCAACAATTTTAGAGAAGAAACTAATGTGAAAAGTTAACAATACTGTATTACTAAATATCATGTATACGCGAGGAATTTGTATTTGCATAATTTTGAAAGAAGCACAAGTCACAAAATAAAATTACTCCCTTTTATTTTTATATTGCTGAAATACATGTAAAAACTCTCAATTAACAGTCTATTCACATATTCATGTCTACAGGATGTTTCACGATATTAAGTACTCACGTAAAATAAGGAATCTACAATAATAATACTTTTGGCTCAGGTGAGCTAAATATGGTATAATTCTTAGTTCTATCAATTACTTTTCTGTCATATGGAAGACATACCTTCCTCTATTTGAATTCTCTTTTGAACATTTCCATCTTCTCCGATTATTTCTTTGGAAGCATCTGGGGAAAAAACACAAGATACTAGTACATGTTATAATGTATCTTAAATCACCAACTACCCGGTATCCATCTGTCACTTATGTTTATTTACATATAATTTACATTTCCTTCAAGATCATGAAGAATACATAACAAATACTGTATTAATCATTTTTTCCAAATCATGTAACAAATATCAGAGCAAGTGAATTGTCATGTTTCGAACCTCTCTGTTTCCTATGCTCCTCTGAATGAGCAAAGAACTGCACCATTTCTTCTGTTAGTTCCATTTCATACACCTCGCTGTCATCTGACTCCAACCCCACGTCAGACTCTGTCTCAGGTGGTCTGATGGTCTTTTCATGATCTCCCTGTCTTTTAACTGCATGATTTTGCTGACCTGCTCCCCTACCAAGTCCACCTCTTGACCTTCCACGACCCCTTCCGTAACCTCTTCCCATTTTGAACTGCTGACCTCTACCAACATTAGGAGTCACATATCTGGATGAGTTTATATTCACTTGATGATAAGGAGGTGTGTAGCTCATACAACTTGACATATACTTCATCATATAAAAGTGTCTCTGACACCAAGCCATAGACTGTTGATAGTGTTTCCAGTATCTGTCAAAGCACTTGTTCATATGCCACTTTGGTGATGAACATCCTGGAAGATTTTTACTGCGTTTCTGAGGAGAAGCCTCATCCAGACTTTCATCTGTAACACAACTACTTGATAAGGATAAACTAAATGACGGATCCTTGCAGTCCTTGGCCCCTGACGAGTAACTGACATCTGTATTGCTTAAATCTGGATCAGGAGTGAGGCTTGTTAAGGTGTTGTTTAGTTCCGTTGTGTTAGAATCAGAACTTGTTACCTCACTAGATAAACCTTGTTCAGATTCCAACAGGACTATCTTACTTTCTCCCACCGTTGGGTCACCTTTAGAAGGATCAACACTGGACATTGAGCTATCCGAATCCATTCTTCAAAACAAAACATATATCTATGAGTTTATACATACCTAGTCTAAGAAATGTTTACCAACTAAATATATTATATAATGAGCACTTATAACAAGGGAGATGAAGAATTTAAGCTGACTCTCATCTGCTGCTATTTTTTAACACTTTCAATTGAGAGCTTTAATGGCAAGGTGTAAACAGAAGAAACTGGAGAGTTGCACAGTGGTTATTAAAGATACATGAAATTGTTTCATAATTCATATTGTGCTCTGCAAACATCTAATTTAATCTACAAAATTTACTTGATCACAATACTTCAAAACCATGGACCAAAATATCTTGCAAAATTTAGGTCCAGTACAATCATTTACCTATTTGAGGTATTGAAACCACCTAATAATAGCTTTTATTTCGCTACTTCAATATCAATCAGAAATTAGTTAAATCCAGATAAAAAAGAACACAAATCCAGACTAAATCTGTCCAGGAAAACAATAAGAGAAGTGGATCAGACCCTCGACTTGTAAAAATGGGTATTGTGATGTCCTGTCAATGTGATGTTTATTCTCAGTATAAGACACACAAGAATTTTAAAGAAGTTTTACAGAGCAAATTAGAATGTTCAAGATAAATATAATTAGTTTAAAACAATATTTAGTATGTCTTGGTGTACCTAGCTGCAAATACCCTAGCAGTAATGCCATCAACATATTACAAACAAGCTTATATTAGGAAGCACTCGCCAATGCATAGCAAGATCTAAAGAGTACAAGTCTGCATATTCCCAATAAGTTTTTAACTTAAAATTAAAAACTCCCATAATCCTACTGACTGGTCAATTTGATCTCAAGAAATTCATCTTGTTGACCTGAGATTATGATTAAGAATCATATATATATTTGAAATGAGTAGGCTTGATGTATTAAGAAATTGATCATGGTCTGAGTAAGACAGTGATACATAGTATCAGTTTTGATGTCATCATACAATTTTAAAGTAGCAGATCTTAGTATGAAGAATCGTGCAACAGAAAAAACAAACTGGAATTTTTATTGTTTCTAAATATAGCAATCACTCATGCAGTTTCCAATTTTAACTCCAGCAATGCAAAACATGGTGACAGCTCTTCAATCCATCCCAGTCCCACCCCTTTGGTCTTGCTAAAGTTAGTTTAAAATGCACACACATCCTAAAAAACAACCATGCCACTTTGTTTACTATGAAAAAGTAATTGTACTCATGTCTGTAAAATACCCAACTGTAAACTTCACATCAATTGATCATTTATATCAGCTTCATTAATTCTCGGCTTTTGATTGAATCTTCATGCATTGTTACCTCAGAAAAAGCCATTTAAAGGGGAGGGGGTCTTACATGTTGCAAACTTGAATATACATTATGCAAATGCTAAAACATTTAATCATTTGTGTTACAAATTAGAATTCTATATAATATGATAGTGTTCTAATTCTCTCTTTATAAATACTTCAATGCTACTTGAGGATTATTACAAAAATTTTCAAGACATCTTGCTATTACATGGATGTTTATTTCACTGTTGTACAATCTTCATTGCAGTGTCAAGATTTTTCTGGGTTTTTAAAAAAAAGAAAACATCTTAATTTTAATGGTAGAAGTCCTTCGATTGATTGTATTTTTTAAAAAACCATTTTCTTTATCCAGCTATTGTTATAGGATGTTTATATCATATGATTAGTTGATATGAACCTAGCTTAACAAAAACTTTTATCTGAACTCTGAAATTTGATGTGATCAGTATGGTTTTATTAACAATGATCAATAGCTCAGTGATACATATACTTGACTGGAGATTCATGGATCACAGTTCAATTCTGGTCTGGCCAATTGTATTTGAAAGTTACATATATATATGTCAGACATAATATACATCATTGACACAAATTAGCTAATCAGTTTTTAAGTGTCAATGATGTGTTGCGGTCATCCAAGTTCAAACACTGGTGACCAGTTAGCTCAGTTGGTAGAGCACGTTACTAGCGATTCAGGGGGCCCGGGTTCGAATCCCAGTCTGGTCCACTGCATTTTCTCCCTTCCTGTTACATTTGGCCCCTCATGGAACCGACTGGTGAAAATGCCTGCCAGGGGATAAAGATCCTGGGTTGATATCTTTAAGGTTTGGTGGCATTTAAGGAGAGAGGAACATAGCAGTCAGCCGGGCTCAATCCCCAGTGGCCAGATAGCTCAGTTTGTAGAGCACCTGACTAGAGATTCAGGGGACCTGGGATCGAATCCTGGTTTGGTCCAATGCATTTTAATTCTCCCTTTCTGTTACAGATGTATGTCTGCCGTGTATATATATATATATATTATTATATATATATATATATATATATATATACTAGCGGAAAAAAGAAATTGCGCATTATTTAATATATGAAAAAATAATAAAAAATAACAATGAACAAATTTTATTGTTTGTAATACTGTTAACAAATGTATTCCTTACAACATTTCATAATCCATTAATGTTAACGTTGAATAACGTCAATTTCAGCACACTCAAAAGACACTGGTATTCGAACTTGAATTAACAAGGTTAATAACACGTGTGACAACCATTTGCATTCACACATGCTTGACAACAGCGTCTCATTGATGCCACTAAAGTGTTCAGAAATGCTTGAGGGATGTTGTTCCAGATGTTGGTTAAAGCCTGGCCTAAATTAGCCAATGTCACTGGCTGATTTGGTACACGGCGTAGACGTTGTTCCATTTCATCCCAGACGAGCTTGATTGGCGATAAATCGGGGGAAACAGCTGGGCAATACATTGACATTCTGTTAAACAAAGAAGTCCCTGACTACACGTGCAACATGTGGCCTTGCGTTGTCTTGCTGCAGAGTGATGTGATTTTGCTGTCTCTGTATGAAGGGTATCACATGGCGCTGAATAATTTCGTCTTGATAGCGTGGGCCGGTGAGATTTCCTTTGAAAATTTGTAGAGGGGTCCTTCCACGTGCTGTTATTCCACCCCACACCATAACGCTACCTCCACCGAATTGTTTACGTTGCACAACACAAGCGTCCTGGTACCGCTCCCCAACGCGATGATACACTCTACAACGGCCATCACTGCTATCCAAATGAAATCTGGGTTCATCAGTGAACAGAATATTGGCCCAATCCTGTATTCTGAATCGCAGATGTCATCTGCACCATGATAGTCTAGCGATACGATGACGTTGAAGCAGTATTGGGCGCACCGCTGGACGTCTTGGACTGATGTAATTGTTGTGCTCGCGCAGACGATTACGCACAGTTCTTGAACTGATTGGTCGAAGTCCAAGAATGCTATGAGCAGTCAAACTTGCTATCTGGAAACGATTTCTCAGGTGCGCAAGTCTAATGTGGATGACTGTCCTGTCGACGCGACGTCATACGAGGACGCCCAGAACGTGGTCGATCCCGAGTGTTTCTAGATTGTTGGAAACGTCTCCATAATGACTGGATGGTGTTCCGATGAACTCCAAAGTGTCTTGCTACGATATTTTGTGCCATTCCAGCTTGAAGCATCCCATCAGCACGAGTCGTGGCATGACAGAAGGGTAAATTTTGTCAAAACTAAAGTGCTTTCCTTAACGAATAGTGTCCAAATAAACCTTTTACACTTCTTACTCCAAACAGTATTGGCCAGTAAAACTCGTGCGTACGAACACTTTAATAAACAACATGTGTTCATTAACCATGAAAAAGTCAGTGCATCTGAGTCGGGTACTATCCGTTATTGTTTAAAAAACATCGCCTTTATCAATTGTTTAGATTTTATAAATATAAACAATAAGTATAAAAGAATTATACTAAATTTTATAATGCAGTTTCTTTTTTCCGTTAGCATATATATATAAAATAA
Source organism: Ostrea edulis (assembly GCF_947568905.1). Lineage (NCBI taxonomy): Eukaryota > Metazoa > Mollusca > Bivalvia > Ostreida > Ostreidae > Ostrea > Ostrea edulis. Next base: position 40,992,829 of record NC_079165.1, read on the forward strand.
TGATTTATTGACCAATTATGGACCCATACCAGGGCAATAATAGAGGGTGAAGCCCTCTCACGGCCCAAAGGGCCGTGAGAGCGTAGCTCTCCCTATAGGTAACACGTATATACATGTTTAAAAGGAAAATATAGAAAACTAATGAAAAATTAAACCACACCTATGGAACTTGAAAAGTTTGGTCCCAATGGCGTTGAATCGAATACTATCGCGTGGACATGTATTTCTCCATTTTGAATCTCGTATACACAAATTCACATCGTTCTGAGATGTTGCATAAAACCTGTAAAAGCATGTAAATCTTATTTTCTTAATCATATAGGCCCTAAAATCATTCCTGGTCTCGAGTAACACAAAATTTGTAACATGTCTCCTCCTATGTTTATGAATTTGCTAAACATCGATGCTGAATATGACGTCACAATGCACTGTTTACATCAGTTGCATATAGTTTCCCACGTTCAATGAGTATGCGGATCAACTTGAAATGTCTAAAGTTAGGATGCTTTGATTGAGCTCTGTCCTCACACGTTGGGTGCTACCTTTGGGATATTTTTTGTCCCGTTATGGATCTACATACTAATGCTAATACTTTTTGCTTCGCCCTCAAACACGGTCACACCGTAAAGCATATTATATTCAAAACTAAAAGATCATCAATGATTAGAGACATATCCTTTGAATATGATATACTCCCCTGATATACTTTGTCAAAGGACATACATGCACGTACATGTATAAAACATACATATTTTAAAATACTTTCCCTCGTTGGAAAGGATTTTGCACCTTCATATCCAGTTTACCAAATCTGGACGATTAAACAAACTAGGCAAAGCATTTCAATATTCATAAACATTTGACTTGTCTTGTTACTCTCGTAACAGGAACTTCTGAACTTCCAGTTCCAGTGACCGTGGAGGAAGGGAGAACATGCCCAGGACCATGTGTGACTGCATTGTATGTATAAGTTGCTAAGCTCACCTTAACAGTAGTTCGCCGTAAACATATTCAGTGTAATATGACGTGCAAACCTTTTCTCTTAAAACCCGTTAAAACGTTTCTAAAACGGTATTTAGTTGTATAAAAAAATTAGAGAACTCTTTTGTGTTAGAAGATTCATTTCCTCTACATATTAGTTAAGTTGTCCTCATACCATTCGAGTTCAGTACAGGTGCGTTGGTTTAAACTATATTTATCAAATGAAGCATTACATGAAACATACAAACAGATGCAAAATTAACAGGATTCGGAAACAAGTACTAGCACTTATATAAATCCGTCTCCTATTTTACATTGATAAATATCAGAATTTTGTTATGGTTATGGCAATAACATACATATATAAATGCGATTCGTCATTTACATGTACATACAAAATAATGATAAAACAATGGTGATGATAATGTGTGATGAGGTTGTGTGAATATTTCAACATCATTTAGAATATATACAAAAGACAAATATTATAATGCAAGCGAAAGTATTGCTGATATATCAGGTTTTATAGGGTACAGCAAATATTTACTTTGAATAATAAATTTATGTACTGATTGAAATATAGTTATGTTTTCAGATACTGATAAGTGTGAATTTCCAAAAAGCAGAGTATTTGTGTTAATGTTACACAATTGTATTAGATTTAATGGTGCGTTGATGTGCTAGTCACTTCCTACCGGGACCACTTTATACCTATGTCACTTGTACCAAGCTTGCCACTTCATATCCTAGTTTTTGGAGTAAACAGGGTACGAAGTGACTCCTAAATAAGTTGTAAAAAAAAAAATGTGTTATGATTTGGGGGGGGGGGGGGGATTAATCCACCGGTATAAAAGGTAGCAATCGCATCATGTTTTATATGTTTAAAAATGTACTTTCCTTTGCATGGCTAGATCTATTAATCACACTTGAATTTCCAAACACCTGCATTTACAGGTGTCATTTTAACATTTCCCCACGAATGATCTATTTATTTGAATACACTTAAAACTTCAATAGTGCATTAAATTAGTGTATTCACGTGTTTGAATGATATTTGATGCATATAATTTTTGAAAGCCACAGAAGTGCTGTACATTATTTATAAAGTGAATATATTTAACCTTGTTTCTTTTGTTCCCGTCTTTAAACTAAAGATGTCAAATTACAATTCCTGTATGTTTTCTTGTAATAAATTTAGAGTGCTAAAAATTTATGCTTTGCAGCAAAAGTATCTTGTTTTCATTTTGTGTGAGCTTGCTAAACTAACCTAAATCAATGAAGGGGGGGGGTCACTGTGTTTTGCATTACGTCACATCTATCGTCTTGTCCCAATCTGATTAGTCTTTTCCCGGCTATGATCGACATCGCATTCGATCGTTTCACATCCATATAAAGGCCTACTCATTTTACTCACAATGTATACTGGAATTCTTTGTTTCATATTCTTCTTTATAAGATAGGCTATACCGCTGCCCAATCCCTTCACTATAGCTACTCATTTTACTCAATGTATACTGGAATTCTTTGTTTCATATTCTTCTTTATAAGATAGGCTATACCGCTGCCCAGTCCCTTCACTATATAGCTAGTTGTGAATAAAAATAAATCAAATCCTTCTTTTTATTTACAATTTACATAATGTCAATGGTAATTCCGATGATTGATACAACATATTTATTCATACATGTTCAACCATAGCTTAGGATTCGGAATATTGATACTTTACACCTTTCACTATTTGACAACAATTAACACTCTTCTTTACAGTGCAAACCTTAATATAGCTGACGTATTATAGTACCACATTCTCTTAAAGTAATTGACTTTAGTAGTCTCGGCTGTCGCTACTTTGTTCGTCATTAGAAATTGTATGAAAAGATAAATATACAATCATATGTATGCATCAGGCAGGATGCCGAAGATTATATTCCAGTGAAGTTTCTTTAAAGATTAATATTAGTTTGGTTCACTGGCTGGTTGCCCCCCCCCCCCCTTTTTATGGCAACTCGTAAAGGTAGTGGAAATGTGATTTTGAACCATTGATTTGGAGCAGGGTTTGGTGGTGGTTTTTTTTTTTTTTTATTCAAACAATATTTTCTTTATTCATTACAGAATGGAATTGGGCAACTGGGTAAACCTTTGTTAGCCATCTCCCTAATTAGATGCTGTTTGTAAAACTCTTATTTCAAGTATAAATTGTTCACTCTACGGGAAAAAAACACCCCAATCTATAATATTAATATAAAATTATTTTACCATCAATATCGTATTGGCTATCCGTATGGGGTTACTTGCAGCAATTATACATGGATGGAATTTATACAGACTTCAGATGATCAGCTGGGATTATATTGAATGAAAAAAATGCGACGCACCCTCCCTCAATGCCTTTATTTGACAAAGTTAGGTTGATTAATTGTTCATGAATAACTTTATTTCCAAAATAAAATTTTTAAAAACCAACACACAATCTATTGTTCATATCATCTCGTGGCATGTCTCCTGGTCATATTTATGTTCCTTTTCAATTTCACTGTTAATTCTGAATCATACACTATAAATACGCTCATATATATTACTTCTAAAACACAAAACAAAAGTTACCCATGCATTCTCTCTTACAATATTCAAAGGTTATTATCTGAAATAACTTTTAAGTGTCAAAGCCCCTATCTAATATTTAAATGTTACTTTGAAAAGTTTAGAAGCTAATTAATACGCACTGACAAAACGAAACACTACATGACTATCCTAATTCTATTCCAGATTCAATCGACTTTATCCTGTTTATATTTCATTAATATGAATTAATGTGTTTCATAATGCAATATGTACTTATCATAATTATATATATATATATATATATTATAGATATGTTATTGAAGGTTTTAAAAGAAGATCCGTAGGTAGGCTAAAAGTTGGCCAATGCTAATCGGACCGCGGCCCATAAATAAAGTTATAATGATAATATCTATTATATTAATAGAGTTATGATAATGATATTTTAATATCATATCCATACACTGAACTCTCTCTCCTTCTCCCTCTGGGATTTTGAGCTTTGTGTTGAAATTCAATTTTTACTTTCTCTTCATTAATCATAGCCCCCCCCCCCCCCCCCCCCCCCAACCCTGGATCCCTTTATGCAAACGGTGGTAGTTTTGAACTGTTTTGTAAGCTTGACTAAACAATATCGGGTATGTATAATCTAATCAAAATCAAATCATAGAGCTGCTTGCATATTTTGCCAATAGTGAACTACGTAAGTGAATCAAACAGCATGTGTCGTACCACAGGCACCTGAAATTCTGTCAATAAGTCGCTAAATAAAGCCAAAGATCGAAAAATCCTACCCCCTCTATATAGAATAGAATAGAATAGAATAGAATATGATTTATTTCCAAATTAGGGCCCTCTCGGGCATACAGCATACATGATTGTTAACATTTCAATGTGCAATGACGATAAAAAGAAAAACAAAACAAGAGTAAAATCTGCACTATTAGTATGAGCAATGTTCATACATGAGACGTTTGAACATGATAATACTTATTTGCATTATATGTAAGTACCACCGTGTATCCTAATGCAAAACAGTCAGAAATACACATAGGGGAAATATATATATATATATATATATATATATATATATATATAGATATAGATGTCTATATATATACATGTACATAACAACTCTACATGTAATAATAGTAAAGGTAGTAAAGTACATATGATTAAATACATATATATAGAGGGGGTAGGATTTTTCGTGGTCGTACAGTGTTCCTTCTAACTAGGCCCCCTAAATATTATTTAATATCTATCTAACTGCTAAGCAAGATATCTAAATATATACTGAATGCACTCTATGGATTAACGTTTCTTAATCATTCAACTTCGTAGCACTAACATGTTATCTAGCTGCTACGCCATGAGTGATATTTATATGGACTTCAAATTTTTCGCGGCATGCGTCCAACCTTGGAAAGTTTGATCACGTGACAAGCATGGCAGCAAACAGCAGTGACTCGAGAGCTTGCCAAATAATAGGTGAAATCTGAAGTTCTCAAAGTTTAATGGTATATGTGATAATGGCAATAGTACATATCTAAGGAACTTATGCATCTGGTTGCTTAAGATAAGAAACGAGATGCAAATTATATTGTATTAATCAATTACATGTGTCATGTGTTGGGATTTCAGAATAGGACAGAAAATGTTTACAACGTTACCAAACGATTTCGCAAACACTTCTTGGCAAGTTAAATGTGTATATTTTTCAAACAGAACGGCCATGCTATATTGGTCAGTCTGTCGTCATTGATAAAATCTTATATATTGGTTGCTTTGAAATACAATAAATATGTGAAGTAACACCATGCATGAGTGCAAGCAGTGTAAACAATCCTCAGATCCACCGATTCATTTTGAAGTTACACTGCCATAACGTACAAGAGGCGTGTGGCGAGGGATTTATAACAATATGCAAGTTAAGATAATGATTTGTATTTAAAATATGGTGAGGGTCTAAGGGGCTGCCTGATGACCCTCTTTTAACCGATTGACACTTGGATAAATCATATTGATATTATGCTTGACTTAATTCTTAAATAACATTGATTAGGGGCAGTAATGTGCTACATGTTTAAATATGTTAGTTACAGCGAACTACATGTATGTATGTGCAAATACAGAAATTTTTCCATGGGAGCTGGGAATCAACCCCATATAATTTTTGGGAGTTGAACTTTGCTCAACTTTCCGAGGCCATCACATGTAACTATGTGCATGAATATATTGTACAGTAAGGACTTTAGTGTGGGCCCCTTCACATCCTCATTTGATATGAAATAATGCTTGTCTCAGAAAATGTTCTCCAAACAATGTAATCCTATATTCTAAAGCTATAAATATATTCCATCACTGACATTTTTTCCTCTTACTCTTCAATGATTAGGTATTATATAGGAACTGGATACAGTTGACCTAAATGTTGCCAAGAAGGTGACAGAAGTGAAAACAATGGTGAGACAGGTGGGTCTGTTACCAGCAGGTTGCCAGCCCTGGAACAATGATGTGGTGGCAACTAGTGGAGACCGCTTTGTGTACTGTGCCACACTGGCCATGTACATTTATGAGGTATAAGTTGAATACTATCTACAGTCCATATCTTAAAGTAAACTAATACATGTAGTATTGTATCTATAGTGAATGAGGAAAGTTAGAGAGTTGATACATATATATTTGTTTTGCCTCAAACTAGAATGACGCTCTGTTATTGGATGAAACGAGTCATGTGACTGCCGTCTAAATTTCTTAAGATGGTGAGTAACAAAATTTAGACGGCAACATGGCGGCCGTTACATCGTACCAATTGCTCTGTTACCATAAATTAAAAGTAAGCGGTTATTGTTGTCCTTCTTGAATATTGAAATGAAAATATAATTTAAAAAATAGTAAACTTTGTTGTTCATGTTTTGTTGTTACTATGTTTAAATTCTCTCAGTTCAGTTCTTGTTGACTGTTAATAAATCTATGCATTGTATTTCTTTCTTATATAAAAAGGTTTGGTCCTCGACAAAACAAAACACTTGTTAAGCCTCACCTTCTATAGACTTGAACAACCCGACATATTCCTGTAGACAGTCAGTAACAAACCTAATAAGTAATATTGTCAAGTTAATATGACTAAATGAATGTTGGCATTTTATTTCAGCTGGATAGAAAATTCAGTGAGTTCAGGTTGATTTCCATCATGTCGGAACACACAAAGACAATAAACTGCATCAAATTTCACCCAACAAATCCAGACCTAATTGTTACAACTGGATCAGATAAACAGGTCATTGTCTGGAATATAGCAAAACAGCAGGTGATATCAAAGCTTGAAGTGGTCACTAGAGAGGCACCAAAAGCTGTAGGCTGGACAACTGTGAAATATACTGATGCTGTGTGTTTTATCCAGGGAACTGGGCCTCTTAATGTATGGACCTATCAGAATGGACAAAAACTCCAAACGTTTAAAGAGGCATCTGGATTCAGTTCACATATATGTCAATTTAGATGGCATCCAAAAAATCCCAACAGAATCGCTTTTGGTCATATGGATGGGAGTATATCAATATGCAATATAGGTACCTTGTTTTGTTTTGAGCATATTTTATTGAATAATGAAATGGAGACAATTTCTTTCAACCTACTGGCTCCTCTCCTTAGATATTACAATATATAATATGTCATGCACATTGGAACAACTGATAAATAGCAAGTGAAGTAAGGTTAAATAACATAGTACGTAGTAATTAATACAGGATTCAAGGTACCTTACACTCATGTATATTCTATTGTGAACCTTAATTTGAAGATAGAAGCAATGTTATATAAAGAAAAAATTCATAGTATTCACTATTGATGATAAGACCTTTAACCTAAAGTTTAAATGGAAAGAGATTCTGCTGGTCAAAAAAAGGTGACCTGCACTGATGCTGGTCAGTGGTCACTTGGTCCTGCACTGATGCAGGTTTTGTAGGACTTATATTGGACTTTTTATCAAACATCCAAAATATATTAAGTAGAAAAACATGTATATATTGTCATTTTGTGTGCTAAGGACTTTCTGCATTAGCTGTGTACAATATGCAGATCTATTGAAGGAAAAAAGAACATGGCATTTGTTTAATCTAAATGATGACGATGTGAAATTGAATTGTATTAATTAATCAATAACTGAATGTGACATAACTTGAATATTTTCACTGGATATTATGACTGACATCATCCTTTTTTATTGGCTGTATGAAAAGTCTTGTAGGTTCTGATAGTTTTGAATATTTGTGTTAGTGGCTATACTTAGAGATGTGTTTTGTGTAAAATACAACTTCAATTCATAGGGGGGAAAAGTCGGAAGGAGATCTGTCGACCTGAGAGTATGGAGGAAGATGACGATGATCCAGTGACTGCCCTAGAGTGGGATCCCTTGTCAGCGGACTACCTGATCATGACAAACACATTTCATCCTGTTCGCCTCATAGACATTGAGTCTGGGACAGTTATTACAGAGTTCAAATTACCTAGTGCTGCTGCCAATGTCCACACCCTGGCCTGGATATCTGGAGCTCCAGGGATGTTTGTAACTGGAGGTAAGTCTTTTTCTGTACTGGATAGTTTGAAATTTTGTATGGGATCTTAAGCTGGGTGAGTTGAAAAACCTAGTCAGATTTCTTGTCAAGTGTTGTTTTGCATTTTAGATGTTAAAAGTGGAATTCTGAGGATATGGAATGTGTCAAAACCAACTCCAATTGAGAACATAAGAATTAAAAAGACTGGGATACATGCACTTCAGACAATAAGTATTGAGCGTCAGTTAAAGAAAAAAGATGCGAGGGATCGCCAGGTGTCTTCCACTAGCCCTGCGCTGGCCCCTGCCAGCACAACAAGCTCACACTTTGCTCTCCCTCCAGCCAAAGTGGTGTGCACCTTCTTAGATGGGGGAATTGGACTTTATGATTTAGGTGGAAGGAAATGGGATTTCCTTAGAGAACAGGTTGGGATCAACATGTGTATATGAGAAAAAATCTTTTTCACCTATATGAGAAAAAAAACCCACATCTTCAATGAAATTGTAGAGCTATATTACTAACAAGTATATTGCATTGTTAATATTTCTGAACACAGATGTTCCAATTGTGTGTACAAATTCAGTTTTATAAAGTGCCTCTCCTGCTCAATGGCATTCGTTTGATACAATGCGAGTAATTGCTTACTTTTTTGATGCAGGGACATATAGAAACAATATTTGATTGCAAGTTCTGTCCATACAACAGAGATATACTGGCTACTGGTAGCTTTGATGGAACTATCAAACTCTGGGATATTAATTCTATGACTCCAGTGAGTATATTGATGAAATTAAGGCATTTTATCAAAAAATAAACATCCAAATTTTGTTATCAAATTGTGTAGTACACTTATTATAAATATATATTTTAATTTCCAATGTTTTTGCCTTTGATATTTCTACAACACATATGAATCTTGATAAATATAGTATGTCTATTTCATTTTTTATACGCCCGTCATTAGACGGGACGTATTATGTTATGGCGCTGTCCGTTCGTCTGGCTGTCCGTCCGTCTGGAGTCATGTTTTCCGGACTTTTTTCAGTAACAGATGCATGTACAACTTTGAAATTTGGTCACGATTTCTCCCACAAGAATTCTTAAGTGAGTTTGCATTTCAGCTGGATTGGTTCATCCTTGACCTACTTTAGGACTGTAAGTGGATCAAACAGTTTTTCCAGACTTTTTTTCATTACAGATACAGATATTGCCCTGAAATTTACACATAAGCTTCCTTTCAGAGGAATACAAGTTCAGATTGCAGTTTAGCTGGATTGGTCTGTGACTACATTAGGACTAAATGGAGGTCAAACAGTTTTCCTGGCTTTTTTTTCATTATGGATACAGATATTGCCCTGAAATCTAGTCACAGGCTTCCTCTTGAAAGATTACAAGTTCAGTTTGCATTTCAACTGGATTGGCCCATCCTTGACCTACTTTTGAGCTAAAAATAGGTCAAACAGTGTCGTGGGCTTTTTGTTCATAATGAATATAGAGATATTTTCCTGATATTTTGTCACAGGTTTCCTCTCGGAGGATTACAAGTCAGCTGGATTGGTCCATCCTTGACCTACTTTTTGGGGAAAGTAGGTCAAACAGTTTTCCGGGCTTCTTTTCATTATAAAGACAGATATTGCGCTGAAATTTAGCCACAGGCTTCCTCTTGGAGGATTACAAGATCAGTTTGCATTTCAGCTGGATTCCACTGTTGGGTTAAAAATAGGCAAAAAGTTTTTATGGGGTTTTTTTCATTATGGATAAGATATTGCCGTGATATTTAGTCAAAGGCTTACTCTCAGAGGAATACAAGTTCAGTCTGCATTTCAGCTGGATTGGTCCGTCCTTGACCTACTTCTGGGCTAAAAATAGGTCAAACAGTTTTACGGGCTTATTTCATTAAGGATACAGATATTGCCCTGATATTTAGTCAAAGGCTTCCTCTCGTAGGAAGACAAGTGCAGTTAGCATTTCAGCTAGATTGGTGTACTATGACCTACAGTACTTTAGGGGTAGAAGTATCTCAAACAGTTTTCCAGAATTTGTTTTGCATGCTCAGAGAAATACATTTCAACTTAATTGGTGCACCATGACCTACTTTAGAGCTAAAAGTAGATCAAATGGTTTCCTGGACTTTTTATCATCATAGGTAGATATTGCACCACCATTTTGTTTCAACCTCACTCTCAGATAAATAAATAATCAGTTCACCTGTCAGATGGATTAGTGCACCATGACCCACTTTAAGGCATTCCTATTTAGAATGTGTATTGTATCAATTCAGAGTGCACTATATGCTTCCAGGATGAATTTCATTGTCCATAGGGCGTATATTGTACCGTTTGCGATACTCTTGTTAAAAATCCATGAGGGTATATGAACTGTAACGCTTCATGCCAGCGTACTTCATGAAGCAAGTTATTTCTGAATGAAAAAAAAAAAAAGAATGTTTTCCCTTTATGGACTTTATTTCATCATTCCATTGCAGTTGTTCTTGTTTGGTTTTACTAACATGTTATGAAACACCTGGGACAATGCTGATTGGTTGTTTTTAATTTTTCAATCTTCGAACTTTTCCTTGTGTATTTTATTCCAACAGATCTTTGAGAGCACTTGTGCATTTAAATTTACGTGTGTATTTCAATAGTGTTGACATCAACTAATGGGAAAATATTTATAAAAGACCAAAAACCCTGCAGGTGTATAATGGGAGAAACAGGTTTTATAACATGAGCTTCTTAGTAAACAGTGTTCTCAGACTTGTGCCTCTTAAAGAGACACTACAGCTCATTTTCCACATTTTAATAAAGTGTTTTTTAAAACATGTATTGATAAAATGATAAAATTCATATCGATACTGACAATTTTGAACAATTGGGATGCATAAATTTACTCTCAACTGCGCTTTGAAGATCGTTCGGAATTCAAAAGTTTCTTCATTCTGACTCGGACTTTTGAATGCTTATTTACATCACGTGGTTTTGAATGACAGCAAAGGTGTTGTGTAGAAAATTATTTAAATTCCCCTTCAAGGAGGTCCACACTCACCTTTCAAGTATAAGAGTATTCCCTGCTCCTTAAAATAAGTAATTATATCAATCATTATTTCAACAGAAACCCTTTCCATGTTCCCATTGACCGATGTTTTTACAACTAACACGTGTCGTGTTCAGATAAAAATAGCACTTACTTTTAAAAGTAGTGTCTTCGCAGCTAATCTCAATGGCAGATTTAGAGGGGGGGGGGGGGGGGGGGGGGGGCAGGATCCCCCTCCCTTTTTACGCCACAGATTTTGAATGAAAATCCAAATTTTCACCAGAATGGCCGATTACTGTGACTAATCTTTGACTTTCACACCCCTTCGGAAATCCTAGATCCGCCACTGAGTTACATGGGTTTCTCCGAACTCTTTGTTTTCCAACGGTCAAACTGATACCATGGTAAATTTTATTTCACGTATGAGTTTTATCTCACTCTATTTTTACCTCTTTTCTCACAGAATCTGTCAAAATTCTAGATCTATCAACTACACTTTCTCTCACTGGACGACATGCTGCACTGTTTACTGTCTATGCGCATGCGTCTGAAGACTGAAAGGAGGAGACTCGATATTTTTTGTATAGGCCATCAAAAAGTATTAATTTTTACGTTAAAACGATAATTTTTAACTTTAGATAAGTGTTATTTTCGCAAAGTTCATACTTTCAACAATGCAACAAAAATTGAGAAAGCGCTAGGAAAATTGTCATTTCATGATTTTTGCGCAAAATGAGCTGTAGTGTCTCTTTAAAAATTAAAAAGATTATGAAACTTGAGTTTGGGAAAAAAAACTGTTATATTTACTATTAAACTCACACTGGTTATAGAACCTTTATTTGATGTACTGGTACACCATCTTCATTATAAACCTAATAAATCTGTTTTAAGCGGTAGTCTGAGCAATAGTGACACACAACACCTATATACTTGTTTATTTAGATAGATAGCTCTCCAGGAAATGAAGGTGTGGTCTACGCCCTGTCTTGGGCTCCTGGAGATTTGAATTGTATATTAGCCAGTACGTCTAAACAGGGCATGTTCATATGGGATATCGGAAAAGGAAGAATCATAGAGAGATTTAGAGATGTAAGTGTCACAAAAATCAGACTCTGAAATTTCTTGACTGGTATTTTAATACTTATAAATTAATCTGATAATTTTTCTCATTATAGACCAATAAATCAGCAGTATTTTGTGTTGCATGGAATCAGAAAGACTCCAAGCGCATAATGTCAGCAGGTGCTGATGGATACTGGTAAGATGAGAACTTTTTCTTACTGTAAGACTGGATGTCAAAAATAAATGTTAATTTTACCTGTACAGTGTGTATGTCAACATTTGTCTTTTAATGCATTACTCTCTGCAGCATAATAAGACTAGTGAATGGAGAGATCGTTCAGAAGTATCGTCACCCAGGAGCGGTATACGGGTGTGACTGGAGCCCCGACAACAAGTAAGGAGAAAAGACATCATTGGTTTTTACATTTGCAAGTATTTTGTCATTGATGAGCCTATCTGTTTCAAATGTAATATATCTCCCAAAATAACTGATCTATTTAAACGTTTCACACATGCCATCAGCCATGATGAAAAACAAATACTGTAAAACGAGAAAATTTGGTGCACTATCAAATTTAGTGCCTTTAGTGCAAGTGACCTTTTATGCCAAAATTAGAAGAGGGCCAACGATTTTCCATTTTAAAAAGTATTTTTCAAAAATTTTCAGGTCATTCTTTAGTTGACTCTTATAACAAAAACATTTGCTTACATAATATCGGAGGGTCAGGGTATTTTACATACACACAAACACAAGTGAATGGGATTGTTTATCATTTGAATATTGCTAAAGAAACACAGATCAACTAATCAAATGAGGTTTGATTGTGCACTTATCATTTACACCTCCAGAGTTTTCTCCCCAATGTGTCATTTACTTCAGAGCCTCGAGGTCAAAATATATCACTTTAATCGTGTTAATTGTCCCCGTGACAATGCCTGTAGAAGTACCTGTGTTACCTCTGCATTCTTCTGCTGTACTCCAAACAAAACATTGTATAAAAAATTACGAGTGCACAATCATTTATGCGACCATATTTAGATGTCATCATATTATACAGAGAAATAAATTTAGGATCTCCCATGGTTTGTGGTTGGGAGATTCTTTTTATCACATCCCCCCCCCAACCCTATTGAGCATATGCTTGCTTGAACATGAGGGAAAAAGACATGAATCAAACCAGAAACTCTGCACTAAATGTATTCTGCAACAAATTGCTGGTGTGCTAAAATTAAATTGAGGCAATATTTTGTCATTTGCGCTAAAATATGTATGTGCCAAACTTTCTCGTTTTATATATTATTCTGGCAAACCATTGAGGTACCAATCATAAAGAAATTTCTTTTTTACTGGTTTAAATAAACTCAGATCCTCAAACAACTTTAAGGCCTTATGTACCTCTTGGTGCAGAGAGAAATAAGTGGTGAGTAAGTTCCTGGGCATTGAAGATAACTAATGTGTTTGTATTTTAATAATAAAAAGATGCAGAAATGTAGCACCACTGATATAGGTAAATATAGCATCGTTTTGCTCATCTTCATAGCTTTGAACAATTGAAAATGTCAGAAAAGTGTCAAATATGAAATTCCATCTGATTGATTTCATTGTAATTTTTAGGGATATGTTGGCTACTGCTTGTGAAGATAAACTAGTGCGGATTTATTATTTAGCTACTGTTGCAGATCAGCCATTAAAGATATTCTCAGGTAAACCAGACCACATTTAAACATTGTGATGTTTTAGGGTCTTTGACATCTTCGCGAGGATGGTCTTTGAGAGAAAGAAGTACTTTCATATATTGTTTCTTTCAATCATGATATTTGCATTAATGTTTGGTTTTGCAGGTCATACTGCTAAAGTGTTCCACATCAAATGGTCCCCACTAAAAGAAGGCATGCTGGCCAGTGGGTCAGATGACTGGTTGAGTATTTATTTTGACTGTGGATATTTAAAATGCCTTTTCTACAAATGTTTTAAACTGCCAAAGTCATATTTTCCACTTACTGACTAAAACATCTTACATTACCTAAATCACTACTGTCATATTAAAATTTATACATCCTGTAACTTTTTGGTGTAATTTTGATGTAAATTTACTTTTATTTGTATAGAAACATTGGCTAAAATTGCATGAAATTAAACCATTGTGGAGAAATTTTCCCAAAATTCAATTAAAGGTCACATTTTTCCTCAACTCTGAGATAAATTTTTCTTCATTAGTTGTCAGTTAATGTCCTTTTAAGCATTAAATGGCAATTTCCATATCTAAAATAGCAACAATAAGATTGATCCAAATTCACATGAGAATTTGAAATCTATGGTCAGGAAAAGAATCATCATAAATGTCATGCTTGCAGCACAATACATGTATGGGATTACTCCCAGGAATCCTGCTACCAAGTACTTCGAGGACATGAGGGGCCTGTGAGAGGGATCATGTGGAACTGGGAGATCCCTTATCTACTAGTGTCTGGGAGCTGGGATTACAAAATCAGAATCTGGGACATTAGGGATGGAGCTTGTGTGGAGACTTTGTTAGACCATGGTGCTGATGTCTATGGTAAGATTTGGTATTCTGGGAAGGAAGAGGGGGGTATTGTGTGACCCAAGATTTACGTCTTCAAGTTTATAGATGTTTATTTATGTGTAGCAACTCTGCATTTTTCTAGGCTTAACTAGTCACCCTGAAAGACCGTTTTTGATGGCTTCTTCTTCCCGGGATTCCACTGTCAGAATGTGGTCATTGAATTCTCTTGTGCAGCCTATAGAACTTAACGTTCTGGCCGGGAAACCATGGACAAGTGTTCTAGGATCAACAGGTACACGTAAATACTGGGTTCTCAGAGACAACAAACAAGTTGACATGAATCTGCTCTACAGTGTACAGTATTTGCAAGAACATTATTTTTTTCCAGAGGTTGCCATGAAGTAAAACTAAGGTTCTTGTGAATGATTTTACATGTATGTTTTAATAATGAACAAATTGGAAGGTTCATTAAAATTTTGTTTTGCTGTTAAGTCTGACAAGGAGATATTGCTAGATTGATAAAGTGTCACAAAATATAGGCGATTTACAGAAGGTTCTGTTAAAATCTTAGATATTATATCAAAACTGTCAAGTTTACAAAATTTGAAGAAACCTGTCTGAACTGTGATAATTGTGTTGATTGTAATAGATAAATATTCATTTAGTATGAATTAATAAAAAAATGTTGGGGTGGGTTTTTTTTCAGACTCTGCTATGGCAATAGGAAATCCACCTCTGTTATGTGGGAAAGGCAGCAAAGATTTAAAGGCTGAGATGGAAGCAGGACTTCCGAGCAATAACAGAGACAAGCTTATCAAAATGTGTTCAAAATTCTTTAGTGTAAGAGACAATATTGCATTATGTTTCACGTTAACTTATCCTTATTGATGGAAAATTGAATGAATGGTTGTATATGCATAATGATGTTATTAATTAAAAGATCCACAAGGCTCTACCACACATGATGCATGAGATTAACAGCTGTAATGATAAATGTATTTAAATGTTTAAGTGTATTGAAAGAGCGTTGTTTGTAAATGATGTAGAAGGTGAACTCCAGACGTGTAAGTGATTATGAAATATGATTATTTTAGCCACCAACAGGGGCAGACAACCTCTGGGAGCTGGTGTCTGTGGTGAAGGGGCTGGATGATTCTCTGTTGTCTCAGAAGTACAAGAGAGGCATCATGCATGTCAAGCATTTGTCTAAATTCAAAACAGTATGTCCATTTTTATTATTTTAAAAAAAGATAATGATGTTTTGAAAAGAGTTTTCTTTTTATACGCCCGTCTTTAAATGGGATGTATTATGGTACAACGATGTCTGTACGTACGTCCGTCTGTTCGGGGTTTTCTGTTTCTAATTTCCTATCAAGGTGAAACTTGCTATGTTGCTTCTTTATGGACCATTCTAGATCATATTGCAATTTTGATCCACTCTTGCAGTAGTTGTGCCCCTTTAGTTGAAAATTATTGTTATATGGAGGGTACATAATTTGTCTGGCAAACTTCTCCCACAATTTTCAAGTGAGGACCATTTTATTGTACGAAATGTTTATATGGATATTGAAGATGTACAAGTGGCAAGGGTTTTGATTTTCTTCAATTTTTTGAGAAAATTACAAGTTGTTGAACATAGTCTTTTTTTTAAGGAAATATTACAAAGAGAGTACATGATTTGTTCGATAAACTCCTCCCACAGTTTTCAAGTGAGGACCTTCTTATTATACAGAGTATCTGTATGGGTATGGAAGATATGCATGTGGCAAGGATTTTGATTTCCTTCGATTCTTAAGAAAATTACAGGTTGTTGAACTTAGTCCATTTTAAGGAAATATTATACATTGTATCAAATAAAGGATATGGTTTGTCCTTATAATTCCTCTCACAATTCAGAAGCTATGGTATTTGTAAATAACTTGAATTGTGCAAGGATTTTGATTTTCAACTATTTTTAAATTTGTTTGACATTTTGAATATTGAGAGGTTGTTGAACTTTGACAAATTTGGGGAAATATTCTACACACAGAACTCTTGGTTTGTCTATCTGCCTCCTGTCACAGTTTTAAGTAAAGACCTTTTATTCATATTATGCTAAGAAAGTATGTCACAGCCTGATACTGCCTAAAGCAAATTTCTACAAATTATGGCTCAAGAAAAAACACTATCATAGTATGTAAGCATTTTCACGGGCATATCATGTACAGTTTGTGGTACTCTTGTTAAGTTTATGACATACTGAAACATTGCTTTAATTGTTTTTTGATTTGAGGTGCAATGTACATCACATAAGATACTGAGTGAGAGTTATTGATGATAATAAAGTAACTATGAATGTTTCAGTCAGAGGCTCAAGAGCAAGAAATGGTGAAAATGTCATCATTTGGTGGGGGCATAGGAAGTTTGTCTCGAGAGGGCAGGCTTCGTGAAGCTGCTAAAATTTACATCCAATTGGGAAATCTTCAGAGATACTGTGAACTAATGGTGGAGCTTGGAGAGGTATCAAATTTTTCTCTTGTACTGATTTTTGTTCATGTTGATTTCTACATCTTGGATTGAGAAAACAGCTTGATTTTGTATTTCTTGTAGTGGGAGAGGGCCATTGCAGTTGCTCCAGGCGTTTCAATGGATTACTGGAAATCTCTTACGAAAAGGTTCACTTGTACTTTGTACTCAGAGATTATCAGAGAAGATTAAAACTTATGTATAATTATTATATTTTTTGGAACTGAAATGTTGTGTTCTGTTCCCATTTGTTGTCATACAGCATTCTTAAATGCTTAAACATTTTAACTTCTCGGGAATTACTGACCCAATTTTGTTATATAGCATCTTTAGAGGTAGAAGAACAAACAATGTGATTTCAAGGACCCCACCCTTTTGGGCTTAAAGTGTGAAAACTTTAATTCCAAAGATGGTACAGTCCTGGGAATCATCTGAATACATGTATATTCAGAAAACTTTATGTATAAATATAATGAACAAGGAGTTTTCTACCAAATTATTGCATTTTCTCTATAGAGCAGAATTTAAAAATATGGGTAGGTGGGGTCACTGAGTGCAAAAAATTAATGTTTTAGTTTTGTGTGTGTGTGTATATATATATATCTGTGTGTGTGCGTGTGTGTGTCATCTGAAATATTCTTAAGGTCCTGAGAGTAAAGGAAGAATTGGTTATCATCAGGTGACAAAAGTCATCAAGTGCATAATCTAATTGTTGGTTAAAAAAAAATCTGAAAAAACAATAGAGTGATATTTTAATAATCATATCCAATCATGAAAAAATAATAGTCTTAATCTAGATGAAAGACTTACTTGGTGCACCAGCAAACAAACACCACTTTAAAGTTTATTGCCTGATTTTCATAGATGAGGGTTCAGACACATGGGCTTCTTGTTGTGACAGTTCAACTCTACAAAAACTTTGGTTGAATTTTTTTGTTGTGCATTTTTTTTTTTTTTATGCACCCATAATTGGAGATTCGGTTTTTGGTCTGTCTGTTTTTCTGCAAAAACTAACCTTAGTCATAATGTTTGATAGGATGGTGATAGGGCTTTCATATTTCATATGTGTGTTCCTTGTGACCAGCCATTTCTTTTCATACCTGTCCAATACTTTTGACCTCATGACCTTCACCTTAAAATTTGACCATACAGGGGCATCAGTGTTTCTTGAACACATTTTGTTTTCAGATATGCACAGTATTTATCTAAAGAAGATGATGAGAGTCTCATCCCATTTTGTACAGCTGTTGGTGATCCAGAGACTCTCATAGAATTCTCTTGCTCCAGAGGACAACTATCTCATGCTGTGTTAACAGCTCAAGTTGCCTGTGAGGGGGTGTTTGATGAAATGTCACAAACATATGCTTCTAAGGGATTGTGCAATGGAGTAGAACCAAATAAGTCTTACCAAAAGTAAGTTCCATATTGACAGTAGAGAGGGGGGTATACTGCTTCAGCATGACTGTGTCAACATGTCACATTAAAATACTGATTGTATTTGGAAAAAAATGTTCGTTAATGAAATTAAATTGAGCAAGTGAACAACCCCCTCCATTCAACATTCAATTTTATATATCACTATATTATATACAAAATTTATTCATGACAATCTTATTTCCCCCATGAAACATGTGAAAGGCAAGTTCACAAATTTACATATAATTAAATGTAAGGGTATGAAATAAATATACAAAAATAATTTACAGCAATCCATCAATATTTACTTCATTTTAAGGATATGTGCACTGCAACTAGCAAATTTTTTTAATGTATGGATAGGTATACATATTTCTGGTAAAATTTGGAAATGAAAAATTGTCTGAAGTATAGCATACATGTACCTGTCAAACTGGTTTCAAGTTTTATGTATTAATTTCAGATCATTGACCAATACGGTCCAGAAATTAGCAGACTGGTATTTTTACAATGGGTCTCCTGTTCTGGCTGCTTGTTGTCATCTTTCTGTTGATGATTGTCAGGTATACTTGTGTAATACGTGTAATACTGATTCTGGTGTGTCAATCATGACAGAGTTCACCACTCCAAATACGTTAAATTGTATCCATACAAAAAGTAACAATATTAGTTTGATGAAGTGTAACAGTTCAAATGCATACATGAGGGGCAAAAGTTTTTGCCCCCTCCCTCCCCTTCCCAAACAAAAATATCCCATGGTAAACTTTTAGTTTCCAGCAATTTTTTTTGGGGGGGGGGGGGGTTGCAATGTAAGGGTTTGCATAGGCTCTGTGTCCTCACACTTTTTGTATGTAAGGAATATGCTTCAATTTTTATCACTCGGCTGTATGCCACTCCAAGGTTTGATTTTGAATGATATTCAATGCTTTAGTGTGTTGAATAACTGTAGAATTAGACTTACTGACAAGGCCACATCAAATCAATTCTCTGGTTCTCAGACACCGCCGCCCCCCAAAAAAATCGGCTGCTGACTCGAGTTTATGTCCGCCCCGGAAAAAAATCACCGCCGCCCGTATTTGATCCGTCAAAATAAAATTCGTGTTTTGGTGCCAAAATCATAAAGCGCCTTACTGAATAGATGTGCTGCTTAGTTGATGGAAACAATATGGCGACAGAAACAGTTCTTGTCAGCACTGAGATTATTTTTAACTCAAAACAGATTGTTCCATGGACAGTTATACTGGTAGACTCGTCCTTGACAGTTGATACGCTTTGCAAGAAACTTCTGGGCGGTGAATTTAAAGAAATTGAAACCGTGAAGGAACAAATTAATGAAAGCAAGGCCTAGTTGAAGTACGACGTTTTCGTAGGTCGAAACAAAACAGCTGACAGCAATAAGGTTTTTTCAACAGTGAAAAGAGGCTATACAGTGTTGAATACCATTTGTAAAACTCTTAACTTTCTTCACAACACAAAAAAAAAACCCATTGACAAAAAATCCCTACCCATTTGTGACATGGAGATAAACTGAAAAAGTAAACCCCCTACCTACCTACCTACCCATTTTTTGAAAAACAATTGTCTGAGAACCAGAGAATCGATTTGATGTGGCCCAAATGACATCAATTTCTTTCAACATATAACTGAGTATTTTACAGTCATTTAAAATCATTCTAAAAATCTAGAAAGAAAAGATTTGTTGGAATTGTATACCATTTTTAAATTTTCTTTTTAAAGCATTTATGAATGCAGAGGTTTTTGTAAGTTCCTTTCTCTCAATATACAGCCCAGGTATCTGACCCTAAACACCTCCAGGAACTGTGAATTATGAATGCAGAGGCTTTGTAAGTTCCTGTCTCTCTATATCCAGCCAAGGTCTCTGACTCTAAACACTCCAGGCACTGTTAAATATTGTTGATGATTGATTGAAGAGAACTCAAAGGGAAGAAAGTAAATAGGCAGTGTGTATCTAGAAGAGAATGGTCTGATGATTAATGGTCTGATGATTTTATGCTACACATAAAAGTTCATTCATTAGCAGTTAAGTGTGATGATTGACCATAAGGTAGTATAGATTTAATCTAGGATATAAACGAAAAGCCTAAATGAATATTATTAGAAATATTTGTTTGTCCTTTTTCATGGAAACTGTAGGCAGTGTGAGTAAATTAAAAATTTTTGCTTTCATATAAATTAGCCGACTGATTGGTTGAGACACATTTGACCAAAAATACTATCACCCTCTGAATGATTAAACCACACCCTCCAACATGATGGAACATTGCTAAGCAATGGTCAAAAGTACTCAACAATGGGTGGCCTTACACAAAAATGTTGACTACACAGAATTCATGCACATACTGTTCACCATCAAAAACAAATAATGCTTTGTGAAAGTTTGCCAACTGTAATAGTTCATAACATTCAGTATGATATTTATATATTAAACATAAATTTTTATTTAAATAGCAAGCAGTTCAGCGCCTTATTCAGGGCCATGAGTTGGAGTTAGCAGCGTCAGTCGGTGTTGTCCTGGGTAATGTGCCAGAGCAGACTTTCCAAGCACTGGAATATTTGTCTCGGAGATGTGAGCATTTGGGAAAATGGTAGGTCTTCTCAAGTTTCATCAAAACTCTGGTTAAATCTCCTTATGTTGTGGCCTCCATGAAACAGTCTATAACTTCTGAACATAGCAAATGTTTCTCAGTAATAGAAAAGTTTTTGTGACATTTAATTCAGGTGCAATTCACTTGCATCCTACCTTGCTGCTCCAAAACCTTGTAGTGATTACCAGTCATGTAAAGTGAAATTTGATTATGTTTGATACTAGTAAATCTCTCTGAATTAGCTTTATGCCTCTCCATGTATATGGCTGTGATATATAGTGTTGCTCATGTCTGTCTTCTTTCATGTCTTCTCGTCCCATTTTGTATTTATGATATCTCATTTCTGAATAAAATATTTCTTCAAACTTCATACACAGACACATCTTGGTGAGCTTATGACATCTACACCCAAATAATTCGACCTTGGCCTTACATTACTCCTTATTTTGCATTTTCTCATTTGAAATGCTTGTTAATGCTCCCATCATCAAACTTTCTTTGATGCGGAACTTCATTTTAAGGCATACCTTGATTGATTGTTCACACTGTGAATGTGTACAATCATGAGCAAAAGAATATTTCTGTAATTGATGTCATAGTTTGCTCTTTGAATTTATGTATTAACGTGATCTATTTTAGGGACTTAGCTGTAGACCTCCTGAAGTTAATCCCGGACAACAGAGACCTGATGATTAGATGTTGTGCCAAGTGTGCTGCTAGTTCTGATGAAATTAATTACCTCCATAGAAAGGTAATATTCCGATGTCTGATATCATGATATATTGTACCAATTTTTACACTCCTTCATGAATGTGGAAATGATCATTCTGGTGAACATATGCCAAAACAATGGCTAGTTTTCACTGGCACAACTGCATTATTGAGAAGGGGAACGTTCAACCATTGAATTTCATACAAAATTGAAAGTTCATTTTTGGTCAAGTAATTATTTTATGCATAATCGTTCGTAAACAAGTGTGTACATTGCTTACTCTTGAAAGTGAGTAATTAAAAATAAGTGACAAGAAGTAATATTCACTTGGTATTAAATTCTATATATAAAATGTACATGAGAAAAAGAAAGGTAACTCAGGTTACAGCTACTAAAAAATAGGAAAAAAATGTTGGTCCTTCCTATTTATTGAATAGAAATTAAAGCATTGAATGACAGTATGATGTGCACTTTAATACTTAAGTACATTTGACAACATTATGAAAGGGAAATTAATCTGTAAATGTTTTTAGCTTGCTGGGACAAATGTCTAGAGGGCAAACATCATATCAATGGCATCAAAAGGTAAAGACATGATTCAAATTAGGTGATGCATCTTTGGATTCATGGGACCATTCACAATATGGATTCTGCATCTGACCAATACTTTCCGGAGAAGTGACCAGGTCATAGTTTTTGCAGCGTTGACCTCAGTACCTTTAGCTTCTATATGGTTCATGCTCTGACACATGGATGTTTTTCATTAAAACTCCCATAAAGTTTCTTTGTATAAAATGTATGATTCTAATCCAATTTGCAGGAACCTCATTGATAAAGTTCAGTCCAGGAGGCTACTAGCATTAATCTGTCACATGTACTACTGTTCTACTTTATAAATTTTAACCCACTTTTGTAAGCATAACATCCTGATAATGTTAGTTCTTTTGATCCAACAGGCTGATCTTCCACCCCTTGACAAATGTTTGCATGAAGCAGAAACTTTGAAAAATCAAATAAAGCCGGTTGACTGTGTCAGATACTATGTAGTGTCATCGTCCCCAGAAGTGGGTCTGGATATAGGATTAGAATACATCAAAGGTAGGAGGAAGCATAGTACATGTCGAAGTTTTTAAGCTAATGTTTTATCTTCATTTCTCACTCTTAATTTAACCTCATTTACAATTGATCCCCCCCCCCTCCCCAACAATGAAACACACAAAAGTTTTGATATGAATTAGCTAAATGACAATTTATGATACCTGCAAAAAGGAATTTGTGTTTCACGGGGGGAGGGGGGATGTTTTCAAAATATTTTCGGTTGATTTCTATTGTGAAATACGTGATTTTAACTCTTATTATAGAGTTATTTCTCTTTATTTTGTCTAATGTATCAACTATTATGAAAATTCATATATATGTCTATATTGACATAAAAAATTATTTAAAATTGATAACTTTTAAAAATTGACCTGAAGGCAAAACAATACTATGGTTTGCTGTTCTTTGCTGTAGGTCTTAGAAGATGTGAGTTTATTTGGAATATACAACCATTAATTAGAACAATGTCTATTTAATATGATTTATATGAGTTATACAAGCATTATAACAATGTCTATTATGATTTATTTGAGTTATATAAGTATTACAACAATGTCAATCATTCTTTATTTGAGTTACACATTTTATTCAGGAAACACAAGCCTAAGGGCATTATCTATCTTGTTTTCAGCTTCCATGTCTAAAAACAGATGGTCGGTGGATGATATCTTCCCAATACTGCAGTTTATGGGCTCCATTCGAGCAGACAAACTACAGCAACACAAGTTAGATAGGTCAGCTTTCCAGTGTTTGATATCTAGACCTCGGTTCTTGTTCATATTACAAGTTCTAGTGGAATTGTGATTTATAATTAATTGGTATGATTAGTTATTGATGTACTGACTGTAGTTACTATCTGTTTTGACAGACAAAGAATGGAATTGATGTGCCTGTGTGCCTATGTTGGGGCCCTGAGGGCCATTAGACTGGGCTATGATGAGATAGTAAGACCATTGTTCAAACATGCCAGGTAAATGCTTGATGCTATCATTAAATGTATTTTGTTCACTAATAATTGATACTATGATGTGTAATATGTTCTGGTTTAGACTATGTGTATTTATTTGAGCACATTCAAAATTTACAGTTGTAGTCTATAGAATATATTTAGTGTAATTATGAATTAGCACCATTGGTATTACATTATGTTAATTCTATAATATTCATATTCTGGTAATTACCATAAATTAGCATACTTATGACTGCAAATTAAGATGCTGGAATTATGAAATTAAACCCTTTGATATGTAAATACATATGCAGTATTTCATTAATACTACAGTACCTGCTTTTACATATTCCGTTGCCTTTTTAGGGACATCATTAGCAAAGCAGGCTTGTGTCTTCCAGTAACAGATGAAGTCATAAATAAAGAAATGTTGGCTTGGGACACCATATGTATGGCCAGGACTAACTGGTGAATATTGACATATTTATTGTGTGTTGTTTATATTTATATGGATATTGATTTGCTTGGGGATTTCAAATGGAATATTTATGTCTCCCCTCTTCCAAGGGGAGACATTATTTTTGTACATTCTGTCTTTCAGTCTCTCCGTCATCTTGTGAATGCTTCTATTCCTGTATGGCTTATTGGATAGACTTGAAACTTTATACAATGCTTCATTGCCATTTGTAGATGTGCATATTGTCGGGATGTGAGGATCCAATTGTTATCCTTAAAGTTTTAGTGGATCTAAGAGGGATGGAGGGTGTAAAATAGCTTGTGAACACTTCTCCTATATGGCTTATCAAATAGCTTTGAAATTTTGTACAATACTTCATTATTTTTTAATGATGTTCACTTTGTTCTGACCCAGAGATCTAATATTTTCCTACAATTTGCAGTGGACAAAGAGGAGTGTTTTATAGCTTTTTTTCATGTACAAGGGTTTGTTCACTTTCCTACTGGTATTTCAGCACAACAGACATTATTTTTGTATGATATACAACAATGACATTGATCACATCGATGTTGAATCTTTTCTCCATCTTTTCCCTTAATGCACAGTACAGTTCACAACGTGTATGTTCCTGCTCATGCTTTTTTCTCTATACCATGCAGTATTTAGGGGAGGAGTGTAATTTGGAGCACTTTCACTTTGGGCAGCTGGGGAGGCATTTGTTTTTAACAATGACAAATTATATTTCACTATTATTAATGAATTTGTAAGCATGTTCATTTACTTGCCAACAATTTTAAGTTCAGGTCAGCTTTCAACTTTCACAGAACTTTTTACCATTAAATTCATATTTTTCATAATAAGATTTTGCATGATGCTGAAAATAACATTTTGATTTTTTACAGTTACCCAGGTCCACTAGAGTTATCTCGGGTGACAGCTTCACCAGATGTTATGCAGAGATATGAAGAGTTGATTCGTAAAGCAGGGGGAGACAATCACCCCGACCGAGTAGGCCAGGATTGCGCCTCAAATTCACATCTTCCTTCGCACTCAGATGTTCACGTGTCTTGTGTGTCCCAACAAAGAGTGCAGGTTTGTACAAATTTAAAGTATCTTGCCTTTGAATGCATTTGTAACAAGTTTGAACAAGCATTTTCACCTTTGTTCATGTTTCTATGGTAACACAAACACCAGATACATTGTAAAATGACAAGTTTTGATCCAGAAATTCTTATGCTGTTGTCTGTACATGTACATGCTGGTATCTTCGATTTTAGGGCCAGTTTTTAAATGTAAATTTGGATTTGCATTGCAGGGATTGGCATATTTTTTAGAAGATGGAAAATCTGCAATTTCACCAAATGAAGCACTAATGTGGGCTAAAGTCAATCCCTTTTCTCCTCTGGCGTCTGGGCTGAGAATTAATCCATTTTAGATAATAGGGACACTGCTGTTGAAATTACTGTCAGCATACTGAACTTGTGCAAATGTTGCAGATCACTGCACAAGTCAAATTTGTTTGCATATCAACAGGTGGTATATTTTTAAAGGGTTTAACAGGTGGTATTTTTAAAGGGTTTAACAAGTGGTATTTTTAAAGGGTTTGATATTAAGGATGGTCACTTGATACAGATAATAATTTTTAAGGATTTTCACAGGGTACAAATTAACAAAAATGTGTACACAACAGTCACATGCACTGTATATTTATTTACGTAAAATCAAATTTTACATTGTTTTAAAATCTTGTCACTCGTTATATAGAAATGCAAACACAAAATTCAGCAACAATCTAGTAAGAGTATTACCAGTCTGTGTAATGAACCACAAGCCCAATGACCCTGGCTACCAGATATTTTGTTTGGCTCATGAATTTCCTAAAGAAAAGTATATGTTGAGTTGGTGGAACCTGTTTATGGGTTAATGAAGTATTAGGGCTGTACAGAAATTATTGAGACATTTGATTTAACTCCTTAAACGAGAACAATGCATGAAAATTCACAAAACTTTAATCAAGAATTTTTCTGTCAAATATACCAAATTTCTAATTGATTGCATTAAAAGAAAGGTGATGTTTCAAATACAAAATTGTATGTCATTTGACCTGAAGCAGTTAACATACATTTTTTGACGTCATTTTAATGTAACTTTAACTTTATTTATTTTTCGCTCGCAATGAATACTCTGTTTAAACGGACGCATTTCTCATGCTAACTACTTTTCATATACATTTTTGCACCAATTTGCTATCCAGGGTTCCAACAGCATTTAAAGTAGCTTGTTCTCATTCTTTGATGTCATAGAATTTGATGCTGTACAACTCTGATTGATTCTCAGAAGGAAATTCTGACGCGCGTCATTCCTCGTGATTATTGACGACCGTCCAGCTCCTTTGTTTTTACTCTAGTTTAATAGTTTGTCAGTAAATTGTTTATGCCAGTGATAAACTAAAGCCCTCAACACTTTTCATTCACACTGTGTGTTTTAGCAATTCTTTAGTCTTAATGGAAGTCCTACCAAGCTCCAAACAGAATTTGAATATGACTGCTTCTCTGCATTGACATCGAAATTAATTGTCCCATTGTAAATATACATTTATTCTGATAGCTTGATAGCAAATGTAAATGATTTTTGTAATTGTCATTGAAATTCTACCAAATTTTCATGAAATCACTTCTCTATGATATTGAAAATTATGTATCAAATTTGAATTCTATTCTCTCTTTTTCTGGATATATTGATACTTGCTACCTAGCTTGTATTGATTTCCATCATCTTGTTTCACGACTGCTCCAGGTAACCTTACCTTCTACACATAAATATTCTGTTTTGAAAAAATTATAAAGCATAGAATAATAAACATTAGAGAAAACACAGGAAAAAGTACAAATATATTTAACATCAATATGACATGGTAAAAAAAGAAAAGCACAGATTTAATACAGAAAATTAGCGGTTTAGGATTATAATTGTTCATGAGTAGCAATGATATATAAAATTTATGTTGCATTCCCTCATGTATAATTATTTTATTTAAATGCTGAAGCTGAATTGATTTAACTCACACCAGTGGTAAACTCGTGGCACAAAGATTATATCTAGTGATTTTGAGGTCAAAAGGTTTTAAAAAAAAAAGATTGGGGGCTTCAACCGATTTTCCTCTTCATGGGGGGGGGGGGTGGGGGGGGGGGTATTACTTCCATTCAGACAACTCTAGTTGTTACAGGATTTTGAGCATGCTATGATTATTAGTCCTAGATAAGGAAAATCATTAAAGGACATACATGTATTACTCAAACTGCCTGTGATACTTGCATTTTGTACAATTTGTCTTTAATTATGTATTTTATCAATGTGTGTTTGCATATCTAGACATTACTATCGAACACAGTACATCAAGAATGTACGAAGTTATATTTGTTTGTTCATGTCTGCAGTTCTTTTGGTGATGATCTCAAAAAGTCTTGTGATGACAGTACATTTAATCAGTATCCATATATTAGGTGCATAATATATTTATTTCTATATAGGATATTCAGATTAGAGTACTTAGCTTTACTCATAATCAACACGTGTATTTCTGATACATTATGCATGTTGTTTATCAATATACGTGTACAAAAACATATATTGTGATTTTCATATGCCTAATTTAGCAGCAAATGCTGTACATCTACTTGCATATTATATTAATACACATTGTGCTGGCATACCCATGACTGCAGTACCACATGACATACTTTCTGTTTCAAAGCAGACTTGATTTGGAACAATCAATGATGCAAATCTGAATATATCACTCAAAATTTACCAGTGGCATTGACCTGGACAGTAGGTACTATTGCAGTAAATGTAGTACAATGTTTTCACAAATGTCCAGTTTTGTGGTTGGGAAGTTTGAACAGATGATTTTTATACGTTGTTAGTGTTCTGTGTTCTTAGTTTATTGTTACCTGTGAGAAATATCTGTTTTACTTTAATAGCTTTTGCTGTTGCACTTGCTTTTTATGTGCCAATGTTCATTGGTGTTCAACGTTTGAGGAGATGTTTTCACTTCTTGCTAGTTTTATATACATTAGTATTCATATCTGCAAAGACCAGTCGTTCCAGTGGTGTTCTTTACTGATAACATTGTGACACACAATTATATATGCCGTCCATGTTGTTTACAGTCTACTTTCATTATGTTACATTATTAAATACAGTAATCGGAGTTTGTTGTTTTCTTTCTAGCAATTTGCCACATATATCTTAAGTTTTCTTGGGAAGATTTTCATAAATTTTATACATGATACATGGATTATGTAGAGGACGAGCGCTTTCGGTGATTTGTCTTTTCAGGGTTATGAGACTTAGATTTTTTTTTTAAATATTAATAAAATAAAATTGTTCTCAATGGCATGCAATTCTATAGCAATCTGTCTGTCCATTCGTTAGCACTTTCTTTAGCATATGATAACTACATTTTTCTTGGAAATATTTTCATAAATATACACAATGATTGGATTAGGAATAGGAAGATCCCTTTCGATTTTCAGATTTATTACAGGACCCTTTCTGATTTGCCAGTTTTCTAGTTTAAAACCGTTTTCAGGAGATAATTTTGCAGAGGATGAATTTAGAATTTTAGTATAGAAATGTCCAAAACTATTAATTTCTATTAGAATTTTCCAACCAAAGGGAAGTATGTGACTCCCTCTAGATCCACCACTGTAAATACATGATATAGCTCTGACGGATTATTCAACCGAGCTCTGGATTAATTCTCGCGAGCAATATTTTCACCACATTGATGCGCGCATCAATTGAAAGAGTGAGAGCAATAGCTGACTCTATGTGCGCATCAATTTAATTAATGTGCATATTGAATTATCTATTGCATAATGATTGATTCGATGCGTGCGTTAGTTTAATTGTGCGCAATAATTGCATGGATTGATGATATCTTCAAATGATAAGAAATGTCTTCAATTATTTGAGATTATGTAAAATTGGCGTTCCATACAAATCATGTGCATTTTATATCTAATAGATGGATTAACACGAAATTTTAACAGTGTCACATGATTTTAATACTTGCATGATATGTTGATACTCGGCAGATAATTTTAAATAGATGTGTTGGACATATCAGAAATAAAAGTATATATATCCCTTCTTGCAGTTTTGAATATTATTAACCTTTCAGCACTTACATAGGCTAGATATCTACATTCACCGTCACCAATATTTGCGTAGTTAGATATGCTACTATAACCAGAGATATTTGAATTTTTGAAGGTTGCTTCAGGGGTGACATTCGGCATCTAGTTTTTAAATGTTTTATTTTGGCCCCTCCGCCCCCTTAAACGTGTGCCTTTGTCGCATGTCATGTAATAATTAGCCCCAAGTTACAGTTGAAACAAATCCAATAAAAATAAACGCAAGAAAGCAAACTTTTAAAAGAGCTTTTTGTATGACATAATTGATTTCAGACATTTGTGCTTTGATCAAACGAATTTTCATCCTCGGTCATTGTATATTTTTGGAATTACGTTGAACATGTGCTTATAGGAATTTCACTACGCAAACCACGGACACTTGTTTCTGTAAATAAGTTATGACCTCTGTGTACTAATAATAACACATATTAGTATACAGAGGTCATAACTTATTTACAGAAACAAGTGCCCGTGACGCAGACTTAATTTTTTATATGCTTAGTGTATTTACTTTTGTGGATGCAAAATGAATTTTGTACAAGCCATTAACAATTACAAAATTTATTCTGGTATAAAGTAGTCATAGGCGTAGCTTGGGTTCGAATATTACCGAGGCAGAGGGTCTGGGGGGCGCAGCCCCCCAGAAGCTATTGACATTTTAACAACGTAAAAGGTGGGGTTTTTTTTTTTTATTTACCGAGGCAGCTGCCTCGGTTGCCTCAATAGAAGCTACGCCATTGGTAGTGGCGAATCCTGGATTTATTAGGCGGGGATCCAATCGATTGTTGGACGGCCCACAACGGGTCCAAGGCAAAGCCCTGGTGGTGTCAAAGGGGGCGAAGCTCTCGGAAGAGCCAGGATTTGGGGGCTGTTTAGTTTACTTATTTGAGTTAATCACTTATACGAGTTATTCTAGCTTTAAGCTTTATATGATTATGATGAAATTAATAAATAACAACAAATAATTAATTTGGTCACATCGGGGAGGGAAGGGGGGGGGGTACAAATCCGCCACCGTGTAAAGTGAAAAATGAATGAAACAATAAACGTTGCTCTGGCTTTATAAAGGCGTCTTACAACTGTCATAATTACATAGGCTGGCTATGTTTTTTATTTGAGGTCTCTCGACCTGTATCGAACGAGTTGGAAGTTAATTTGCAACAATATGAATACACAACGTTTCAAACGAAACAGCATTGTTCATGGGCGGATCCAGAACATTTTCAGGGAGGTGCGACCCAAGTTGGGTACTTTTTCTGTTCAAAAAGAGGCGGGAGGGGGGGGGACACAAAAAACAACAACAAAACAGAACAACAAAAAATATTTTTGGTTTAAAATCTTCTAGCAAAGGAGTGGGGCTTGTACCCTCCCCTCTAGACCCGTCACTGCTGAATTATGGTCCTCTGTTGCTTAGCTACATATTTTGTTAAATAATAAGTTAGGCCTATAACAACGCAATGCGCTTATAGAACCTACGTTGACGTCGTTGGTATTGCCGTTGCGCTAAATCCGTAACATGCTTTTTGTGGTGTATCTTTTTAAAATGCCCGTATTTGCATGTGTTTTACGAATGATAATCCTGTGCGTGCTGTTTTAATTTAAATATATAAATAATTTGTCGATAAAAGAACGATCCTCCTGTTCCGACAATATGCACATCTACAAATGGCTACGAAGCATTGTACAACGTAGAACAGATCTACCCAATAAGCCATATACACATAGGAGGAGAAGCGTTCACGAGATGTTGTGTCAGACGGACGGGCGGACAGATAGTACAAAAACAATATGTCTCCCACTGAAAGAGGGGAGACATAAATATATACCTTGCTGATAATGTTGATCATGCTTAATTTCCCAAATTCTCTATACCTAGTATTTTAACATAAGGGGATAGGATCCACGGACATGATGGAAGATGGTCTTTGATTTTTTATTTATAAGGTATAGCTAACAGTAAGATAGAGGATTTCCATGTTCTTGTACACCAGGTTCAATCAGCGTGATCAGATCGAATGCACTATCGCAATTCATGATAAATGTCGGTTCATCATGTACAAAATGTTAAGGAAACAAAAGTGATTGTATTTAACAAGGCTAGGAGAATAATGCAATGTAAAGTAATTAAATTCCAGAATAATCATATTGAATGCACACCTTCCTGTAAATTCTTGGGTATCATTTTCTCTGCGTCTGACAGTTTTAGTACTGCTAAATCTGAACGATATAACACAGCCCTGAAGGAATTTTATAAAGTTGTTTTATTGTGTGGTCAAAGAGATGAATATTTGTTTTAATTCCTGGTGTTAAACATAAAAAACCCAATTTTGTTATATAATTCTGAAATATGGGGCGGATACATAGGTTCTTGGAATAAATTAAAATTATCACCATTTACTCCAGACAAACTTTTTAAATCACTTCACTGAGAGAAGCTTCTTCAAAAATATTCTAAATGTATTCCTGGTATGCATAAGAAAAGTACAAATTTTGCTGCTATCAGGGGATTCCCTCAACATTATGATATTTTGAAATCAATTAGTTGTTACTGGTACAGACTTGAAAACCTAAATGAATTTAATGCTTATATGTGTGCTGTGTAGTAAATATTTGCATTTCAATAGCAAAACTGTCATAGTACTCACTAGTAGAAAAAGTTTTAGAATATTCTCCAATCAAGGGCCCTCAAGGGACAGCATGAAAATACATACAAATAATGTACATATACATATACAAGTAAAGAAAGAAGTGATTACATAACACATAGTTATATACAAATAGTGTCAAATATGTTAAATATGTGTTAAAATTGGATATCCATTCAGAGATTACAGTCAGTATAAATTTCAGAAACTTGTAAAGAAACTACTCTGTGGTAAATACAACGAAACCTAATACAATAATTGAAATGAATTGATTGATTGGAATATATGCACTTATTCTAAACTCGAGAAATTTTGATGTTAGAAGATCTATATGTAAATTACGGATATTTGCTCATAAATCAGTATTACATGTGTAATGCTAAATGTATGTAGTGCAGAAATGTGAACTCTGACAGTAATAGTACATATGAATGATTGTTATTTATTTCTATCGTTATAATTAACTACTAGTTAAACTGTTCATGTCCCCGAGGGCCCTTAATTGGCGAATACCAGGAATGAACAAATCTGCAATAAATGCAACTCTGGTTCATTAGGGGACGAGATTCATAGTTTGATTAAAAGTGTTAAATTTGTTGATGAAAAAAAAATCTGTTTGTGATGTTGAAAAAAAAAAGTACAGAATTTTACAACACTTACGATGAACAAAAATTCATATAGAGCCCTCTATTCATCTATTCTAAACACAACTGGGAAATTTATTTTGAACAATATATACAATCAACAATAGTGACACTGTATTCAAATATGTGTTAGGCCTACATAATAACTTTTATGTACACATTTCTATGTATATTTTCATGCTGCCCCCTGAGAACCCTTGATTGGGAAAAAACCGTTCTTCTATGTACATTACACATGCATAATTTTTGGAGGGTAAGTGTGAGATGGTTTTGACCCCCATCCCCTTTGAAGCCCTACGTTCTCTCTCTCGCTCTCTCTCTCTCTCTCTCTCTCTCTCTCTCTCTCTCTCTCTCTCTCTCTCTCTCTCTCTCTCTCTCTCTCTCTCTCTCTCTCTCTCTCCCCCCCCCTTTTTTTCGTTATACACCACTCATAAATCCCCCACTTTGTTTACTCATGTCTGTTTCCGTTCATATCGACGCATGCGCTGCCCTTTCACTTGTGTAAATGGCGACATGTGCTTGTAGAAAAAGCTGGGTTTCTCTTGCCATGTATGTCAACAAGTTAATTCAGTGACATTTTCTTATTTTGTGTATTGTGGTGAAGGATATATTGACTGACGTGTTTTTCCATGTTGGAGTTTAATTCATATAAACTAGAAAAGTAGAATATTCTAATGTTGCAGAACACCATATGAAGACAACGTGGCCTCTGTATTTCGGATTTGGAATACAAAAGACAGGGTGTTGTGACATTCAAGGAGAGCAAATAGCATTCAAAGTAAAGTGAAAGAGGTGTGATATGTGTTAGCATTATAATCACCACACAAAAATTGGAGATTGTGACACTATATTTTGGGTCGAAGAAACTATTGCATTAACGAATGTCAAAGCGAGGCTCTGTACTAACGTGACATTCTCGGTTTGTTTACTATTTCTGACCTACAGTAACGCAGTGTCTCTGACCATTACAAACAGTGAAAACACTAAAATGCAAGTGAATTGTAATAATTTCGTTCATTAAACGACGAATTCGGTGTCGAACTTTGAAATTACTAATTGTAAACCTGTCCATCTGGTAAAACATCAGTTGAGCAGAAGAAAACATGGCGGCTGTTAGTGTTGGTAATGCCACCACCTCAAATGAGAGTTTTCACTCAGAAAAGAACACTGTCACTCGTCAAAGCAGTGATCCAGAGTTAGAGCGACCCAATCCTTGGAAAAAGAAGGAAACTGTGCCTTCTGAACCCATTGAAAAAGTGAAAGAAGTGCCCCCAGCAGCAGACCCCTTGAAGGAAGAAGGAGAAACCAAGGGAGAGAAAGGGGAAAAGGAGGCAAAGGAGCTGAAAGTAAAGAAGTTTGATAACAAGACTTATGTGGAGGCACCATTACCCAAAACCAACCCTTGGAATAAGGGAAAGAAAAACCCAGCTGGTCCTGCCTCACCGAAAGCAGCTGCTGCAAAACCCCCAATTGTGGAACCAGGTATAGTGACCCGATTATATCCACCAAGGATTTAGTCAAATTATACTTGTTAGGAAAAGAAAAACAAATTTCATGCAAAGAAGTTTTTATAATGAAATCCATGTGTTGTATTGATTTGTACTAACAGGGATGTGTAAGCGCCATGGGCAACCGATTTTAGAGGTTGGGCGAGCAAAAATCAATGCTGTAATAGCCCATCGGGCTAGTAAATCTAAAGTGAAAGTAAACGCATTATTCCTTGTACAGCTGTAAATGTTGACCGACTTAATGCAATAATTAAGTTAACTTTATTGCCGAGTCAAGATCTTTAATCCATTTTAAAGTATATATATATATATATATATATAATATTATACATTGTGCATTGATGACAATTGTCAGTTTTGTGACAGTAGAGAAGTATCGACGTTTCCAAGGGTCTGATTCACTGTTTGCTGTCTGTAATTTGTAATCTTTATAAGATTAATTTTTTGATCAATTTACACTTTCGAAGAGAAAACGTTAGCTAGACAGATACAGTTTACGACACCTCATGACTGTTGTATGTTGATGAAGAGAAAAGTCTTGTGCATATCAAGTACTGTAAAAAAGGAACAAGATATTGCGAAATCCAAAGGTCCAGGGAAAATTTATAACTGAAGGTTGTTCACATTTCATGTAGAAAGTATACAATTATAATTAAAACTGGATGATTCACTTCTTAGCCAGAAGCTATCAATCAAATTGTTTAATAATGAAAGATATAAATTTGACCATTGATAATGATTGCATAATTATATTTCAACTTTCATATATCAACTCCATTTTTCGGTATTTTGACCTATTTGGGGTTACTACAGGCAGGGTTTGAAATTAACAGTCGCCCACTCACCATTTGTGACTAAATTTCGAAGTGGGGCAGAGTGAATTGAAATTATGGTTCAAGTTGCCCACATGGCGATTAGAAAATTTACGAAATAAGTATTTGCTTTTTAATTTTATGATTATCTGATCATTTTGGTTTTTTTTTTCCTTTAGAAAAAGTTTGTGATCTGCAAAGCGCTTCATAATTAACTTTTAGAATCACTTCTTTGCAATGTGTCTAAGTGATTTTGAATTACCGACAATATAGTGATATAAATGGGGTCAGTGAACCCAAGAAACAAAAAATACAGACAGAAATGAGTATCGATGATTACAAAAAGACAAAGGAAGTTGTTCGAATCATGGAAGACCAACCGACTATGGGTAGAAAATGCGGACGCGGATGTGACTTCGTATTGTGAGTTAATAGCTCCAATGATTACGCAATTGAGTCACGTGATTTGCTCTTCATCAGCTGAAAAATGATGGGGACTACCCATAATGCTTCCGGAAAAATGTCGCTGTTACTGCAGTACACTTCATTGACAACCCCATAAATAAAACAAATGAATAGTTTTGGATAGTACCACAAATGATTTTAAATTTCAGACAAGCTTTCCCATACCTTCACACGTTTTGCTGTGGATAATTGCTTGATTTGAAAGAAAAACAATCGCAGCTAATGATGACGTCACAATGCACTGTTTACATCAACCGAGTTATATTTCCCGCGTTTTAATTGGCTCAAGTCGTGTTGTAAGATGTTATGGGTCTTCGCTCGTCTCAATGGTTACACCATTAACATATTACTGAGGGTTGTGGTTAACATTTGAAACCTTGGAGGCCATGTGGGCCCCTGACATTTAAAAGGACAATTTGATCCACAGGCCCACTTGTATACTAATTACCGGTAAAAAAAAAAAAAACTAAACAAAAGAAGAGAAATTATTTGTTTGAAGGCTTTTTTATTGTAATGATTAATTTTCGAACTCCAGCTCCAGTTGTCTTATTCGTTCATACAGCATAACACAGTTTTTTCACTGTCACTTTCAATCTCCCTCGTAACAGGATTTGATTTATAGCCTTACTGTCGTGTAAAATGCACCAGTGGCAAAGCATTCCGCTTGAAGTGTCCGGCAGCCATGGCCGATTTATCATCCATATTTGTAAAAATGATTTCGAACGTTTGCTTTTGTATTCGTGGAAATATTGCTCTCTGTCAGCATTCCTCTGCTGAGGCTTTGAAACCCCTTCGAGATACTGCCACATTGTTTACACGTTGTCTATAGTCTTTATCATGTATACGCTTGACGTAACCTATTCATAGCATCTGCTTTGCACACGACACGAATACTCATGATTAGTATAACGTTTTATTGAAAAGGAAAGTACATCATAAAATGAAAATGTTCTTGGGGGAAATTTTGGTCGCCATATGGGCGAGCCGAATTATAATATCTAATCTTCCACAGCAAATATTACTCGCGTGGGCGAGTGGTTATCCACAACCCTGTTACTTGATACCTCCTCAGACCTCTTCCGTATAAAGGCTGGGAAATGTGCTCGTCGCATGCATGGGGTGTCGTGGTCGGTTGGTCTTCCATGATTTCAAACTTCCGTTATCTTTTTGTTTTATGGTATTCACTGTGTTACTCTTGCCCAACAATCTATTTTGTATTGCTTGTGGGAGTTATGGGATTGATCACTGTTTGTTATCTTCGCCTTTCTTTTCTGTAATGCCATCAAATGTCACAGGGTCCCGATTGTTTGTTGCCGGTTGCATGTCGTATAAGCCAAACAGCATTACAAAACATGAAAATACTTTTCAAATAAAACTTAAAGCTACGTGTTCTACTCATTGGGCGACTAAATTTTTATGTGGGCCCCTATAATTGCAAGGTTCGGTAGCCCACATGGCTTTGTACCAAAGTTTTCAAGTTAGTTTCAAACCCTGGCAGGGCTCGCACTGGACCAAAAAATTTTGTCATGACCTAACGCATTGATTCATTTACAGTGAAGTGTTTGTGGTCAATATTTGATATCAATATTGCTCTTACATTATGTATATTCCGTAGCTTTGTTTTGCTATTATCATAAATCACTAGTATGATCATAACATTATGAAAATTGTATTTTGTTAATATGTCTTTTCAGTCAGTCAATAGCTTATAATATTGTAGCAGTGCTCGAAATTAAACATAGACCAAGTCTGTGTCAAATGACATTGGTGTATGCCAATTGTAATTGAGATAGACCAAATTATCTATGCCAATTTTCTAGATATAAAGCAATAATGTTATCCAAAGGACCCTGCATGGTCAGTCAACGTCTGATAAATGTTATGAGGAAAGGAGGATATTGTTGTGGAAATGGAAAGAAAATATACTTTCTAAGTACATTAGAAGTAAATGAAAATGGGGTTTTTTTTGGGTGATATTTTTTTTTCAATTTTGCAGTTTATACCAATTCAGTGAGGTCATCTTGTTTTGGCATAGACCCGTGGTCGCTAATTTTGAGCCCTGCATAGACCGTGGTCTATACCAAGTTTAATTAAACCAATTTCCAACACTGTTGTAGCACAATGGTTATGTTCTATTACTTTTGGCCACTAAGTTGACTCAATTGTATCTCATGCCCAGCAAAATCAAGGAGCATTTCATTGCCTATAACTGACAATAAAAACAATAAACAAGTTTCTATATATATGTTTATTGATAATATGAATGATGTATGCATAATAAGAACAATACACATCATAACATTAAATCAGCTGTCTATAAATTGATTTTAAAACAAGTGAAATTACTGATGACAGAGTCACTGAAGACTTTTCACATATTAAGCAAACAAACATAGCATCATGGTTCCACAACATCAGTTTCACTATGAGGAATCCTCCTGTTTTCATCTTTGCCCACAATTTGGAATGCAGAGTGACAAGGTCAGGGTTTGACACTGAGGCACGTCCGACCGACCAAGTCTACTAAATGATAGGTCTGGTCGGGTAAAATGTCTATTTACTAGTCTGACTGGTCGTATTAAAAAAATTATTAAGAAACTTTAAACCATAAGATATTTTACTCTTATTTAAATTAAAATAATAACTGTAAAGGGTTTGTGAGCAATTTTGAACGACATGATGACATAATCTCTATTATTAGTTCTAATAAAAAGTCAGGGCCGGAACTGATGTTTTACGACATCTACTCGATGTTAATGTGTGTAAAGTTATGTTTCAAATAAATTGAATTCATTTTCGTTTATTATCAAATTAATAAATTACGCCATAAACAGCAATTTTTCGGTGATGACGTGTGGGAATGTCTCTATATTCAAATATGACTTCTCATTCTCATGGAAAGATGTCCCAAGAGAAAAAAAAAAGGAAAAGGTTGACAAGTAACAAAGCAGGTCTTATGAAATAGAAATTAAAAGAACGACTGAGGTCATTTTATTCTAAATGGACTAAAGAATTTGAGTGCCGGGTAGAATTTAAAGAAATAGAAAATGTGTTTGAAAATAAAAGCATCAAATTGCATGACGAAACCAGAGACAATTGGATACGGTTTAGTTCAAACTTAACGTTTGTCATTTGAATTAAGTATTTGAATATGGAGAAACTCAGGTTTTTTTTTTCTGCGAAGTTGGTCAGGGCTAATCATTTTAAGTAGCCCGACTGGTCTAGTGCTCAAAAAAGTAAATGTCAAACCCTGCAAGGTGAGTTGATGAGTTGACAGCCTAGCAATACGGAATATCAGAACCATTATTTCATCTCCGATTCCGTCGTAGTTTTTATATTTAGTATGCTCATCAAATTCACATTTTCTGCGTTAGGCTAAAAATATAAATTGATTTGTTTGATGTACTCCGACCGACCCATCAAATTTGCTCCTATCCGATCATTTTTTTCAGCAATTTAAAATTTCATTTTTAAAAAAAAAAAATTTTTTTTGGTTCCCTTGAAAAATAGAAAATTCTCCTTATTTTAAAACAAAATATTAAAAAAAAATTCATGACATTAAAAAACCCACCAAACACCTACCTACTGACCCACTTTAAAAAATGTGGGTCGGAGTACATCAAACAAAAATATTTTTAATGATGGCCTTAACTTGGACAACTTTTCAGTAAACAAGGCTAACAAGTACATGTGCACAGGCCTCAAAATAATGACTACAATGGTCAAATTTTGAACTTTAAATTGTCTTTGGCAACCAAAAATAAAGGGACGGTCGCCTTTTGGTGACCTGGATTTATCCCTTCTGATTCACGTAAATGAATGAATTGTTTGAGGTATGAGATAATACTGGTACAAAGTCTGAATCGTAAGAGAGTTTGATTTGGTTATAACATCTTATTCTGTTTACCTGAGCCCTTAAATGATTCAGATTCAATAGATGCACGATGGCCGTGAAAAAAATGAAAACTTCTTTGGTAAACTGAGGACTACTGACGAATTGGAAAGGGAACATAATGATTCTGAAACACAGCACGAGGAATCAGCAAAAAAAGAGGAATAACGTACATTCAAAGATTCGTGGTGGAAATTATATTCATGGTTTCGATTAGAAAAGGAAACGATGTCCATGTACTGTGGGCATTGCAATGCATATCCTACGATTGCAGGCAAGACGGAATTAAAATCGGAATCCAGAAACTTTAAAACTTAATAATTCAATTTTTTTTCCTTCAAAAGTTGGTTTTGAAACATTTATTGTGTTATTAAAATATCTCCACTAAAATTTGCAATTGGCCACCAAGAATTCGAGGTTGGTGGCCAACTGGCCACTTAAGAAAAAAAGTTGTTTTCAGCCCTGGTGCACGTTACTAGTTACTATTAGTTAAAATGATTTCAGGCACAGTTTAGTTGAGGGGTGGGAAGCAAACAGCAAAAAAAAAGATGTCGTTATATTTAAATGAAAAATCTTGGTTAGCAAGAAAAGCAGTTCTGCCCAAACCCCAAAAGCGTAAAGGGGGAGTGTATGAGTTCATTACATGGATTCAACCTTGCATTTCCACTATTATTCACCGCAACTATAAGTGACCAGCTAATAAATCGATCTTTGCATGTACTAATTAACAAACATATGTAATAGTAACGCTATGTCAAGAAAGAAAGGGGGAAGGGGAGGAGGAAGAAGTGTGCCGAAATCTAATCCCCATAACTCATGTTTTGGTACTAGGTTATTCACTTGCAACATTCTGAAAAATAATCCTCAAACCAAGCAGATATTATTTGTTTCAGAAATGACTCGTCTTTAGCCATCACTAGATTTTTTATACAAAAGTTGCCCAAGTGACACATAATATTCATAACTTCTTTTTCTGAAGAGTTCCAAAATTTCACCCTTCGTAAAATGTTAGTTTAAAAATGCTGTATGTTGACTAAATCGATGAATTGAATATATTTTCGCTAAAAACATTGCAGTGGAATGTGATAGGTATTAGGGATTGTTATTTTCCTATTTAATCAATCACTCGTAGTGATTTGTTACCAATTAAACTGAGTCACCTGAAAGCATTGAAAACACTGTCAATATCACTATTTTTAAGTTGTGCAGCAATTAAGGGGGAAAAAATTCAGGTTGTAGTGTGCACGTATAAGTCAGACAAGACTTTGGAGTCAAAATTTTACTCCAAAAAAACTTTTATGCAACTACAGTCATCTCTCGATAAACCACCACCTTTTGTTCTTTTGAATTTATGGCGTTATAACGAATATGGTGATGAATATTGAGTGGCGATAATTCGAGAATTAACTGTATGTATACAATATTGATAAGAACTTTAGGAATCTTAGCAGTAACTGTGTCAGAGTTGACAACTATCTTGCTATGTTTAATTGAATGGTATTAAAGATCGGTCATTCAATGCTTTAAAGCTTTGATTTCATTTGGTATATCATTTAGATAATGCTTTATTAGAAAATGTTACAATGCATGAGCATATGAGTCAAAGGAAGACACCATAAATTGTTAAAATCAGTATATCTAAATCAGCTAGCATAAGATGATTTTTTCACTATTGAAATCATTGATAATACATTTTTTTGGAGTTTATGCTTGCAATTTAATGCTTCTAAGGTAAAGCATATTTAAAAGTTTGCATTATAGTGAAAAATAAGCCTCCTGTGTTTAATGTATTAATTACCCACAACTTAAAAATCTAGATAGTGATGGAATATTTCTCTGTGTTTGAGAAAAAAAATATAATTCATATCCTATCGATCTACCCCAATTTTGGCTTTGATGTTAGCAAAAATGCAAGAAATTTTGTAATTGTTGGCCTTCTGCACAGTTAATAGTGCAGAGAATATTGAGCGTAGTTTGGAGTTTTTGTATGTGATTGTAGGCGGGTATAAAGACGTAATGGAGGTGTTGAATTTGTACCTCATATTGACTGGACACATGTGTTACCTGTAAATTGATATGACAGACATTTATCTCCCGAGAACATGACAGGTGTATCTAACGGGAATCGTGATAACTTTAAAACATTAACACTGCACTGAAGATATACAGGACCCATGTGTAAGTCACTAAAGTAGTTGTGAACGATATTGTCAAATTGTCCAGTCTCGTGAAATTTTTAGATATGAAGTGCTTGCTTGCTTCAGTGTTCTCTTATTGTGCATCTCTGTCAATAACACATTTTGTTACCAGGTAATTCCAGCCATATGTTGCAATACTTTTGTCATTTTATGGCTAACACAGTGGATATGTGGAGCTCATTTGATGTTAGGTGATGAATTGAGAACAATTACATAGATGACTATTATGTCCTGAAGTGAGAAACTGATGTCAGTATGGTACATGTGTTTGCACTAGTGTATACAATATGATTAATATGTAAAATCATGATTTTAAAGATTTTTTTTTTATAAAACTTGTAAAAACTGATGAGATATCGCGTATATGTGATGGCCAATGTTTGTTTGGGGATATTTTTCGTAGATGTAGAGGTATCTTAAAACAATCTCACAGATTTGTATTGTCTCTGAAATGTCACAGTGAATAAAAGCCAAGAAAGAGTACATTTCATGTCTCGGGAGTCGTTTCAGAATAGAATATGTTATCACATAGGCTTGGTTAATAGAGTAGCTAAGCATTGCTGAGGCAGCTCAGTGGTGTCTGTTAAATTCATTGATAATCTGTAGACATCTGTCTCAAAAATTCAGAATCCGATTGAAAGCAAAACTTTATTGATCATTCTATGTCATTGATATGTTTAATATCATGAACAGCAGCTTATCTTCCAATGCATTTTAATATGAACAGTTAGAAAACAAGGTAAATGGAAGATATTTATCTATAGGTATGGACTAATCGGTGAGGAAAAAAAATGAAGTAAGATGGGAGGCGTTTATGAGAAACTGACAAAATCAATGCAGCGTGTACATAATATAATTTTCACTGGTAGATATACCATGCATGGAGATCCTACATTATAATAGAAATAGTGCTGTCTGAAAGAAAAGAGCACTTATAGTAAACATGTTTATCTTTCCAGAACCTGTTGATGTCCCCAAACAAAAACCAGTCCAGCCGGATGTGGAAGTAGTTAAAGAAAAAACAGAAAAGGTGATTCTGGCCTAGTATAATACTTCATAGTTAATATTAGTTGTCCTGGAAATGCTGGAGTTGTGTAACCTGTGAACTTCGCTGAGTTTGGCAGTAATTACTGGTCCTGCAGGACTGTGAACCTCGCTGAGTTGGGCAGTAATTACTGGCCCTGCAGGACTGTGAACCTCGCTGAGTTGGGCAGTAATTACTGGCCCTGCAGGACTGTGAACTTCGCTGAGTTGGGCAGTAATTACTGGTCCTGCAGGACTGTGAACCTCGCTGAGTTGAGCAGTAATTACTGGCCCTGCAGGACTGTGAACTTCGCTGAGTTGAGCAGTAATTACTGGTCCTGCAGGACTGAGGGTTGGATTTGAGTCCAGTATATCTATTTTAATGTTTACTTCTTGACAAAAGTTTTATCATGGTGACCTACTCTGACTTGGATATCATGGACTCAATATTTAATCTGTGCTGTGAAATAGACAATTTTCTCTGCTTGATTATTAAGATAAAAAAAAATGTACTAATTGCATCAAAGATAGTTGTACAAAGTCATTATTTTTTCTTCTTCTGTGCTTGCAGGCGTCGGCACCTCTAAGTGATGAAAATTGGCCAGCACTTACGGAAGTAACCGAGGTATTTGTAGAAACAGTATAATGATTATATATCTGCCCTGTTTACGTTTAACATAGAAGAAAGTGATTGTAAATCTGTAATTGCAACTATTAATATATTAAAAATTTCCCAAGTATTCATTTATTTGTGTTATTTTGTAGGTTTTGGTTCCAAAGAAATCAATTGCCATGAAATCGACCACTGGTCAACAGACTCCACAAACCAATGGCCCTCAACAGGTTTCTTCTGATTCAGGGGGAGATGACTCCTCCAAGGAAAACAAGGAAGTGAACTCTTCTGGCGAGGACTCACAACAGCAGTTAAAGAGGAAAGGCAGAGTTGGTAAGCATTGATTCAAAATGTAAACTTCATTTTTTTTTCTCTTTACAAGTAAAGATTTGATGATAGTGAGTAGATAGTTTTTCTCCTGTGACCTTCTTATGTTGACTTTTCTGATTAAGATTTTTTCTGGAGGTATGTGTGCTCATAAACTTTGTTACAGGAGCTATGTAATGTTTGCTTCTTGAGTAAGAGTATAGTTGACAATTTTAGCAGTTTAGATAAAGGAGATTGTATACCCATCTGAGCTATTGAAATTTATAGATGACCATCCCTGCTTCTGATTGGTTAAGTCAAAGACAGCTTCTGCAGAATGCTTGCATGCAAGTAACCAGACTAACATCAATGTTCCATTAGTGGTTGATTAAGATTACAGGTGGCTTCCGATTTGCTGAGACAAAGTCCACAGCAAGCCAAATTGTCAGATTTGCTACAGATGTTGTTCAAATTACAGTCTTACTGTCATTATGTTTTGGAGTGCTCATTGTTTAAAGTGATGAGAATTTAATATGGACACTTACACTTCTAATGCTACTGTGGTACTGATTCCATTAAAGGAATTGTTAACCCACGTAACTATTTAAGTAGGTGTTATATGCATAGAATACAAATTTATGGACTTTGAAGAATTGAGTGACTTGTCTTACATGCTATGGTTTTATGTTATAATTAAGTCATTTGACTTATCTGGACTGAATGCCAGCATGGTGATGTCAATAAATGAAAAGGTGGTAGAACTGTTCATGGAACCCTAGTCTAGGCTTTGAATAGGTGGTAG
Organism: Ostrea edulis; assembly: GCF_947568905.1. Lineage (NCBI taxonomy): Eukaryota > Metazoa > Mollusca > Bivalvia > Ostreida > Ostreidae > Ostrea > Ostrea edulis. Next base: position 41,037,400 of record NC_079165.1, read on the forward strand.
AACTATTTATGGAACCCTAGTCTAGGCTTTGAAAATGGATCACTCCTTAAGTAACAATGTTCCAAAAACTATTGGGATGTTTGTTTACTTTGCCTCAGAAAGTCTGCTGTGGTTTTTGTTTCCCGTCCTGTAATTGCTTGACTCTGGCAAGCAAGTTGGTCTATAAAAACCTTTGTTTAAAGGGGAAAAAATTGTATTAAAGGGTAGAAAGGAGAGGGGGGGGGGGGTAAATGTATTTATAAAGAGAAAGATCTGAGTCTCTGTTCTAATGAATCTTAATATTCATATCTGTTAAGTGTTATCAATGTTTTAAGGACTTTATGGATTTTTTAAATATAAACTTTGCAGCCTCGAAACAGAAGTGGGTGCCATTAGACATAGAGACAAAGAGAAGGAGTCGAAGTCATGGCCGTGTGAATCCTAGAGAATCCAGAAGAGGAGGAAAAGATGACAAAGGTGAGGCTTGTTGTAAAAAAAAATATATGTCCAAATCTTTTGCTACTCCCAAACTTCAAACATCACACCATGTGTTATCACAGGTTGGAAGTGTCGTGAGGTTGTAATTGGTTTGTGGAAAACTTAGAAAGCATGATAGAGTTGTCTGGTGTTGAACCAATAAAGCACTGCTGATTGCATTTGTTTCAGTGACCTATCTGAAGGTAATGGTAATTTTATACACTGTCCCAAGTACAACTTCTAAGAAATGTAGTAATGGAGACATGATCTTGAAACAAAATGAATGGTTTTTCAGGGGGTTCATAGAATGTTTTGACATGCAGTAATATTCAGACATGATTTATTTTTGTTTCAAAGTGAACATGGTAATCTCAAAATTTGCAGTCTTGGTTTTGAGATTGGTATATCCTTCAAATTTATGTGTTCCTATCTTTAATTTGATAAGATATCTTAAAATACCTGACCTCATAGTGCAGTTATAGTGGTTTAGAAATGACATTTTTTGCTTGGGGCATTCAACTGTTGGACAATCAAATTCAGGGCAATGCACCTTGAGACTGGTGGAGAAAATCAGGAGGACACTGAGCTCTCTCACACACACACCCTTCCTCTTTTCCATTTTCAGCTTTCTCATTTTCTGAAATCATGTCCGAGTTTCGAAATACCATGATAACATATTACTATCAGGTACACAAGGAAGTCTTGAGTAGGCTGTACAAACTCTGTCTTTGTATTCATTGATTAATAACTAAGGATAAAATTATTGTAAACCAACATAAATATGCACCTACATCATTCCTATATCACTGATCAGAAAGTCATTTGCAATGAGGAATATTTATGAGTGAAATGACGTTGACTAGAACAGTGACAAATCTTCACAGCAAAGGAGGTACTTGCAAATTGTGTAGATATTTCACAGTTATGAATAAAACTTAGTTTTCAGTTTAACAAAATGATTTTAGATATCGTCTCTTTTTGTTTGTCATTGTAATTTCAACACCACATCATTCATAGAGATAAAGTTAGCTCACCTAAACCATGCTGTGATCATGGTTTTGGTTTTTTATGGCATGCCCCCCCCCCCCCCCCCCCCCCCCCTTCAAAGAAGAGGGGCATATTGGTTTGCACCGAGGTAGACCACATGTTGCCCGCTCAATATCTTGAGAACCATTCAATAATGATATTTCATATGTGAGTTGGTTATGAGTAGAAGAGGACCCCTATTGTTTTTCAGGTTCAAAGGTCAAGGGTCAATCTACTCTGGACATTGGAATATAATGTCCGCTCAATATCTTGAGAACCCTTTGCTTGAAAAACACCAAACTTAGCACACTGGTACATCCTAAGGAGTAGATGACCCCTATTGATTTTAAGGTCATATGGTCAAGGGTCAAACTGGGCATAGGAATATACTAACCATTCAATGTCTAGAGAACCCTTTGCTTGACAGACATCAAACTTGGTACACCATAGCTGCAATAATGTAGCCCTCTCTGATTTTTTTTTTTTTTTTTAGGAGAGGGCTACAACTCCTTAGGATCTCCGTAATGGTGCAAATGCGGGAGTGATTCACTCCCGCAACATTTGCGCTCATTCTAAACATTTCCTGACTTTCTTTACGTAAATAAAATGATATTCTATGTTTCTTAGTCAATATATAAATTTACAACCTGCAACTTAAGATTTGTGAGGCTCTATTCTACCGTTTTCAACAATTTCGATAAATTCCAATTTCTCGATTCATATTTGTGCGCCATGTTTGATGTACTGAAGTATAAACTTCCGATTGTCAAGTCATTTGCATATGCCATATAAGGTAGTATTTACATCAATGGAAAAGTATGGAGGCGAAAGCTATTTCGTCGGTATTGAAAAGGTTTGAATTTAATATCAAGTTAGAAACCGAACAGCAGAGTGTAAATTTTTTCTGCAACAATATGATTTTCCTTTCTTTGTCGAAGTGGCTCGAGTAACTACATTTTCGCGCTGATTGTCAATGCTTAGGTTTTTCATTAGATCCACGTACGAGATCTCGCGATAACAAGCATGGTGGAGCAAACGAAGAATTTTGCATGCTGTACATTGTATTTAATGAAAAACACCTTTATTAAACATGCCCGAGCACAAAGTTGGTACTCCTTTTGGTGTAAACAACATTTGGGACTAATACACAGAGTTTATTATCGGTTATTCATAAAATTATTTTGCACCATTACGGAGATCCTATGGAATTGTAGCCCTATCCCGAAAACGTCAGAATTAAAAAAAATTGGATAGGGCTACATTATTGCAGCTAGGTACACCAGTACATCTTCAGAAGAAGATGACCCCTATTGATTTTGAGGTCACATGGTCAAAGGTCAAGGGTCAAACTGGACATAGGAATATACTGTCCGTTCAATATCTTGAGAACCCTTTGCTTGACAGACATCAAACTTGGTACACTGGTACAACTTCAGGAGAAGATGACCCCTATAGATTGAGGTCACATGGTCAAAGGTCAAGGGTCAAACAGGACATTAGAATATACTGTCTGCTCAATATCTTGAGAACCCTTTGCTTGACAGACATCAAACTTGGTACACTGGTACGTCTTCAGGAGAAGATGACCGCTATTGATTTTGAGGTCACATGGTCAAAGGTCAAGGGTCAAACTGGACTTACGAATATACTGTCCGTTCAATATCTTGAGAACCCTTTGCTTGACAGACATCAAACTTGGTACACTGGTACAACTTCAGGAGAAGATGACCCCTATAGATTGAGGTCACATGGTCAAAGGTCAAGGGTCAAACAGGACATTAGAATATACTGTCCGCTCAATATCTTGAGAACCCTTTGCTTGACAGACATCAAACTTGGTACACTGGTACGTCTTCAGGAGAAGATGACCCCTATTGATTTTGAGGTCACATGGTCAAAGGTCAAGGGTCAAACTGGACTTACGAATATACTGTCCGTTCAATATCTTGAGAACCCTTTGATTGACAGACATCAAACTTGGTACACTGGTACATCTTCAGGAGAAGATGATCCCTATTGATTTTGAGGTCACATGTTTAAAGGTCAAGGGTCAACCTGGACATTGGAATATACTGTCCGCTCAATATCTTTAGAACCCTTTGCTTGACAGACATCAAACTTAGTACAGTGGTGTATATTCAGGAAGAGATGACTCCTATTGATTTTGAGGTCACATGGTCAAAGGTCAAACTGAACATAGTAATATACTGTCCACTCAATATCTTGATAACCCTTTTGCTTGACGGACATCAAACTTAGTACACTGGTACATCTTCAGGAGAGGATGACCCATATTGATTTTGAGGTCAAAAGTCAATTGTTGAACTGGACATAGTAATATATTGTCTCCTATATTTTAAGAATTATTTGCTTGATTGACACCAAACTTGGTACACTGGTACAGCATAAGGAGTAGATGACCCTTATTGATTTTTAGGTCACATGGTCAATTCACTCTTGACATAGGAATATATTGTCTGCTCAATATTTTGAATTGATGATACTACAGTGGAACCCCGTTATTACGTTCCCCCTTTATTACGTTAGTCCGCATATTACGTTGGAATTTCAAAGCACAAAACCATTTCTCAACAAACCTATATAAAATAGACCTCGTTATTACGTTGTCCTAAAATGCCGGGACTCGGTATTACGTTGTAAAAATTCCGACAAAAACGTAATAAACCCCTAATTATTCAATAATGATTCTCAAAATAATAAGCCATTCATACCTTGACTGCCTGAGGCAGTCACCACGTAAATTTCCTGGTCTGTTTGGGGATTAGAGACGCTTGACTGATCACGCTTCGATAGATCTAGCGACATCAATACAGGTGAATACCCCGTATAGAAGCCAGTGATAAACAATTAAATAATGTTTATTTAGAAATTGTACTCTATGAAATTTACTTCATTTTTCATATTTTGATAATCAAAGAAATAATTTCTCAACCACCTGCGTGTTCAGCATAGTGTGATTACCTTCGCTATTAAAACTCTATTCACGGACAGCTTTGGTACCAAACAAGAAAGACAAGATTTATCGTAGCAATGTTACAACCGCTTGGGTAACTGCTTGGACATAGGTGACTAAAGGTGTTCAATTAAAAAAAATTGTTCGTTGTTTGGACATGCAGCTTGGGTGTTCGGAACTCTCGTCCATACATGCACCAATCTATCGGCCGACTCGTGCACGGCATTTACCTCAGTGAATATTTTAAAATCCCTTGATGCGCACGTGATTTTAGTGCCATCATTTAGCGTTATAAATGAAATCTTCGTGCATCTTTATATTTATTTTTTTTATGTGGATTGCGCTTAAATTGTTCTCCGTGCATGTTTATCGTTGGTGAGAAGTGTGTAAGTGTTGGGTATCGTGTGCGTTTTGTGTCTATAGTTTTGTTGTTTTTTGGGTGGGATTTTTTTTATTGTGTTGTGTATTGTGTAATTAGAGAACTTAATAAAAACGATGTTTTGTTATTTTTTTTAATACGAATGTTGAATACGAACCGGAACGAGTTATTGAGAGAAATTTACATGAACGCATTGTTTTAAAGTTGAACAAAATGGCGGTCCAAACGAATGCAGAAAAAGCAACGTTTATCAAAACATCCTTATGTATCCTACACCGAAATAAAGAAAAGGGATAAGAACATGAAGAATTACGGACATTAAAGATAAGATGTAAATAAAACAAAGTATCATATTCTTTTAAACAAAGAAACAGTAAAGATATATTCACACACCCCTTCACGGAGTACCAACGGACGATATACAATTTCCAAATGATAATTTTAACGGATTTCACTGGGAACGTTTATTACGTTGACCCCGGTATTACGTTATTTTATCGTGACAAAATGGAAAACGTAATAACGGGGTTCCACTGTACTATCAATTAAATGATGTGTGTGTATAACCCTTTTCAATTTTACACCATGGGGGGCATGGGTTTTTTTCAAACATCTCTTGTTTTTTAAGGGAACTGACATTCATTCCATTGCAGGATCACATTCCCTTCAAAGGTAGATAATGTACAGGCTGTCCAGTGGCTCTAAAATTCCTGAAAAAAAATTTGGTTTTGCTAAAACTCCTTAAATAATGTTAAAATCAAGAGGAAATCCTACAAAAAGCCCTATTTTGAAAATGCATTCAAACTAAATTTGACCAGTGAATCCATGTGTCAAGCTGTTTATTGCTTGTGACTTTGTGACAAAGATGTGACTATTAAGGTTATAGCCAATAATAGCTGGAAGATGCCCTTCCTGCATGAAGAGTATTTTTTGTGAGTTTCTTTATTGTCAAAATTGCAAATGTAAGACCATTTAAATGTCTAAAACTACCCTAATTTAGTTATGAAATTCCTAATTTTAGCCCTAGAATTAGCCTTTATTTTCTGTCAGAGAGTGCTGGACAACCTGAATGAATGATAGTGGAGACATACATGGTGGAGTCTTTTCAAAATATTCTGTAGAAGCTCTGGTCCAGAAATGACAAAACATGTATTCCATGTAGCTTCTTAACATGATACAGAATCTATACCATTGATACCCAGACATTTACTTTTAAAACTGATCAATTTTCAGATTACCATTTTGTGTGTGACTTTTTAATTAAGCATGATTACTTTCATTTTTTTGTGATGAAACTGAAGAAGTTAGATTGAAACTGATTTACAATGAGGTGCATATTTTGTATTTTACCTTCATTCCCATTTGAATTTTAACACACACCCCCCAATCAATTTGACCTTGACTGATGACAACAGGATTGGATACAAGTTTGAATAAAATTTCAATACATGCTATATGAGAGATGTAAACTGTAATTCTGAGTGTTTATAAACATGGTTGAACATTTAACCCTCAAGACAATTAGCTCAACTAAATCATAACTTTTGATGGCATCAGTCAAGGATAACTAGTGTTTGTTCAATTATGTTAGTCCAATGTAGGCTAGCACAGGGAAATCAAATTCAAAAATATGATTGTATTATCACAAATTGAATTTTAAAAACATTGTATAATCACAATTTAAAAATATGGTTTTATTATCACAAGTTTAAAAATATGTTCCTGTAGTGTTATCACAAATTAAAACATGTTTTTGTCGCATCTTAAAACTGGGAAAATTAAACCTCAAACCTCAAGTTAATCACAATAATTTGCAGATTGTTTGAAAATTCAAAACTTTTCAGCTTCAAGTTTTTCATTACATGGATATTTGAAAATGGCATCCTTATATGCAAGCTGCTTCAAATAATGAACAATGCTTTCCAGCAGTGCATGGCTGAACCTCTTTCAGTTTGGCTAACACTCCATATTTCCTTCCAATGCTACCTGAAGCGTCATCTGATTTAAAACCCACCATTTTGTTCGAATAATCTCTCATATTCAGTGTTCACAAACATCGTCAATAACCTAAATGATTCTATGATGACGACCTCCTCCTGGGTCCCTCATTTCAGCCATCCCCACTGTTTTTTAAATTGACTATACAATGTCCTGTCTTTAATAGACCCAATTGTTTTTCCATCAGTAATTACAGATTCCATAGGAATTCCTCAGTATTCTATCTTTCTTCTTGTACTTGAAATGTGAGAAAGCCTCAGCTTCTTTATGTGTGTAATAAGTCTGACCTATGTCTGTCCCAGTTCCAAGAATCCAATGAAAATCAGGAGTGGGAACAATCTCGAGCCTTTAGATTTTAAAATTCCTCCACGTCTTTTTTCTGTGAAAGATTCTCCTCTGGGTGTAGGTTTTGCTTGTTTTTTTGTTATTTTGGTCAAGGATCTGGCCTGGAGGTTATAATACTTTTACCAGACTCGAACTCAGCCATGATTGTTTTGAGTACAACTTTGAGCAAGCTCCAAGCATACTCGAAAAATCTTGAGCATGTACTCCATTTGAGTTAAAGAATAATTTTATAAAAGTTTTATAACCTTGACTTTTGAGTACGAGTAAGATTTACAGCACAGAGTAAGCATGCTTCCTTTGCTTTAAGTAGGAAATCCAACAGACTTGTCCTTTTTTGTCTGTGAAGAATTATCTTAATCATGTACTTACTTGAATGTGCACCTAATAATGCCCAGGAGTTTTGCAATAGAAATCTTTGAAGAACATAGGGACCTTTTGATAAGCAACATCCTTGCCGTGTATTGTATATTCCCACTATGGGCTACAAGCAGGGAGGCACTATGATAGAGCTGCAAAGCTTTACATAAGAATATAAAAGGAAAACCACTTTTGCCAGAGTCAGATGCAAGTATTCTCATGTAGTGTAAATTCTGTTTTGTTCAGTCTGCAGCAGTAAATTCTGTTTTGTACAGTCTGCAGACTATGAAACATGTCCCAGTAAATTCAGTTTTGTTCAGTTTGCAGACTATAGTACATGAACTTGGGGTCAGGATGGAGCTATATATTTCCTTGAATATGGTTATTATGAATGATTTAAAGATTCTCATGTATAAGTTTTAAAGATGTCTGTGAAGTTTAAATTCTTCATCACATTTCAGAATGAATCTATATCATGTTATCTAGGGTACTGGGTATCTCCACAAATGATAGATATCAGACATGTTGAACAACAGTGCAAATAGTGATTGTCCTTATTAACATATTGGTAATATTATATCAGTGCATTATGAATGTGTGTAGATTATCTTAGTGATGTGTGCCTATTTATTGATTAGAAATGCCTACAAATAGAGTAGGTGTTTTACCTGCTACATATTCATGCCTAAGACTGTAAGTAGCAAATTTGATGACATTGTGCCCCGGGCAAGTATTTGACAAGTAATTCATACTTTAGGCACTTGCTCTCTGCCAAGTCAACAAAATGAAGAAGCTCAGTACTACAATTTTGCTGTAATTTATGGCATGGAACTGGATTAATTTGAAATTGGAAATGCAAAATATTTTTGATTTCAATGATTCCGTATCTTGTATAATTGATGCATGTTAAGGCCGAGGAATTCCTGTGATTTTTGTGCCATATGGTCAGCATGTAAACAGTCAATCATATCTGTTGACTAAAGGAAACCAACGAGCTATTCTTGAATTCTGGTCTTAGTTGAACTTGATGGATAATCATCAGTAGTAGATCATGACAAGACATCGACAATGTAAAAACTCAGGTAGGAGAACATGTGTCTTTGAGGACTTACAAGCCTGAATGAATATCAACATGGCTGAAATACAAAATGGATCATTGCATGACACCTTGCTCTGTGACTTGAGTTGGTGTCAGACGAGTAACAGAAGGTCATTGACAGAATTTTTTTCCTTGAAATAATTTGATAAACCCAGTCAAAGCACATGCTAGGAAAGTTCAATGTCACATTACTGACGCAGTCAAGAATGATTATGCAAAAATAATGGGGAATTGCGCATACTATGTAACCCCAAAACCACAGCAAAGAATACGGGAAAAAATATAGTTATCAAAAGAAAATCCATGAAAGAGAGGCATACTAAATAGGGAATCTTGATTATTTGCATTTTACAATGTTTAAAGCAATATTAGCTGTAAATTTTTTTTTTAAGTATTGATTTATAAATTTTTTTTATTGATATTTATGCTTTTTAAAAAATCTAATTAGAGGCTCTGAATGAAGCAAAATTACATTATTGTCTTTCTGTACAAAAAATGATTTTTATATAATGCTATATATTCAATAGAACCGAAATTGTTTATTTTGATAAAATCTATATCTTAGTTTTTATTTTATCAATGATTATGGTTTAATAAAGTTACATACAAAACTATCATAATAGCACAATTTTTTAAAACAAAATACAATTTTCAGATTTAGAGCTAGTATTGCTTTAAAAAGAATAAAAGGTACTTCATTAGTTGATTATGATTAACCATTGCAGAATTCAAAATATCAGCATTCCTAATTTTTGTATTAGTAGGTGCAGACAGCAAAAACTGGAGGGAAGACATGAGACCACCCAGCCCAAGGGAAGGGCGAGGTTTCCGTGGATATGGATTTCGAGGTCGGGGTAGAGGTCGTGGTAGGGGTAGGGGTGGCAGGGGAAGAGGAATGGAGCAGACAGTAGAGAATTTGACAGGTAATTCACAGAGAATGTTCTCTCAGTGGATTTTATAAATAGTATTGATTGATGGGCATTTAGCCATGTTGTCTTGTAATGAACCAACCAATGCCTGTGTGGTTATGTACCAGGTCATGCTAAACAAGCACCAGATAAACATTGTATCCCTCTCTAAATATAGGCAAACCAGGTGTAAAGGCTATTTTTATTAATATTACCTGTTGACTTGTGATCATTTCTGATATTTTTGATGGTGTTGATTTAACTGCTGAGGATTACCAGTGTGTGTATGCCTGTTATAGTTGTAAAGTAATGAGATGTGTGCATAAGGCAATATCTAAGACTGTGTTTATTTTGCAGGACAAGATTTTAAGTATTCCTATGATGGCGAGCAGTTTTATGCTGACCCAGCATCTGTCAGTCCCACAGCTGGGGTCTCTTCCTCTGGATTTGGAACTGTCTATTTCAATAATCCCTACACTGCTGATGAAACTACACTCAAAGAATTAATTAAGAAACAAATGTAAGAAAAAAATGGGATCTTTCTGGGAGCATTAATTTCTTCATTTTTAACACTGAAGGTCAAGGACTAGAAGAGTTAATTTGGTGATGGGGAGTTCATTGTCTCTCTGAAATAATTGTAGGGAAAACAAATTCAGAATCTTACAGGTTTTGTCTGATTTCAATGAAACTTGGTACATATAGAAACTATATATGTCAAAATTATTTCAAACTGCTATTCTGCCTAGAGATTTTCCCCCGATTTTAATGAGACTAAAAATGAAGATATATGAACTTTCTAAAATTAGATAAACTTGTCATATCATTGCCAAATGCTATGGGTACACAAGTTTTTGGAGATTTCAATGAAACACTGTACAGTTCTAAACTACATAGAAACATACGTTTTTCATGTTGATAATATAGCCAGTCGCAGTAAGGAACTATTGGACCAATATCACCAATACTTGCCACAAAGCATCCTTTCATAAAGGAAATTCACCTGTGTTCAAATATAGGGTCATGTCTCTTAAGGGGATATTATTAAGAAAAATTTGGTGGATTGTTTAAAAAAAAATCTTTTCCAAGAACCACTAAACCAAAAATGTCAAAACTTATATGAAAGCTTTCTTACATTTTGAGGAATCAAATTTGTTTAGACCTTAAGCTTTAGGATGAGGCTTTGATGGGGGTTCAAATTAATTTCTTTTAAAATTCTCAAGGATACAGTATTTCAAATTGATTCTCAAGCATCCTCATCTAGTGTAGATTCAAGTTTGATCACACTATGATCCCGGGTTCAGGGTGGGGACATAAGAGGTATTTTTTTTATACAGGAATGCATGTATATTATTCATATATATGAATTATTTGAAAATTTTCTCAAGAACCCTCAAGATGTACAATTAGTCAAAATGGATATGCAAACATACTCATTTTGTGTACTTAGATCCATCTAAGGTCAGAAATAGGTTTTTGAAATTGTACATAATAATGTTTAGATAATTTCTTAGGAAAATCTTAGAAAATTACCTTGCAAGCATCCACATGTTGTGTAGATTTAAGTGAGTGATATAGCCCTTGGGCCTCATTTAAAATCTCATTTTATTTCATAGAAATATAGAAAATCCATTTGAACCCCCCCCCCCCCCCCCCCCCCCCCCCCCCCCCCCCTTGGTAGTTTTAATGTACAAAAAAATTCTAAATGAATGATGTATGTGTATTTACAGTGAGTACTACTTCAGCGATGAGAATTTGCAGCGTGACTTTTTCTTGAGACGAAGGATGGATCCTGAGGGGCTGATTCCCATCAGTCTTATTGCCAGCTTCCATCGAGTTCAGGCTCTCACACAAGATGTCAACCTTATCATTAAGGTCAGAAGAGTTTGTTTTGTGCTTAAAATGATAGGGATTTGCAGTCTGTGTTGGAGATTTTTACCCTGATTATGTGATGAAATCTTGAGAAAAACCTGTGAACTGTGATTGTCAATGCAAAGCTTTGTGAGTACTTGTATTGACAATGAAATTTGAAGTTGTAGTTTAATGAGAAAATATTTCATCGAACTAAATGCAAATTCATTTCGTGGAGGAAGGTATTTACTTTTGTCAATCACATTTTTCATTTGCTACCAAGCTTCTTCTGGTTAACTTCATACACATGATATGACCCTATTGCTTACTAAAATTATATGCAGTTTTCTAATTATTACAATTAGTAAAAAACATTTGAACTTTGCTTGGCATTTTGCTAAGCAGCTGTAAAGCATTTGGAGCTTCTTGATATTTGGTACACCAAGAGCAAGACTAAAAAGTAGTGCATGTTGTATCTTGTTGATATTTTGTATATAAATTATGTTGATATTTGACAGGCCCTGAAGGAAAGTGAGACATTAGAGGTGTCAGCAGACAATTTGAAAGTCAGAGGAAAGGTACAACCAACAAAATGGCCACTGCAGGGTCCTGTAGGAATGACCGTTACGTCTAACCTTCACGCTGATGTTCCCGAGTTTGTCCCTGGCAAGGCTTATGCATTTCATCCGGACGACAGTGGAATCTCTCACGATGCTGGTAAGTGGCAGGACTCGTTTTTGTTGAATGGATGTATGGAACAAAGCATGCTGTCAATGAGATTGGAAAATAATTTCTGTTATGTTGAGAAGTCTGTGGTATTTGTGAAAGTGTCTTGATAGTCGAACATTTGAAGCGACAGATAGCATACATTTTGGAGATGGCCTTGATTTCCTTGCGTTGTTGAAATCATTGATCTCTTTTTCATGTCCTCTCTTCTGGCTCGCCAGCAATGCTAAAACATTGTTACTTAGATGAAATTATGATCATAGAGTAGTGTTACACAGTTTGGTTGCTCTGTACCAAGATTACATGTATAAAGTCTCTTTTGCAGACGATATCCATGACAATGGGGGTGGGATCAGGTCATTTATGGATGACCTGACGGACTACGATCCTATTGGACATTCAATTTTATCCTCCAGCGCTCCAGAATTACATGGAGAATGGATGGAGGTTAAACGGAAAGTGCGACTTGCCAAGAAGAAAGAGGTATTGTCAGCTATACTGTATAAGCAGACTTTTTAGCGAGGATTTGATTTTGGCATTATTAGCGAGGATGTTGAGATTGCAAAAATCGAATATCACTAACAATTTATTCCATATCGTAGGTAATAGTTATCTTTCTGGGAATTATAAAGTTGCTAAAATTAGCTCTCGCTAAATATATGTTCCCAATTTATGGGAAAATCGCAAAATTTGTGACTTTCTAAAAATTTCAGTATACACGATCTTTTAAAATGAGAAATTTTGAGAAATGCACAGACCATACCAGGGTAATATGCAGAAAAACTTATTATCATTAATGAATAATTGAATTCCACAAAGAAAATTTTTAAGTTTTAAAATGCTTATAGAAAACATTCAACCATTGTTTTTTAAAAAATAAATATTTTGATAAAACATTCTTCCCATATACTTCAATGTAAAATTGTTGGTGAAATAAATCAAGCAGTAACCAAAATTTTGAAACTCCTATAGTGAATTATTTTCATTTGGTGAACCTTCAAAATGATACATGTTTACAAAAATCCCACCATCCATTTACTAGATATGAAATGTGATCGTTATATATTCAATGAATACCTTTGATAAATATCTGTAATTTACAGAACTGATATATGATGATCTTTCTGATCTGTTCATTTCACAGGAAAAAGATAGCGAAGCTGATGTGTCTACAAAAGGAGACGAGAAAGAGGAATTAGATTTTATGTTTGATGAAGAAATGGATGGGCTAGAAGTGGGTCGCAGAAATCACTTTTCAGAATGGTAAGAGAATGCATATCTCTCTGTAAGAGTTTTGTCCCTTGATCACAATGCCAATGCAATGTTGCATTACAGTTTCATCATGTTGAAAGGACTTGTGACAAACTTCATTCTTCATATCTATGTCAGTAGTAGTGTGTGTGCATTATTAAAATGAGGTACAGGATTTGTAAAATGACCCAAACGATCCGGTATATTCATTGAACTACTTTTCTTTATTGAACATATAATTGTAGTTGATGTGAAGTAACTGGAAATATCTAATGCATGTTTAGTCTTATGGATGGAAATTGTGTCATACCAATGCTTTATTTTGAAGGTCTGATGAAGATTCAGATTATGAAATCACAGACCAGGATGTCAACAAGATTTTGATAGTTACACAGACCCCACCTGCCATGAAAAGGCACCCCCAGGGGGATCGTACTGGAGACTTTATCAGTCGAGCCAAAATGACAGCCAACATGACTAAGGTCATTAATGATGGTCTCTTCTACTATGAACAGGATCTCCAAGAGACTTTGGAGGTATGTAATATTGCATTCATAGTGTAGTGTATTGCCATGATTTTGAAGTTGAAGCAGTGTGTGTGTGTTGTCATATCATTTATGGTAACTACAGGGATACTTGTAATTGATGTAGATAATGAAAGTTTGGTGTTTTTGTTTCAGACGGACTTTGGTCAGTTTCGTACAGTCAATGTTATATCTCAGGAAGAATTTCAAAGTATTATCCCCTTTGTCTCTACTCCAAACCAACAGGTGCCCCCTCCTCCTCCGGTCACATTACAGTCAAGTAAGTTTTTAAGTCTTCAAGTGCTGCTACCTATAAAGTAATGTAAATAAAGTTGTTGATTAGGTTAGTTGATGAAGAAAAAGAATTCATATGCATGGAAAATTTGAATACTTGTATCTACTAAGTTGAAGTGATGAGATCTTTTGTATTAGAATATCTATTTCCTATGTTTTAGCTGCCAAGAAAGTACCTACTCCCCCTGTAAATGATGCTAACGGTGCAGTGCTAGCCCAGTCTCTGCCAACTAACGTTCCCAACACCCCCGGCAGACGAGACACCGGTCCACGAACACCCCGCAGTAGAGCAGATGATAAGACTCCCAGGTTTTACCCAGTCATGAAGGATTCTATGCGTGTTCCAGACCCACAGGTACAAGTGAATAGAGTTTAACATTAAGTGACTGCTACAGCTGTCACTGTTTTGTTTGACTTTCATTAGATTTTTTTCACATAGTCAGTCTCCGGGGGGGGGGGGGGGGGGGGGGGTTAAATGTAAGATTTAGACAATCACATATTTTTTTTAGGTTTGTGTGCTGTACCTCATGACAGGTCTTATCTCCCTTGCACAGCTATATGTACATGCTTATCTCCCTTGCACAGCTATATGTACATGCACTAAACTGCTCAGTGGTCAAGATTTAAAGGGAGGGGGGGGGGGGGGTGTCTTGATAGGAGAGGAAAGGAGATTGTCTATTCATACTCGGAATGAAATTGTACAGTTTCTTTCATGGATATTTGCTGTTATGAAATTGAAAGTACTAATATGATATTGAAAGTACATGTCTAATATAATGCAGCTTCTGTGAGTTACTTTGCTCATGCTATTTATAGGTTATCTGAGTACTTGGATGACCTATTACTCTCTGTTTTCATGTGTCATTCATTGGTCATAAACTTTTGAACATTTTTAGCTTCTTCTCTTGAGCTGTTGAACCAATTTAATATATAGCATCTATAGGTGAAGGAGAATAAAAATTGTGAATTTCATGATTTCTTGTTTCCCTGGTGTCTGAGGGTGTAGTCAAATCCATCAAAATTGATGTAATCTTCAAAAATCTTTTTTACCTCGGGATATCTAGTCAAACAATTGGCATGACTATAGTAAGCAATGAGTCCTTTACCATAACTAAAATTCATGACCTCTGGGTTCAGGGTTCATGCTGCAGAATGTGGCATATTTTAGAAACCATCTTCATCAAGCAGTCAAAATGTTTGCATGGTTATAATGAGCATCAAGCCCTTTACTAGAACTGAAATTCATGACCCATGGTTTCAGTTATTTGGGTGGAGCTAATCTGGTCATTATTTGAAAATACATGATATCTTAGAAAATTTTGTTTTGGACATCAAGGAGGCAAAGTGTCTGCATGATTTTAATGGGCATTGAACCCTCTACCAAAATTGTGAAATTCATGACCCCAGGAATAGGGTACCAGGGTTCAGCTAGATTGGTCATATATACATTATGTATTGAAAATGCAATAGGAGAAATTCTTTACTGTTGGACATCAAGCAGACAAACTGTTTGTATGGTTATAATGAGCAATAGGGAATTTGTTACCCCTGGATTCACATTCTGTGGTGGGGCTGATCATACATGTATATTGAAAACGCAATATACTTTACAAAATCGTTTTTTAACTCCTGGAAGTCGAGTTGGAAAACTTCCTTTTGAAATAGAATTCATTGACAGGTTGCATTCAAGAAATTAATTATCAATTTTGTATGGTAGTTTTAGTCAAAGAAGTATATAAAGCACACAGGTAAGAATATGCACACTCTGGTAACCATTTAGGCCTATGGGCTTCTTCCTGTAGTATGTACATATATGTGCATGTATGTAGAAGTAAACTTTATGGAAAGATAATCGGATTCATTGTGGGTGTGTCTGTTTTTGCCAGACTCCTAGAAAGAAGAAAACCAGACACAGCAGTAATCCTCCCATTGAGAGCCATGTAGGTTGGGTGATGGATGCCAGGGAACACCATCCATCTCGATCTCGAAATAACTCTATGTCTCAGAGGTATGTCGATAGTGGCGTTAGAAATGAATTTCCCCCTCATTGACTTCAGATTTGTTTGCTGGCATAAGATGCTCCAACATTTAGAAATGTTCAATTATTTCTTGACTTTTCAGCCCAACTGATAGTCAACTGGCATCAGCTTTTGGCAGCTATGGTAGTACCCCACATGCATTTCCAAACTTCCATCATCCTTCTCATGAGCTTCTGAAAGATAATGGATTTGTGTGGCATGTGTACCACAAATATCATTCCAAATGTCTGAAAGGTTAGTATGTTTTGGTTCAGACAGTAAAATATAAATAAATGTTCTGTTGACAAGGAATTTTCCAGAAGCATGGGATCCTATTTTAGATATTTACAGCCAGCCATGTTGGCTACTTTAGAGTGTGAATAAATTTGATTTTGTCCTGTGCGGAATTTGCTCATTAAGAATGGGGAGCAAGATAAGTGAAAATATTTTTTTTATGTACAGTTTTGAAATGTATGTGTATTTATTAGGTGAAATTATCAGAATTTAAGTAAATACATTTGGTTGATGTCCTAATCTAAGCTTACTATTTGTATAAACTTTAGTTATCTTACCATATGTAAATCTTTCAGACCGTAAGAAATTAGGTGCAGGCCTTTCACCTGAGATGAACACTATGTTTCGCTTTTGGTCCTTTTTCCTTCGACAACATTTCAACAAAAAGATGTACACCGAGTTTCACCAGTATGCTGTGGAAGATGCAGCTGCTGGCTACAGGTAAAGCCATTATTATCTTATCCCGTCACAACCAGATAGTGGGTGTGCAGATATGCATAAGTACCTGACCTACTTCACAGGGGGCCCACCATATTTTGATTATGTAACATTCAGTGCAGGTGCAGACTACGCAGCAAACTATTCTATTGCCAAACTTGGTGTTTTCGCTACTTTAAAGAATAAATTTTATGGAATGAATTACCATATTAAAATTACTGTGGATTTACAGTAAGTGTGAACGAGACATATCGGCAATTACATGACGTGCTTCAGATAGTTCATTTGGAAAGTCCCCGAGTGATTTTAAAGAGCGCTTTTGATAGGTCGGTTAAATTATAGGTAGGCGGTCCCAAGTATTTGGCATTATATTATCTCGTGCCTAACAAGTGTAAGTTGCACTATTTGATTTCAGTGTAAATTGCACGGTACGTAGCGTGAGATTCAATATCGGTTTTGATTTGACAACGGAGATTTGAGATTACGTTAATAAAATGTCTTGTAAAGTTTATCTTATATATACTAGATATCTGCATGTATAAGAGTGATGGGATATCTTCTAAAGAAAAAAATATAAGATGTCTTATAAAAGATACAAGATATCTCGTAAACTTTAGAAGATATAACTTTTATCAGATACCTTATAAATTTTATCTTTTAAACAGGAATAACCGTGTTATACTTATAATCCATCGCAGTATCAATAGGTATGGGAGGGGGAATACAGGGTGAAAAAGGCGAGCTCCGATATGTAAAGAAAAGGCAGGATAGCAATATCCTAGAATTCAAATAGTGCTGAATATTGAAAAGAAAAGAAAAAGACGGGATCGAAAATGCTGCGGGAAAAGGCAGGATCCGCAGTTGCCTCTATATCCCAATAAAAATTGAAAGGTTACTCCCTTAAATTCCTGTAGATACTTGTCAGTTTTAAGTGATCAGAAATTTCAGTACATGTTTCTATAGGCGATTTTGTCCGTTTAAGAACAATGCTTTTGTTTTGTTGTCTCTTTCACATTCGCAGTTTCCATATCGTTATTTTAAAATAAATCTCTCAGAGGATATTTTCGAAATCTTGCAAAGCATTGGAAAAGATCATGTCGGAAAAATTTCTAAATTCAAATAGTTAGGGGGAAGAGGGGGTAAAAACTCGTAAGTTTCTGTCATCCGACATCGATTACACGTTAGTGGGGAAAAAAAGACAACTGACTTTAAAACCACATAATAATACATTTTAATAAACGTTTAATAGTTTCAATGTACACTTTCATTTGTTTTACTTGTTAATCGATTAGTTTCAACATACTTCATATTAAGTTTTGTATTGGGGGGGGGGGGGGGGGGGGGGGGGTGTCTTGGTGAGAACTATGCGAACTCGGTTTTCTCTAACATTGAACATTTGATCTCGCCCCTAAAATAATTTGTCAGATTAAGTAATAAGATCAATAGATATTCTACTTCGAGAAAACATTTATTTTCAACATATGGCATGCTTTGATGTCTTTTACTGTTATATATACCCACATTTTCGTAAGAAATTCGGAAGTAACCATCGCTAGATACTGTTAATTGAATGAACAACGGCAAGTTTTGTGTATTCTAGCAAAAACTAAATTCCCCAAACCACCCCTCTCCTGTACATGTAACACATTATTAAAGAAATTCAGCATTTCGTTAGCATTCTATAACGTCATAATAAACCACAGCAAAGGTCGATTGTTAATGTTGCGATACTGGCGTACCCTTGAACCTATATCACTGGTCCACCCTTAACTGTATGTCCATAGGAGTTTGAAATTTTATCAATAAAGTCTTTTTTTTGGAAGTAAAATACAGAAAAAACTCTAAACACTTTGTTGAAATATTTCGACCGTGTTACCGGTCTTCTTCACGAAAACACGACTGAAGAAGACCGGTAACCCCGTCGAAATGTTTAGTTTCTCTCTCTCTCTCTCTCTCTCTCTCTCTCTCTCTCTCTCTCTCTCTCTCTCTATATATATATATATAAAACTGACTCGGTCTAAATTGCAATAAAATCAGTAGCAAAGAAATTTTCAACACTTCGTTTGTGTTCAGACCACAGGGGCTCGTCACGAATTGACCCTCTCTATTCTATATCTACATTTATTTGTAAATATAGAATAGACGATGTCAAATTTTAAAAAGACAAATATTTCGTGACGAGTCCCTGTGTTCAGACGAAATATGCTTCTCTTGGATTTTCTTCGCAGTTTCTTGAAAGTCATTTCCCTAAAAATTTCTCGCAGTTCTACAAATTAAAGACGCCTTTGGTACATTGTCAGGGGTACAGATATTTCTTCTTAATAAATTTTGTCCGATTTCTCTATTAATATACACTTGATTTCTTTTTAATTTCATACTCGATTAACAAAAGTACATCCGGTGTGAGCATTGCCGGTGTGAGCTTCGTTGGCAACATTTTCGATGCAAGAGTTCCCATGATTGACAATTTTATAACGTGGCCTTTGCGACGCCTAATTTCTTACTGATTTTACCATAAAATAAACTCTCGGCATGTAATTTTAAAATCAACGTCATTGTTTTAGTTGGTATTGGTTTTCCCTTTTCGCAGTCTCTTCCATCGTGCTAAAAGATTATGTAATGACACGCCAGTGTAAAGACACGTGTGACCATCTAAAATTATTTTTATTCCCGCCCCTTTAAATATTGGTCCAATCGCAGTGATTGTTCTTTCCTTGATGTGTCGACATTGACAGATTTGTTTTGAAACCAACTATCCGAGACCTCGAATGAACTTGAGAAGCTGAGTCGTTCACACTTACTGTAAATTCACAGTAAGGGAATGAAAGACATCAAATGAATGTTAAAAAAACTTAAGACATTTGATTAATGCATTTTTATATTCCCTATAACATTTTGAGATTTCAATGAAATGTTTTGATTTTATGTGGCAGATGTATTTTTGGAATGTTTACTTAGTAGTATTGACAAAATCACACACACACACACGTAAGCACATGAGTTTGATTTTGATTGGCTAATATTTCAATAACCCTGTAAATCTTTTATGAATGAGAAAAATGAAATGATATTGACATAGGTACATACTACAAAAACTTAAAAAGTAATATGATTGGTTGTGCAGACACTCGATAACACAACTTTTTAAGTGGGGGATGTCAAGGGAACATCTGTAATGGTCCCAGTTACAATTAGAACTAGTTATGGCATTTTTTACATGTAAAGATCAGTTTATTGGCTGGTTATTTTTTTTTTTTAGCATATATTGTCTAATCTGTAGAATTTTTTCAGGTAACAAACTTGTCCATAACCAATTTTACAGTACCAAAGTTTTATTGATACTTTGTAAAACCAACATGATTAAGGTTTACAGATTGGATACTCCATGTTGTCAAATTTTGCAGGTATGGCCTGGAGTGTCTATTTCGATTCTACAGTTATGGTCTAGAGAAGAGATTCAGGCCAGATTTATATCAAGATTTTCAACAGGAGACGATACGAGACTACGAGAATGGTATAGTATTGTTACCTTTATAAACAAGTACTCAATGGTCGCGGATTGCTAAAACTTTGTAGGAGTGTAATTTGAAAGATTTTTAGCTCACCTGAGCTGAAAGCTCAAGTGAGCTTTTCTGATCACCCGTATTCCGGCGTCCGTCTGTCCATCCGTCTGTCCGTCTGTAAACTTTTCACATTTTCAACTTCTTCTCAACAACCACTGGGCCAATTTCAACCAAAGTTGGCACAAAACATCCTTAGGTAAAGGGAATTCTAAATTAAGGGCCAGGCCACCTTCCAAGGGGAGATAATCAAGAAAAGGTAAAAATAGGGTAGGGTCATTAAAAAATCTTCTCAAGAACCACTGGGCCAGAAAAGATGAAATTTATAGATAAGCTTTATTAGGTAGTGCAGATTCTAAATTGTTAAAATCATGGCCCCAGGGGGTCGGATGGGGCTACAATAGGGGGTCAATTTTTATTTTTATTTTTGGGGGTTTTTTTTGTTGTTTTTTTTTATATAGTGCAGATTCAAGTTTGTTAAAATCATGGACACCGGGGATTGGATGGGGCCTCAAGGGGAGCATCAAAGTTTTACATACATATCTATAGGAAAAATCTTTTAAAATCTTCTTCTCAAGAACCACTGAGCCAGAAAAGTTGAGGTTTATATGAAAGCTTCCTTATATAATGCAGATTCTAAATTGTTAAAATCATGGTCCCCGGGCCTCAAGGGGAGCATCAAAGTTTTACATACAAATATATAGGGAAAATCTTTAAAAATCTTCTTCTCAAGAACCACTGAGCCAGAAAAGCTGAGATTTATATGAAAGCTTCCTTATATAATGCAGATTCTAAATTGTTAAAATCATGGCCCCCGGGGGTCAGATGGGGCCACAATAGGGGATCAAAGTTTTACATACAAATATATAGGGAAAATCTTCTGATATGGACCAAGGTGACTCAGGTGAGCAATGTGGCCCATGGGCCTCTTGTTTAATTTGTAATAGGTCGCCATGAAATATGATCTCTTTATGCCAACACTGTAGGTAATGATTGCCATCATAAATGGCATGACTTTGATACATGAAAGCTTAAACTTAAAAACATTTAGCTGTTTCCTTGTTCTATAAGCAAACTATGATGCATTCCTATGTACATCTTAACGTAGAGAAGCTCGTGATTTGAATACCTTATTGAGGAATTAGAATTTCCACATTTATCTACAGTATAACATGCTTATAGTGAAGTGCTGGGGATAACAAATTTGATTTGTGAAATGTATTTCGTTATATCCAATCTGTTCATAATTTGCTTTAAAACTACAGGGAGTGAAAATCACTTTGCTACAAGCTTGAATTCATTATAAGCATGTTCGCTATGTTCGCTGTAGCTGTGTTTTACTGTAGTTTATTCACATTACAATTACATGTATGTATTTTGTGCACAGAAATGAAATGCTTGCTGTTGATTTTATAGGTCAGTTGTATGGTCTCGAGAAATTCTGGGCTTTTCTAAAGTATTCCAGGAGACAGGTAGATGTTGATCCAAAAGTACGACTCTGGTTATCAAAGTACAAACGCCTAGAAGACTTCAGAATTGAGGTATAGCAATGATTCTGAGCTGTTGTTTTTGTAACTGTTTCCTCATCAAGCATTACATGCAGAAATACATGTTTATGCTGTAAAAAAGAAATATGTGATTGAATTAATGTGATTTGAAAATCTGATGTAAACATGTTTATGCTGTAGAGAGAAAAAGTAGGTATGTGATTGAAATATTGAGATTTGAAAATCAGTGTGAAAGTGAGTCTTTAAGGTGCATTACAGTATTGTCATGTCCAGTCTATTGGATAATAATAACCAATCTCACACAATGTGCGTTCATGTGGATTTCTGTAGTGTTCAAAACCTCCTATTTCATGATTTTTCAAGGCTGATTTAAACCATGTTGTAGATGTTTGCTGATCAGGAAGGGGGTCGCCAGAGACACACAAGTACCTCCAGCAATCGTGAGCGCCATATGCCTGGCTCCCAGAGGGAAAGGCATGCATCGGGTTCCAAAAGTGCCAAAGTAAATGTAAGCCTTAAACAACAACAGCAGAAAACCAAGGAGACCCGTCGTGAAAGAACAGTGTCGGACTCTCAGTCAGTTCAGAAGTCGAGGTACGGTGGCTCAGCCAAGAAAGACAACAGATCGGTGACCCCACTGCAGGACAGAAAACCAAGGCCTGATTCTGCACAGTCTTCCAACCAGGGGAAACAATCACAAGGAAAACAGGACAAAGCAGATTCTGTGAAAAAGGACGATAAACCAGATTCTCCTAAACCATTACAAAACAAGGAGAAAAGTGATCAGTCTAAAACATCAGGGAAAACTGACCAGTCAAAACCAGATAGTCAAGCTAGGAAAGACCAGTCTAAACAGGACACTCATTCAAAAAAAGATTACCCCAAGTCATCTGGGAGTGTGAAACAGGAGACACGACCTAGATCAGGTCACGGGAGGACAGATAGAACTGCCAAGTCATCGCCATCACCAGTGTCCAAACCGGGCCCAAACCAGTCCAACCAGAACTCAAAGCCTGCACCATCACAGAAACCACAGCAGTCAAACAGTAAAACCACTAAGTCAACTGATGCTCAACCAACTTCTCAAGCCAAAACTTCAAAACCAGAATCCAAGTCGTCACCACAGCGTAAAATTCCCGCTTCAGGTGGTACCAGTCAAGCTCAAACCCTGGCAAAAGACATGCCTACTGCTGATAGAAGCAGTGAGAAAAACTCATCAGCCGGTGAAAAGCAGGCATCATGATTTCAATTTTTGAAGGAATATACTATAGTACTTTAAAATGTTTGCCTGTGACATATTTGGATCAAGGACATTTTCAGCTTTACAGGCATATTCCATTTACATAGTGCTAAAAAGGTTCTTAAAAATATAATGATTCTTTGATACTCTGCAAAAAAAAAAAAAAAACCAGCCCATATTATAACATTCTTCATTGTTTGATCATTGTTGATATTTTTGTTACAAAGGCATTCTTGTTTTAGCATTTATACAGTATGTTATTATTGAAAATTAGTTGTAGCTTTTGCACCACTTTTAACCTTTTCATAAAATGCATGTAAACTTTTCACACATGTTGACACACAATGCTGGTTGTTATACTGTTTTTCAAGCATAAACTGTCTGCGATTGAAATTAAAACTTAGATGGAATAAGGAAACCCACATGCTTGCCATTTTTTGAAATTTGTAACGCGTAATGAGCAACATGAGGGCGTAAATGTGTAACGAAGCATTTCATCATTGTTAGAAATTTTGAGAGTGTCAGATCATTGTGGGTGGAATTTGAACTATGCAATAAAATTTCTTGTCTGTCTTGCTGACATTTAAACACTACCCGTTTAGCTCTTTCAGTTGGCATGGTGTGTAGGCAGAGTTCATCTCATTTCGGCTTCAGCAGTTTGTGGCTGATTGTTTAAAGGAAAAAAAGCAAAAATCTTGACAATGAGAATGTAACATTTCTTGGATGAAACTTTCATTGTTTTAAATTATTTGGTTTTCATTTTGATTGCTTACACTTTGAGACATGTCGGCACTAAAAAAAAATCAGACCTCTGAAGTGTTCAGGAAACTGAGCAGACTGGTGATTTCCTCCACGAAGTGGTGGACAATTGCATGTTATTAAGGGAGTTCTAGTTGTTACTATTAATTAGATGTGTATTTGTCGTGTATATAGGATCATGTATTCTCATGTTTTTTATGGTGTTTTGACATTGGGGTATGTTGCATAACATATTTTGTGTAATTTCCTTAAAAAGGTCATGGTCAAATACTAGCTTGCATCATTTCTTAATGGAGAGCTCTTGTGCCATTTCCCTTGATGAATTAGAATGGCATGATCATGTGTAGAGACAAAATTATAACAGTATATACACAGTATAACAGATCAATGGATGCTTGCTCTTTTTTTTATTTAAATTTTGTGAATGTATGATTCCATTCCTGGCCATTGACGTCCCTGCTACTGATATCATGAATTGAGTTTGTATCACAATGTAAAGCACAATTTTGTAATTGTATATTGAGAATATGAAATTAATGGGTTAATTTTTTTATTGATACGTATGTTGCAAAACGGGGGTTTTCCTAAGGCCATTAAAAGTGAATATCTGTGTGTCACTATAGGTATTTCTTCTACTGAATACAAATAGTAATGTTAATGATTAGTGCTGATGATGAAGAATTCCTTAAACATTACATTTTAGAGTTTCAATATTTTCATCTTTTTCGGCATACCCATTCATCGAGATCATTTTAGTGCTTGATGGGAATAAAATCACTTGCATTACCCAAAGTAGCAGAATCCACTCTAAATTCATTCAAATTGTGCGTGTGTTTGTGTGTATGGGATTGAAGTGAAGTGTATTGTACAGTTGCTGCTAGAGCTTATCATCCAGTGTCTTGTTGTTATGTGATGTTGCTATTTCTTTCACATTATATATGTCTATTATAATGCAACAATTATTGCATTTATGTATTTTTGATGAGAAAAAAAATTAAAAATGTAAAATTGAAAAAAAAAAGTGAAAGGAGAATTTTGTTTGCTATGTAAATATTTATGTACATTTGGAAATAGCTTCCTCTTTATTATATGATTGTGTTCACGAATGTTTCAATTCTCTGTATTAATGAATGCATATAACATGTAATTATAATGCAGATTTTATGAATTGAAACTAAATTTAGATGTGCTATTATATGCAAAACAAAAAAATCAGTTGTTGATTTGTGTACAGTTTTAGTGTACAGATGCTATTTTACCAATTCTCTTTTGTTGTATGGTAATTTGAATTTTGAAATCTTTTGTGATCAATAGTTTCAGAAGTGCACATTTGAGATTTCGAACTATGAGCTGATATTTGGACACTTACTATATTGTATGTATATTAAACAAAAGAATAAAACCAGCAGGTTAACCATTCTCTTGGTATACGTAGTAAAATCACTTATATGGTTATGCAATTCTTAAACTTGTGCTGAAAAATCAAGAAACCCAGTGACTATTGAATACCATTGATGTCCTAATTATGATCATTACAGAACATGGGATTTACTATGGGGAAAGTGTAATACGTGTATTTCGCATTATTACATTTAGCTGAATCATTGTATCATCTGATATGAATATTGGGTATTTGGTTTTCTCTTTTATTTTCTTGTAACATACCTGGATTTTCAATTTTGTGATCTAGAGTAAAAAAAACCAAGTTAATGCAATGATCATTTATTCAAGGTTGTTCAAATGTTTGAAGAAGAGTAAATGGCGAATTTTAAGCAGATTGAAATTGTGATTTGATGAAATCTAGGTGCTTTAAATTCTTTATGTACAGTTTCATAACATTAATGTGGATGGGTGAATAGCCAGCATAAATAAGTCCATACTGTATGTTTTTGTTGCTTATAATATTTTCGTAGTTAGTAGACACTATTAAAAGAAATTTGAAAAAAAAAATGTCCAAAAAAACTTCAACTTGTGTTCCTGTTTTTCTTCACACCAACTTGCATTATAAACGATGTAAGGATTTTGCTATGTGACCTGAGCTAACACCTTGAACAGCAAAAATTGCATGGTCTCTGTCCATATGGAGCTCTAGGAGTAGAGCTGATACCTTTCAAAATAATGTATAAGGAGTTTTCAGCCCTCTTCATTAGGTCACCTGAGTGATCTATCGCTATTGATCTGTGTCTATCCTGCGTTAACTATTGAACATTTTTAACTCCTTGATAACTACCCTTTCAAAATTTGGTATGAAGCATCTTTGGGACAAGGGGGGCATACATTAAAAATTTCAAGATTCCTGTACCTGCCTAGAGTTGGGCAAAAATTCACCAATTTTCAAAAAAAATTCTCCAGAACAGCACATCTGTAAGAAGACATTGAATACCAAAACTAAATTTCGTGATCTTTGGGGTAGAGGTGCTGAATGCAGGATGGGTCCAAACTGTGTGTATATGTGTAAAACATTTAAGTAACATTTAACAATGCTTTTTATACTAGATGTAAAGCAAGTGGATATTTAGAAGGAGCAGGAAGTCCTTTATACCAAAATTGTAAATTTCAAGATCCCAGGGGTAGGGGTTTGGTACACAGGTGGTCAATAGCAATACTTATAATTAATACTCTGGTGACCAATCTGATTAAAACCAACCCCCCTTGACAATGATGGGAGAAGGGGGGGCTGGTTTTAATCAGACTGGTGACTAAGACTGGGCATCTAGTTTTTGCCCATATTCAAAATTGGTGATTTTAAAACATCATTCATTACTTTGAAGATTTTTAAAGATTTTACCTATGTATTCACATGTCAAATTTTGATCCCCTATTGTGGCCCCAACCTACCCCCGGGGGTCATGGTTTTAACAAACTTTAATCTGCACCATGTCCGGAAGCTTTCATGAAAATTTCAGCTCCTCTGACCCAGTGGTTCTTGAGAGGATTTTTAAATGACCCCACCCTATTTTTGTGATTGTCTCCCCTTTGAAGGAGGCATGACCCTTTACTTGAACCAAATTGAAAGCCCTTCACCCAAGGTTGCTTTTTGCCAAGTTTGGTTGAAATTGGCTTTGGAGGAGAAGTTGAAAATGTAACAAGATGATGGACAACAGGCTATCAGAAAGGGAAATAACTGTATAATGTTCATATTTCATCACAATTTCTTCTGAATTCTGTGGACATCCTAGTACAATTAAAACCAACAATGATTTAAACTTTATAGGTTACGTAAAGTTTATTTCGTTTCATTTTCATTTAGTCGATTTTTAAACTGATGGCACATTTGCTAGATGACAATATTGTGATATTCTGCACATAAAACATAAAACAATGACAATTTGCTTTGAGGCAGTGAAAAATACAAATTGTGTATCAAAATATACAAGATATTTTACCTATCATGATATTATGAATATTCAAATGAATGATGTAATTGCAGATTAATATAATCTGGTGAAACACTAAGGAATAAATAAATGTATGTTTCATCATCAACATTTCTGAAAGGATTTTAAAAAATTGGAAAGAAGAAAATAGGGAAAAAAAAGAGAGCTGCAACACTATTTCATTTCGAAAAATCTGAGTAAGTTTAATATGTGGTATCAAATAGGTGGATCTCCATGAAGGTACAGGTCACTGAATACCACTGCTCTACAATTTCGTAAAAACTACAAATCTAAACTTAATGTCTATCCATACCATGTATTAACCATTATGTCTTGCACATAATTTTAAACATGGCAAAAATAATGCTTAAATCAGGCACTAATGAACCTAGACACAGGCATTAAAATGAGGTAGTAGACAACAGAGTTAGAGGGATACGTAATACTGGGAAATTATTGAGTATATCACATTCACTAGCAACAGCTGGGGGAGGGCAAAAAAACCCAGCAGTGTTTCAAAGACTAATTTCTTTTCAGAACATGTTTGATCAATACTTCTATTTTCAAAATACACAAATTACAAAGATTAATTGATATTCTGGATCCGTGGAGGGTGTGGTAGGCAGTCGTTTCCAATATCAAATCAGTCGGAACCATCTTTCTGTTTTAAGGACTGGACAAAATACAATGTTTGATTAACACTTTCTCTTGGTCTCCCTTAAACTGTTATATAAAAAAATAATGGAGATAGAGTGTTCAAAAACAGCAGTAAACATCAGCAGAACTCCTTGAAACAAATGGTGAAAATAATCAAGCACAAATTTTGCCACCAGTTATTTAAGAAAAAAAAAATGCGCTATATGACAACAATTAAAATATTATTGATTTGGACGGACTTTGAAAAAAAAGTACATATATTTGTGACCATCAAATCGACAAATACCATATAATTTCTATTAAGGACTTTGTACACATAGACATTAAAGATAACTATTAATTGCATATCAAAATCACTGAAAATGTCTTCTATTGTTAATGATATATATATATATATATCTTTTAAAAATAAAAACCATGCTTTATCGTACTTCTTGATTTTTCAGAGTTTGGTCAATGCATTAAAAATCTGACAGAATACAGAATATGACTTTGACATCAACTTTGTAAGTACTAAAAGACCCTAAAGAATGGATTTCTATGGAAGCCAATAGGTGCCAGGGTACAGAATTAATGTTCATTTGAACTGGCGGTCGCCACTTAATTTAACTGGCAGCTGCCACTTATATCTGGTGGCCGCCATATAAATTATCTGGCAGCCACCACTTAATCTATGTGGCAGCTGCCACTTAATCTATGTGGCAGCTGCCACTTAATCTAACTGGCGGCTGCCACATAAATTAAGTGGCGGTCGCCATATAAATTAACTGGCGGCTGCCAGTTAATTTATATGGCAGCCATCACTTGATTTAACTGGCGGCCACCGCTTATTATCTGGTGACCTCCACTTATCTGGCGGCTGCCATATAAATTAGCTGGTGGCCGCCAATTAATCTATCTGGCGGCCATCACTTAATCTATGTGGCGGCCGCCACTTAATCCAACTTCAACTCTCCTCTCTCTCTCCTCTCTCTCTCTCTGAAAATCAAAGGGGTGCAATCCCTTTAATCTCCCTCTCCTCTCCAATACTTAGTAATATGTATGCGATATACAATTAAGAACATTATTGTTTTTCGATTGTGCTGTTAATTTACAACTCTATATAAATGTTCGCGATATGAAATGTCGGCAGATTCGCGCATGTGCAAATCTTCATTTGTACATGCCTGTAAACCGTCTGGTTTTATGCTAAAAAACTGAAATTAACTTATATACCAACATATCAGGCACGTAGAACCAGGGTGCTCACCCTTCACTTTTTTGACAACGTTCTTTTTTCTTATTTTCATATGCAAAGTTATTTTCACATGTGAAATAAGATTAATTGGCTGACTAGCCCCCATCCTATTCTTTTGGTGGTAGTAATGAATGGTAAAAATATAATAATGAATGAACTGATGAATTGAAGGATGAATGGAGCCCCCTCCCTCCAATTTAGGAGGATGAAGTTTGGGCAAAAGAGAAAATTTTAGGTTCCTTTTCTGCTTGTCAACAATTGTAGAAGACAATTTCTCCTCCGACTATCCCAACACTTTGAAAAACAATCCTACATGTTTGTACTATTCTAAATCTTTCCAAAATAATCACTCAGCAATATGAGTTACATTGTTTTTGAAATTGGCAGCCGCCATGTATAAATTAAGTGGCAGTTGCCAGATAAAATAAGTGACGGCCGCCAGTTAATTTATATGGTGGCCGCCAGGTAATAAGTGGCAGCTGTCAGTTAATAAGTGGCGGCAGCCACATAAATTAACAGGCAGCCACCTGTTAATGAATATCAATTCTATACCTGGCACCTATCGGCTTCCGTAGATTTCATATCGCGACACAAAGCTAATAATTTACTATTGTACATCCATACGACAAATACGAAACATAGAAATGTACCAAAACATTTGACCAGTTTAAAATTTTTTATCAGGCTGCAACTTTATAATATTATGTTTGTTATGAACAGAATGTTCATAGATTCATGATCAAAGAGACACTTGAAAAATAGCATAGGTTAATGAATGGCTAATTATCAATAAATACACATTTTGTTACTATAAACTGGAAACTAGATAATGCTTTGGTTGAGTAAGATAATAAATAAGGCTATAAGAAACATGTATATGCCAACTTCTGGGTTAACATCAATACATACTGCCTGGAGTAGATAGTAAATGTACACACGATATGTAGAGAACATAAAAAAAAACGTAACTAAGACTGAACAAAATGCCAATCTTTTCAATGACCATACACAAAGGAATCAAACAGGAAAATTTGGCTTGAAAAATAGGAACAAGAAAACAATGTCTGGTCTCTCTCACATTCTATGCACTCTTGCTTTCATCTCTTGAGTAACTGTTTTGTCTCCCTGAACATTTTCACATCAGCACGATCTCTCACTTTTCAATGAAATCCTCCATTCACAAAACATTCAGTCCCGACCAGATCGATAGTCTCCAGGAAGGCGTGGCTTGCCACTTTTGACAGATTTGAGATCGCTCTGGTCTCGTGGTGTGTGGGAATACAAATCAGGATAGTCCTCTGCTAAAACAGACCCTGGCCTAGACAACCATCCCGGACGCACATCCATACTGGAAATTGTTCCCAGACGAGCATCAGTTTCGGATTTATTGTGGTAAGGCCACAAGGAGTCCATCCCTTGTTGCTGACTTAGATAGTGGGGTTTCTGCAAGGGTTGTAAGCGAGTTCCCTAAAAATAAAATAACAAATCATATTTTCATCAATCAGAGGCATATTGCTTTTGTCCTGTCTATCTTTGAATGTCTGTAATTTCAGCCGTCGACATACGCATTTAATATACACAAAAGTTAGAGAATTCATGTTTGGGGTGCTTTCCATTTACACTGCTTCACAAACAACTATGGCAAAGTTTATCTATATTACTAAATTGCATGTTGGTAACACCCATTTCATCGTTGGCAATGAAGGCAACAATAGCAATACCGGTATTGCCAGGTTAATGGAAAGTTGTGAACTGAAAGGTCAATGCTTTGTTCCAGGTCATATGTCAAGGTCAAATTTGTCAATGAGGACTTATCCATGGTCTAGGGCATAGTTTATCTTAAAGACATTTTGATTTTATCTATAAAATTAGCAGTATATCTATATGAAGAATTATTTCCTGATAGCCAGAGATTGTTTGATTTATTGATGTTTTCCGCCACACTCAACAATTTTTCAGTTATCTGGTGGCGCCAAGTTTTTATTGGTGGAAGAGAGAACCCAGATACAATGTACCTGGGAAGAGACCACCGACCTTCCGAAAGTAATGTATAGTATTCATTACAAAAAATCTGGTAAATACTTGATCTAACTTAACCTACGGAATGATACAGACTCAGTTTCGCTATCATAATTTATAAACTGCTTTCACAAGGTAAACATCTGAAATTAACAAGGAAATGAAAAAAATAATAAATTATAACCTTTACATAATATGGAAATAAAATTCATGAATCTAAAATGAACACAGATTTCCCTCAGAAAATATTAATATAGAAGCAAAATCTAATGCTGTGTACAACACCCTTACCTTATCAATAGGAGTCTTGGTTCGTTTTTGGATATTTACTTGACTTTTTTCATATCGAAGCTTGTTGTCGTAAATATCTTTATAATCACGTCCTGAATTTTGTAAAGGTTCTCTGGCAGATATTTGGCCGTCATTTTCATCTTCAACATCAAAATCTATGCGACTGGCTCGAGATGGTGTCATGTGAAGTCTGCTTGTTGGTGTCATCCTTCCTGTATTTTCATTGGCCAGGATCTATTCAAATAAAACATCACAGCAAAAAATTTATTTTAATAACAGTGAAAAGTTCAGGAAAGAAAATATCATTATATCATTGCATAAATAAAGATGTCATTACCAGTAAATGAAATAGGTAACTTAAAGGCTATTTTTATTTAGGCAAGCTACAGCCAATTTTACTACTTTCTAGACTATAACTCACTACACTAGGAAAACGTAATCTAATATACTGCTATGCATAAGTTTTTCCTACTCCTTTCTGCCTACGAGAGACGTGTCAGAATTGTTTATAGAGAGTAACATGATTAATATCAAAAGTTTCTACACTGCTGAATATATACAGTCTCTGTCCACAAAAATAATATCACTGATTTCTACAAACTTAAATACCTGAATAGTTCTGATAGGAATATTATTTGCAAGAACCTGGAATGACCATTACTTTAATAAATCAATCTTTAAGATATGTTCATGATTGCAATACAGAGGCATTTAATTATTGTATATTCCATTATAACTTTTATTTTGAGCCTGTATATGCTACATATACCAAAAGGAGATTTCTCCATAACCTTCTAGCATTATTTTATCAAAGTATTACATTTCACAGGTAGATTTCTCTCTTTAACTGAAATTGTATTTCAATATTTCCTATTAATAAACAAAACAAAAACCCCATACACACACTGAATACATTTTTTCTGATTGATGGTTTACTAACATTGGTCATTACCTGCAGAAACTTCTTCTTTTTCTTTTTCTTCGCTAGCTGTTGTAGAGTATTATTAGAACTGTTCCCCCGTTCTATGTTTGTGGAGTCAGCTTGTCGCCTAGCAAAAATAATAATTTCAATAGACTAGGAAGGATATTATATATAGTACATGTATTTCAAAGACTTTCCAGTGTATATGTGTAAACTTTGTTTTACATTAGCTGTCAAAAATTCTCCCAACAACATTTTCATAATTTCTCTCTTGAATTTGAGAAATTACCATCAAGCTTTGTCATAACGAGTCATAATGACTACAAATCTCATTATCTTCTATTGATGTGGTTGAACATTTACCTCTGTAGTGGGACTTACCACGATGAGTTATCATGTTGTGGAAACATACGTTGGTGTTGGTATCCCATCCCGGGCTGATCTGAGTTGAGAGTTACATATTTACTGTGAGAACGGACCTGTACGGGCGGGCCACCCATATTGATGTTGCTCTGTTCTCGATGGAAAGACAAGTCTGAAAGATGACAAGTGTTCCAAAATATTAACAAACCATGCTTGCCATTCATGTAAACTAGCAACTTACTGCAACAAAGTTCTAATTTATGAAATTCACTACAAACAAATTTCTTTGTTTTCTTTGTTCTTACAAATATGTATAGCATACTTTCTAAAATCAATCGATTAATAATACATGTTGTTATATAATCATGAGGTCAAAGGTCGTAAGAAAGTATGTGCTGTTTAAAAAAAAATCTGATTAAATATATTACAAAGAAAATATACTGGTAGATGTAGTTGAATAAATAAAATTGCTAAACTGTACATATAATATTCTGAAAAAAAGTGTGTGCAAACTCAGCTGGAAGCAGACTAGTCATTTACACCATGTAAGAATATTTCAACTTAAAATATATAAAATCCATTAAAGTGTTCTCATTTCAAATTGGATTGCCTCCTTCCCAATTATATAAAATAAAAATGTACCTATCACAACAGATATGTAAAATAATTATATTTAGTATTGCTTAATTAGAATAATTTTTAAAAAAAATTCCTAGGTATGTGCAAATATGGTGACATTTAGTTTCTGTTGCTAAAACAGACTTTTCTTTGCTATATATTTTCTTTTTCACAATCATACAAAATACTACAGTCATATTATAATGAAAGCAAAATTAGAATGGTGTATTTGGCAAATAATTCTTGCATGAATCTGCCAAGAAATTCATCTACAGGGCAACTGTCAAGAAATTCATCTAAGGGGCGAAAAAAGCAAATGTCCAAATACAGGTAGCCATAGTTACCAACAACACGTAGGGTCAAAGTTCCTGCAAATGGAATCTACATAAAGTTCTCATACCAAGAACTAGTTCACAAAACACAATTACACAAAGGCAAAAAGGCATGGAACAAGTGTCTATTGATCCGAGTATGGCAAAGGCTGGGGTTGGCAGAAATCTGGGAGCACTCCACAAAGCTTATGAAAATATTTCTATTTCTCTGGATAAATATTCACTGAAAATGTCTTATTGCACAAAAACTGTTTTGACTTCAAATACAATATGATTGCAATTCAATGATTTTATTTCATTAACAGCAACTGAACTTAAGTGATATTTAACATATCAAAATTATCGATCCTTTTCAAAATAAAATAAAATAATGGCTAAGAAAAGACAAGCAAATCTAAGGAAGACTGAAACATTACATATATAATACAACAATTTCTGTTTTTTTACAGTGAAAATGCCAAATCTAGTGCAATCTCTGGATTTAAAAACACAGCAAGATCAAGGTAGTTTCTGTTAAAGGGTCAAGGTTAAAGAAAGAGAAGCTGACCCAATAACAGAAGTTGAGAGTGCATGTTTCCGTGGCAACCAATACCTGGTGTCGGGCTGTAAGTGCTAGTTTCTCTCATGGATAAACTTCCATCTGTCAAACACAGACAAGTCGTCATCAACAATTCAGTTCATTCAAATCAAAAATTTCATTTAAAGTGCCAAATTAAAATACCCTAGCTTCTCCCCAGAGTCAAATCAGGATGATCCTTGTTGGGTTCATACAAATTCACCATTAATAAAAAGGTTCAAACCTCTAGATTCACTAAATTACCTACAGTATATTATCTCTGTATTTATCGACGACATTGTATTCCATATTACATTATTTAGACATTCCTCTGGCATCTGATCTACCCGGATTTATAGAAACATTGAATCCTAATAATGATCTAACTAATCTGATATCCTTTTTGGTAAAATGAGGATCTTGGAGGAAACATATAGGAAACTGTTTTGTTTAAGAATGCCACAATTGCTCTCTTTTATCAAAGCGCTTAAACTTGCTTGAATCATGAGGTCAATACATACAGATTCCACTTAGTCTAAACATATTCATGATATCAACAGGTTGTGTATCACAAAGCTTTTACAGTTTGGGTCAGAATATGCTTTACATGTACAAATGATATGTTTTGGAAAGAAGGTCTTTTTGATTATGAAGATTTTATTAACATATATGAACTTGAAAATATAAATTATGTTCTGAAGGATTTTTTTGTGGTTTAATAGTATTGTACATCAAAGTACAAAATAAATCAATTGTATGCAAAGGAATTTCATATTATGCCTAATCTATTGGATAGTGAAGACAATTTTATAACTTTTTAAGATTCCTTTCACCTATTATGATAACCTTTTTCCATTTTGTAAAAATGTCCTGAAGTTAAGCAACACAGAATGTCCAGTATTGGTGTGTATATACCCAAACAAATTCTGTTCCTTTATTGTGACTGTACTGGCTCAAAAACAATGTGTACCATTTTTATATCAAAATGTAGTATTAACAAAACTTTGGTGACACAAAATGGACAACAGATTTGAGATAGCAAAGAGAATTCAATTGGGAAAATCTTTTTTTCAAATTCAAAATACATAACTAAAGTGAATTTAATTACAAAATCATACACTAACAGAAACCTTGAAACAAATAAATCATTGCCTATTATCAAAAATTAACAACAGGCCACTTGAAAGCATTCAATTTGTAAACTAATTATTGAGCTAGAAACTTTGAAACATCTTTCCTATTATTGTCACTTTGTTAAAAGAACATGGGAATGCATAGAAAGTATTTGGGAAAAAAATAAACAAGAGGTACTGTGAGCAATGCTCACTAAGAATACCCCCCACTTACCCCAATCTCCCAAAGGGTGTTGGTAATAGGTATAAACTACCTCTTTTCTGAGTGTAAAAAACAAATGGCATGACAAACCGAACCATATTGCTACTTCGATGTCCAGTGCACTTGACCTTTGACCTTTTGACCCCAAAATCAATAGGGAACATCTTCATCCCATGGGTAGTCCATATATATGATATGGTGACGGTAGGTGGAAAGGATAATGCTTTAGAGCCCGGAAACCATATTGCTACTTCGATGTCCAGTGTGCTTGACATTTGACCTTTTGACCCCAAAATCGATAGGGAACATCTTCATCCCATGGGTAGTCCATATGTAAGATATGGTGACGGTAGGTGGAAAGGATAACGCTTTAGAGCCCGGAAACCATATTGCTACTTCGATGTCCAGTGCGCTTGACCTTTGACCTTTTGACCCCAAAATCGATAGGGAACATCTTCATCCCATGGGTAGTCCATATATATGATATGGTGACGGTAGGTGGAAAGGATAATGCTTTAGAACCCGGAAACCATTGCATCTACAGACGGACGGACGGACAGACAGACGGACAAACCGATTCCAGTATACCCCCCCACAACTTGTTGCGGGGGGTATAATAAAAAATTGGAAAAATAAAAACTTAAATTCAATCTCTGTTATATTAGGCATATTTAAATTTGACAAAGAAAACACTGTGTTAAATGTATTCATTTTACTTGGAAAACACTATGTATACTGATTTAGATGTGTTAAACCTTTGAACTTTAATGAAGTCAACAATATAAATTATAATTACTACCCTTTTAAGAAAATTACTATTTGTTTATATTAAACAATGAAGATAACCATTTCATAATTAGATGGACGTCTTTATGTAATATGTTTAAAGACAGATGATACAAAGAAATGTAATAGTTATAAACACAAGCTGTTTTTTCAATTTCACGTTATTTATTTTCCAAGTATCTTCCTCCCCCTACCTTTTTTCTCTCAGTTCTATAACAACATACACTGTGTATGTATTAATAAGTAAGTATGTGTGTGTATTTATGTGTTTGTGTGTATATCTTTCTTTGAATAAATTCATTATAGTATCATGGTGACACAAGAATGAGAGGGTAAGAGTGATTTTGTAAGAGAATGTTTAGCAAGAAAAACTGCATTATTTATAAAAATTGATGGTAATAAAAATGTATTTGAATGACAAAACAAAAAGATACAGTAAAAATGTGCATTACTAAACTACTTATACTATTTTTTCAAAACAAAACATGATTGTATGTGTGTACATGAATTTTGCGTGGTGAAAAAAAAAAAATCAACCACAATTCAAATATACAATATACGTATGATACAAAGCAATATATGAAAACACCACTCTTGCTGTGAGCCCATTCACCAGTAGCCAATACAAACATTTGTTTCCGACCTGTTCGCTGTGTTAACAGCTTGTTATCGAGAACCTCCTTCCCAGGTCTATGACTATCTGTTATTGTGACAACTTGAGGGTTGCTATCATAATTGCTATCTACTGCTGATCTTTCCCGCAACATAACAAAGGGATTTACCCTTCGATCTGTAGAAGTATAAATTTTTTTTACAAAAATGGAATTTGAAAAATAATACTTTTTTTTCTTCGATAAAAAATACATAATAAATATACTTTGTAAAGGATTCATGAAGTTTTCATAAAGAAAATACCCACACCCACCCACCTGATATTACTATCTACATGCAATACAGAATCTTTGGGTTAAATTAGACCTTATGTATACAACATGAAATAAATTTCTGGGACAGTAGCAATCAGCTGTATAACAGTGCTCTCACATTGTACTAACTATTTTGTACCATATACAGTCTGTCCATTTTGTAGTGTGATAAATATCCAGATTTGTTTCTGTAGCTACACTGTAGCTACATTATTTTGAAATTCAACACTATAATTGTCTATTATGTCTGACTCCAACAAACTACACAAGTCCATTTATACTGCATGTATATACTGATATAAAATCAACATGTGTTAGTTCTATACACCTATAATGCTACAAAGCAGCTGGTTACAAGTAGCTGTTAAAACAGGACAGAAAATATATACTTAACACTTATATAATGTACATAAGGAGTATATATCTCAATGTATTGGTGAAACAACAAATAAAATGGTTTTAAAAAAACCGAAAAACTTCCTACAAGATTTGTGGTTCCCTACCATAGTTTTCCCTGCGGTTGCGTTTGACGGACTGCTTGTTCCCATAGTTGATAAAGCTGCTCTCCCTGTATTTGTTTGTGTTGTATGGGTGTGAAGAAATATCAGCATTTTGCAACTGAAATAGATTAATTTAAAATCATGAAACCAGTTACTCTTCCAGTGAAAATTTCCCAAATTTTGTGTATTTTCTGATATCTTGTTTATCTCAGTCCGCAACTTTGATCTTTGATAATCTGTTTATCTCAGTCCACAACTTTGATCTCTGATAATCTGTTTAATACCTTAGCATCAGAGAGACGGTCTGTGATTGTCTGGATAAAAGAGCCTTGGTGATTTTTGTCCATGCCCTTTTTACGCATTGTGCTGGACTTAATTCTGTGAAGTTCTTCCTGCATTGCCTTGTCCAGAAACTACAATAGTAATAAATCATAAAAGTACATATTATGTCTTATTAGATATCACATTTCATTTCATATTTAACTCATAACTATATAATATCTCTATGATAAAACATACATCAGTAATATACTTAAGAAATAAAAAATACTGTTAAAATGTTAGCATATAAACTTAGTTGGTCATGTGATCAAATCCAGTGAAGCCCAAAGCTTTGATCACATACCAACCAAATTCATATCCCAGTGAGCTTTTCTCTAGTGTTCTTTGTTTCTTATATTCATATTTGGGAAAAAAACAAAATTTAAAATCAGTATGCCATGTGGTCAAATCATGGATGACTCTTGACCCCTTAGAAAGTTCACACAGAAATAAAATGGTTTGATATTTATTAGGTTCATTTAGGGAAAATTATTTGCATATGTAAATATCACATCCTATAATATATTCATGACAAGAGGCCAACAGCCTTATCAGTCACCTGAGTATTAATTAAAAGTACCACTTGTCCCAAGGGCTATGAATCAATACTAATTTTTCTGTTCTGCATATCTAAGCTTAATTCTAATATTCAGCATGAGTATAAAACAAGACGTGTTCTTAAAACACAAATGCCCCCGAAAAAGCCCATACCAATGAAATATTTTACTTAATATATGCTATATTAATACTATATAACTATTTTGGACCCGCCCTAGAGTCAGAACCATGGGGTTGTGAAATGTACAATTTTGGTGTATTCCTTTCTGCTATTTCTAAATATGCATTCAGCTTTTAGGCAGTATCAGCAAAATTAAAGAATAAGTCTTTCAAATTATAAACACAGTAATCGCTATAATCATTTTGGCCCCACCTTGGAACCAAAACACCTACCCCGAGGATCATGAAATTTACAATTTGGGAAAGGGCTACCTGCTCCTTCTAAATATTCATTTAGTTTCAATTTAGTATCAATAGCATTAAAGAAGATGTTTTTTTAAAAAATGTTTTACACATTAACACTATATACTAAGTTTGGACCCACCCTCTAGTCCCAGAGATTATGGAATTTACAGTTTTGGTAGACCAGGCCTTCTTTCTTTACATGACTATACATTTAGTTTTTCTTACAAATGTAAGGTTGTAAAGAAGATTTTTGAAAATTTGTTAATTTTTGGAAGTTTTTGCCCCCCCCCCCCCCCCCCCCCCCCTCCCCAGGCCCCAGGAGTCCTGAAATTTACAATTCCTGCCCCTCTTGTCCTAGAGATGCTTCTTACAAAATTTGAAAAGAATTGGAAAGGTAGCAATATCGAGAAAAACTTTAAAATGTTCAATTGTTAACACACACATTTAATCACTATGCCCATTTTGGCCTCACCCTGGTAAAGTACTCTGTATAGTACAAACCCCTACCCCCGGGATCATGAAATTTACAATTTTGGTAAAAGGCTACCTACTCCTATCACATGTCCATTTATTTTCAATTTAGTTTCAATAGCATTTTAAAAATTGTTATCTAAATGTTTTACACATTAACACTATACACCAAGTTTGTCCCCATCCTGAAATCAGAACCTCTACCCTGGAGAATATGAAATCACAAATTTGGTAGAGGCTATCCTGCTCTACATGACTATACATTTAGTTTTTCTTACAGATGTGAGGTTGTAGAGAATATTTTTGAAAATTGGTCAATTTCTGGCAGTGTATGCCCTGCCCCTAAGGCCCTGAGGGTGCAGGAGTCCTGAAAAATTTATGTTCCTCTTGTCCCAAAAAGACTTTATACCAAATTTGAAAAGAAATGGATTGAATTTTGGATTGGTTTTTGGATTTGGATTTTGACTGGTAGTTATCAAGAACTTAAAAGTGTTCAACACACAATGATGGATGACAACCAATATTGTAATACGTCACCTGAGTGACTCGGGTGACCTAAAAATTATATAATACATTGTATTTCAATAATGTATCAAATTCTCAGTAATAGCTGAGCAATCAAGTCTCTGTAATAACTCGTATCTAAAAGTACAATCCATAAATCTCACATGACTTAGCGTGTAGAATTCTGTTTACCATAATGCTTTTGATGCATCAATCAATCAACAATATGGTAGGAGGGAATAGTATATAAACTGACCTTTCTGCGCTCGTGCTGAGGACTGTTTGCTTCTCTTTGTTGAGATTCCAAGTTTTCAGTGTGAGGTGCTTGTAAATTAACTGTGTAAGTGCTAGATCTACTAGTGTTGATGAAAAGACTAGATTTAGGGTCCCTTGGTGTCAACATTGGAGAGTCAGGATCAGAAAGCTTGCCAATCTTTAGGTCAGGGGGAGGTACAATCTTGACACTGTCTTTGTTTTTCAGATATTTTGACTCGCTATGAGTAGCGGCCAACTCGAGAGGATCATATGACATTCCACTGGTGTCTGTAGTTGTGGATGTGTATGTCCCTGAAGTTGCACTAGATTCTTCAGTGGACATTCCACTGAATGAAGAGTCCATACTGTTGTCCAGTCCAAATCGATGAACATCAGAGAACGTAGCTCCATGTTTTGTGTCACTGATGATTTTCAATGTTTTATTGTCTATAGTGGTGACTTTCTCCACTTTGGGAGTTCTTGCCCTATACTGTGTTGAGTCTGTGGGTGTTGGTTTTTCAGAGGGTACATTGCCATTTGTTAAGTTGAGTTTTAAGTCAGCTGTAATTGCACCCCTTTCCCTGTCTTTAGCACTTCCTCTTCCACTTTGTGGATTTTTAGACACATTCGAACTAGTTCCTCCTTTTTCCATTTTCTCTGCTTGACTGCTTTTCTGAGTATCTACAACATTACTGGATTGGGTTGCACCCTTTCCTGATTTACTTCCTTGTGATGACTTTGCCCCACCCATTTTCTGTGAGGCAGATTTTGGGGGCGGAGCTTCAATAATTGTACTGATATGTTTTTCAACCTTTTGGTTGTCCTTCTGAACTTTGACATCACTTTGACTGTTTTGTTTTTCAGCATTGCTTTTAGACACATTTTTAGCCTGCTTTATGTATTTGCTTCGAGCTGGAGAATTGTATATGTCATCATCAGTGTCCATTTTTTCTTCCTGTCTTTCAACTATCACAACAGCTCGAGGCGGAGGATCACTGGAGTCCCCTGAATCAGGACGACTGTTTTGGATATTTTTAAGATTCTCACTAAAAATTAGAACCAGGAAAACATTTACAACGGCAGTGTAATTATGATCTGTAAATACTTACAACATCTATTTCTTTTTTATTTTCTCTTTTTTTTCTATGTACCTTCTAAAGAATTCTATTATCTTCATTTTCACCATTTTGATAAGGTTTAGATATTCTTTCATAAAGAAGTTCTCAAACCAATGTGTTTTATTCATCATGTTCTATAGGTTAATGGGTAAAATAAATATATTTCATTTTCACTTGAATTCTGTTTAATAATTTTCCTTGACTATATTGTGTGATCTGGGTAACTAGGGGATACTTTCGTTTTTAAGCTATATGACATTTGTTTGGGTTTGTTTTGAGGCTCTCCAAGGACTCTAATTTAAATACTCCATCCAGTCAACTTAGGGTTTAAATGTAATACAAAGATTGAAGAAAGTCAACTTAGCACTTCTTAATCAGCTGACCATAAATACTAATTAAAGGTTTACTTGCACACATTTTATGATCACATTACTCTGAAGTAGGATCAGCAACAAAAGAGCACAACCTGATATACTTTGTTATGTGCACCTTCAGATTAAAGGTCTCGCACACAAAGGTTTAAAAAACATTGGATTGACACCCTTTTTACTTTCTGCTGTATATCTTTTAACCCACAATGTTTGATAATAATCCCAAAATATGCCAAAATCATTTTCTGCCTAAGGACATGACTTGAAGCTTTTTGAAAAAAAATATAAATAAATGGACAATACAAAAATTCTTTACAAAGCCTCAGGATTAGACAAGAGTTTAAGACGCAATGCTTTCCTGTTCCTGCAATAAACCCCAATGACCACAACAGTTTAAATTGTACTTGCCTTTGAATCTGTTCTGTATAGTTGTTTTTGCGTTTCTTGCTACCACTCTGAGTGTTGACCCTTCGTAGTTGGATCTGGTTACGATTGAGTAAATGCTCCGTTCGGAACGCTTCATGTTCCAAGCAGTCATCAATCAGATATCGCTGATTTGGGTCCAGTTTCAATGTTTTCTGAAACCAAAAAAAAAAAGTATTTCTTATCACTCATCTTACACTCACTAAATTCCCTGAATGCATTGTATTTTGAATACATGTAACATAACTCCTTTTTAGAATGGATGAGTACTCACATCCATGAAATCTATTAGCACACCACTGAGAATTCCATGATAACGCTTTGGTAAGGTTTGAGGCCTTGCTACTGATGGAAACTGAAAGAGAACAGCATTTAGCTAAGAATTCACACAACACCTTTACCAGTGGAAAAAATACATGCCATACATGGCCAAAATATGGTTTCGATTCCCCAATGCACATTCGTTAAATTTTGTACTGCATCCAAATAAATACAGCATCCCCTATGGATTTATTGTACATGTGTATGTGGTTGTTTTTTTTACACAACAGAAAAGTAATGCAGGCATCTAAAGGGTTCACATACATATCACCAGTACTGAAGGTTCATGGTTCTGTTGTAATTAACATATCACTGACTTGAGTGGGAAACAATACCTACTTACTTAGATTCATTAACAGTACAGAAATAAAAGAATTAATGAAGAAACTCTTGTAACACAATGTCCTAAAGACACTTCATGTTTTTTTTTTCAGACTTCAAATGATTAAATCAGTTTCTGACATCTTTAAATTTTAATATTTCAGTGGATATATATACATAATGACATGGAAAATTATGTCCATGAAA
This sequence comes from Ostrea edulis, assembly GCF_947568905.1. Classification (NCBI taxonomy): domain Eukaryota; kingdom Metazoa; phylum Mollusca; class Bivalvia; order Ostreida; family Ostreidae; genus Ostrea; species Ostrea edulis. The sequence continues at coordinate 41,080,596 of NC_079165.1, forward strand.
GTCTCCATGCATCATAACCTTGTTAAGTACACAAAAAATATTCCAATTGTGTTAATAACATGATATCACAAGACACAAATTTGTAGACTTAAGACTGCATCTGCTACTTAAATGATATTTCATATCTTACAAGTAATCATACCTTCAGCCCTGAAAACCTAGGATTAGCAAAAAACATCTTCATCTGCTCAGCAGGGAGAGGTCCCAAAACCTTCTGAATGACATACAGCTGGTCAATTTCACTCTCTCCCGGAAACAGTGGCTGTCCATCACTCAGTTCTCCCAGAATGCACCCAATGGACCAAATGTCTACTGCCTTCCCATAGGCTGATCTGTATCAAGTAACATACACATATACTATAAAAGCACTTGACAAACATGTACTATGCAGTTTATCACATGGTGATTAATATCAATTCATACAGTTGTTTGATCATAATATTTTTAATATAATGTCAGCTGTTTTTTTCTTCATGAATGACACAATGGCAAGAACATACCCAAGCAAGAGTTCAGGTGATCGATACCATCTTGTGGCGACATAGTCTGTATAAACACCCACTAGGCCTCCGTGTATACTTCTGGCGAACCCTGCGCACAGTATCAGACAGTTTTACCATATTTGATGCTTTACATAACAAAAACTATTTGTGACCAATGTCATTTTACAAAATCATTAAGAAACATTGAAATCAATGTGCTACCTAGATGCCTTATAAATCATACAAAGTCATCATATCTATATACCAGCTAGTAGTTAGAATAATTTGACCATATCTAGTGATGAATAAATTTGTCTCTAGTGGTAAAGCAATTTGTCTCTAGTGATGAATCAATTTGTCTCTAATGATGAAACAAGTTGTCACTAATGATGAAGCAATTTGTCTCTATATAGTGATGAAGCAATAGGTCTCTAATGATGAAGCAATTTATCTCTAGTGATGAAGCAATTTGTCTCTAGTGATGAAGCAATTTGTCTCTAGTGATGAAGCAGTCTGACTATCTCTGAAGACTTCATTAGCATTCTATTAGCCATTCATAATTTTGGGTAACTGATACCATTTGTTACTCTTGCACTCAATGAACTTCCAGTAAGTATCTTACCAAAGTCACACAGCTTCAGGGTATCATTCACGCTGATGAGTAAATTTTCAGGCTTTATGTCTATATAAAAATAAATAAGAATAAAATAATTTTTACAATTTTTTACCAGATGTACAAGAAATTTCTGAAGAATGTGTGTTTCATTAAAAACATATGTATACAGCATATGATCAAAATATATATACCATGTGAATATATTAATGAAGAATGTATACCATGACATAAACATTTTAATATGGAACAAGTAATTTGAAGTGCAGTATGGTACCAAATTTAAATATTTCATTGTTTGCACTGTCTCCCCAACAACACATTGAAGACTGTATACAAAACATGTTTGATAGACACTATGCCCAGGAGGTATGCATATTCAATCAGTGTATATCTCTTATTAAATATGCAGTGCCTGTAAAAAGATTTAAAAATCTCTGGCTAGCAACAAGGATCACCATATCGCACCAAGTACAGCCATCCAAGATCAATAACTTATCAAAAGAGAAAGCTATAATGAATTCCAAAGAGTACTCCGGACAAGCATTGAACATGAAACACCTCACAGCGTGTAAAATGAATATTTAATGCCTTCTCAAGATAAGCATGCATCAGTTTGTGCTGTTATGCCTCAAATTCAAAAGAAAAAAACGGGGCAGGTACCAAAAAGAACTATGATTATTTTCTGCTTTTGTAATGGGCGTATAAAGCATGAACAACAAGCCGTGGGGGTTTTAATGAACGGGATAGTTAAGTTTTTTTAATGGACAGGAGTTGCTAAAAAGCCAATATCGAATGTCTTTTTTCTTGTTGGCAGTAGTATCCATGTAACACTAACAACATTCAATAATTTCCAATCTAGGAATATTGTATTTCACTTGGTAAAGGAAATTAAGGTGTTACTGAATTTGTCGTATTTATTCACTACAGGAAATTAAAGCCGATAAACTATGAAGCATTGCTGATGAATCCTGTATGAATGTCCATTTTACAAAATAAATAAAACTGTATCTCTTTTTTTTTTAACCTTTACAGATAGGGAATTAGTGTCACATTAAATTGTAAAGAGAAATCATACAAGGCAATCAATTATCATTACTAACAAGACAAAGTTTAGACATAAGTGCAAAATATTTGCACATACCCATCTAGGATTTAATTAGGCTGATAATCAATGAAGTGCGTGTTCAATTCAAATGTTTTTTATGGGTGCATTTTAAAATACAAACTCATATTTGTGCACATATTAAGGGCGTGTACAAACACTACAAATGGATTAATGTCTGAAATTGAAAATCTCAGTACCCCAGAATAATGCATGAAGTACTTAAAAAAATATTTTCAAATAGACTCTCAGTACATTGATTGTTAATGTGCCAAAAAACATATTTTAAACATCATTAGAATTGCTTGCATTTTGAACTATTTATAGAGGTTTATTTGACACACTTGAGTACTATAAATCATGATTACAAGCATGTTTTGCATAATATTTATCGACATGGCTATCAATGACAATTAAAGCTTTTAAAATCTCCTACACAGTAAAAGACTTTTTTGGAACATCCATTAATATTGATAATGTGCTTTTAAATACGATGAAGTCTTCCTCATTGAGAAAAAAATTTGATCAAACAATATGTCTCCACCGCAAGGACAGATAAAGAAGGTATTTGCAAACACTTATTCAACCCTTAAACGACAATTGCTCCTATCTAAATTTTACTTTGGAAAAATGCACTTGAAGCACAGGCATACTGATAACTTATCTAGAATATCTTATTGACACTGTTCAAGAACAGTCCCATATCTACCAGTCTTTTGAGAATGTATACTTGAACATGGAAAAAGAGGGAGACAGACAGACTGAGAGAAGCAGACAGACAGACAGACAGACAGAGATAAACTTTCCCAATTTCTTCACGAGGGATATAGGTGGGTGATTGAACATCTTTCATCTCTAAACTCTCCCAGAGTGGAATACATGTGGAATGTTGCTTTTTTTAAAATACTCTCCCAGAATGGGATAGGGGTGGAGCACTGGGGTAAACAAGTCCAGTGTCTGTATTATGAGGAACCATTTCTTGAACTATGCTTTTTATAAGGATGCTGAGTTATAGACCAGTCTACTTTTTCAAATTTGGTGGTCAACACACAAAAAAATGTATTTGTTACACAAAACGTACATTGTCAGTTACCAGTAGTTCCTTTAGACCATAATAAGAAAAACCTTTCAAGTCTTTTAACACTGATGGGTACTCGGTTTGAGAACCCTGAGTTTATGAACTTTGCCTACCTCTGTGGATTGTACTCGGTTTGAGAGTCGTGAGTTTATGAACCTCCCCTACCTCTGTGGATTGTACTCGGTTTGAGAGTCGTGAGTTTATGAACTATGTCTACCTGTGGATTGTACTCGGTTTGAGAGTCGTGAGTTTATGAACTATGTCTACCTGTGGATTGTACTCGGTTTGAGAGTCGTGAGTTTATGAACCTTTCCTACCTCTGTGGATTGTACTCGGTTTGAGAGTCGTGAGTTTATGAACCTCCCCTACCTCTGTGGATTGTACTCGGTTTGAGAGTCGTGAGTTTATGAACCTCCCCTACCTCTGTGGATTGTACTGGGTTTGAGAGTCATGAGTTTATGAACTTTGCCTACCTCTGTGGATTGTAATGGGTTTGAGAGTCGTGAGTTTATGAACTTTGCCTACCTCTGTGGATTGTACTCGGTTTGAGAGTCGTGAGTTTATGAACCTCCCCTACCCCTGTGGATTGTACTCGGTTTGAGAGTCGTGAGTTTATGAACTTTGCCTACCTCTGTGGATTGTACTCGGTCTGAGGGTCGTGAGTTTATGAACCTCCCCACCTCTGTGGATTGTACTTGGTTTGAGAGTCGTGAGTTTATGAACCTCCCCTACCTCTGTGGATGATGTCCTGACAGTGACACCACTGGATGGCCTTACACAGCTGGTATGTGTAACTCTTCACTTTCTCTGTTGGAACTCCATTTGGCATCTCTTCCAGCAGCTCAAGCATGTTCTACAATGGAGAATGAGGCTCATTGGCAAAAGAATATTCTGAGGCTGTTTGGTGGCTTATGCTGAATACCGAAATTTAAACTACTTGTAATACAGTACAGAATCATAACAATTAAACTTGAAGGAACAATGAAAATTCCTTTGTTATACATGATGGTATACATGCTACATCTAAACCAAAAACTATAAATAAGTTCTGTCATCACCAGATTTTTGTAGTAATAGACTTATCTAAAAATGGGTTTTACTGTATTAAGATAGGTACTGAGGAAATAAAACTGAAAAGCTCAGTCTACATATCTGTTTCACTATATTAAGAAATAAATTCTTTGAAAATACATATAGGGTATGAACTGTGACACTTTACATCGATCAGCATGTACTTCACGAAGCCTGTAAGCCACTTCATGAAATGTATGCCAGCACGAAGCATTACAATTCATACCCTCATGTTTTTTCAAAACTGAAATCTATTTCTTATAGTTATTCTACTTTCATTTCTATCAGAATTCCCAGCCATTAAAATAGATGTATGTACTATGTTTATCAAGTAGTTCTGCATTCATATGCGCAATGTTTACAACTGCAGCGCGTTCATTAGGAAATGGCTATCATTACAATTTGTGAAGATATCAGATGAAAAAACATTGGAAATGTAGACATATTCATTTTACAAAAATGAAACTAAAAGTGAGCTTGTTTCATTTTTATGGTTCTGAAACTTGACTCACCAATATATTCCCTTAAATAACTTTGTGTAAAGGGCTCACCCGTTCTACATATTCAAACACCAGATACAGTTTTCCTTTCCGGCGGAAAGCCTCCCGCAGTTCAACAATGTTCTCCTGCTTGAGGGTCCGCAGCATTTTGAGCTCTCGAAGTGTTGTTCTTTTGACATCATCATTTTCTGCATAGAGAATGGATAAATTATATACATGTTAAACATCTCAATATTGGATAAGGATAAATCATATACACATGTTAAACATCTCAATATTGGTGGCACAACACAATGAAAGGTTGAAGACAATAACATTCTAATTTTTCATTAACAAATGTCAAATCAGAAAACCAACAAGTCAGAAAGGGCGCTCCATGATAAATCTGAAAATCAAAAGGGGTCATCCTCTGCCTTAAATCATATACAAGTGTACTAAGGAAACTTGAGAGTGCCACAGAAAGTGTTCACAGACAGATTTTTGGGAGGGCCATAAAAATGTGAGTTAAAGATTCTGCATAGTAAAATGTACCTGAATCATACTCAGTATTAGTGTAGGGTTGACATAAAACTCAAAGCTCATTTTTTTTTGTCTTCATCTCACTTTTTCACTACTGTATATGTTATTTATATGAAATGAGACTCTCATCAAAAGTGAGCTTGTGTAAGTTCTATCGCTCCGGAACCGGTGCATAATCTGTTGCCTTCTTTAAGTTTAAAGCCTCATAACAATCAGAAATCTTTTTTAAACAGTCTAGTCTCAGTAATCATTCATTACACAGTTTTATGCTTCATTAAAAACCATCAAACCTTTACTAATGATGTACAAAAACCTTTCAAATCAAAATTAAATTATTTAAACTCAGGGGATGACGAGGAAATATCACCGTAATGTAGCAGTCAGGTAGCTTAAAATTGACACAAGTATAAATTTTTCAAGAGCATCATCTATCAATCTACGTTCCTGGTGATTATATCAATACAATGGTTATTAATCCCAGTGTCGTTATTATTTATTGATGTTGAATACAGCAGGCTTCAGCAGACTATCAGAGACTGCACAGCAACAAATGGAATAGGCAATTCAATCAGTTTAATGGCTAAATAAACAGTGCTTCATTTTTGTCATCAGAGAATCCAATATGAATCAATTTAGTGTGTACTGATATGGCATTGAAGACTCATTAAAGCCATTGAATCTCTAAAAATGTCAAATTATTTGAAAATGGAGATAACTGAACGGAAAAATCTATTGCATATTTGGATCTATCTATCTAAATATGTATTTCATTTCTATTAAGGACATACACAAAGTTTCTCAAAGATATATAATTTTTCGTGACATTTCACATACAGTTTGCTTGCATTCTATCTCATTTCTACAAAAAAAGCCCTTGTGGTAGCTACTACGTTTATTTCAGAGTTTTAGAGTTAGCATATTACTTTAATAGTTCCTGTTTGTTGCAAGTAAAAATATAAAGACATCTCTTATGTATTACAGTGAGTTGTATAAATGGACATATAAATGTAGCAAAGAAGGAGAGAAAAATCTTTGGAACGATAGGGTATTGAACCCCGAGAACCCTTGCAATTACTATTAGATGATCTAACCGCTGAACTACCCATTCCAATACAAAAAGTATGGTAATATTAGTCTACAATATAGAATTTATACCTATTTCGGAAATCAAATATAAGAACTCTTCATATCGAGGAGAAGAAAAAAATTATTTTAGAAAAAATGTCAGAAAAATCGCGCAATTGTCCGTATTGAAGACAATAAAATTGACAGCTTGGATGTTTCTTTACTGAGGTGAACTTTTTGACAGCTAGAGCAAGTTTTTCACTGACAATTCTAAATACATGTATGCCTGTTTTTTGTGAAGTCAGGAAGAAATACTGTTTACAGTCTCAGTTTAACCACTGACAGTACAATGACATGCATGTTTATCTTTCACGTCTAGACTTCTGTTGGTGAATATGAAATATTCAGTAAATGTGTACCCAAACAAAAACCCACCTAGAATATTCTCAGATATCACTGTTTGTTTCTGAGACCTTTAATTACAATGAACATGCATTACCCTGCATAAGGAAAGCATTTAATGATGGCACCATGCTATTCCTGTTCTACAGATACTGGGCATTAACAATTTGAGGGATGAGGTCTGTATGAATGGCATGGAGCATGCAACCTGGAATTAACCCATTTGAGAGTTCTTGCAAAATCATCCGAGACATGTGGATTAAGCTTCGATCTGTCTTTTTAGAATTAACTTTGTAATCCTCCTGTCCAAAACAGCAGTACATTGACTGAATTTTCAGCCAGTCTAATTTGTTATACTTTGTTGTTACTTGTGAAATAAATTCAGTACATGCGTGTTTATTTATATTAGCACAATTCACAATTAAGCGCCTATGGCACAATCTTAAGAACACTTATTTAATATTAATCTTAAAATATAAACATGATTATAAGTATTCAATACAGCATGAGCAGTCAGTGGTAATTCATCCATAAATGTGCCAATGGTACGAGGTGCCATTTTGGTATTTATATATGCCATTTAATGATTTCACTTATATATTTGAATAGGTGATGACATTTATTTGAGTGAAGGTGAAATCACTTATTCGAATAGGTGATATCACTTATTGGAAATGAATGTGACATCACCTAGTCATTTTGAATTGATGATACCACCTATTCAAATGGTTAAGATCACCTATTTGTGTTTCTTAATAGATTATATAAATAATGAATTATTCCTCCTTCAAAACATTGTAGCTTGAAAAGAAATAAGACAGCCACCAAAGCAAAAAATGAAATCTATATAAAATAAGCATTTCAAGATTAATTCGGTCTTCCAAGCATTGCTTCAATAATGATAATGTTGATTGCATTACTAATTTACAAAATTTAAAGAATGGAATGCGATCACTGAAATTATACTGTAGAATTGGTTATTTACGCTGGGGGTTAAATACACATTAATTATTCCACGTCCAACATTGTGCGAGGAGGAAAAATATGTGGTAACTGATTATAATATATACTATATATCATATCATAACTATATGCATGGGAAAAATTTACGTGCTTATTACATGACCGTGCAATTAGTTTAAATTTTCCCCATGCGTAAATAATCACTTTTACAGTAATTAAAGACACTCTCAGTGGGTATGTTGAACCCTAGGTATTATAATAATATATAGCCACATGGAAGTAGTTATTTTAAATTTAGCTGGAATAGGTGATACATGTATCACATATTCGAAATTAATACTGTAAATTCCAACAGTGCCTAATTGTTTAACCTGTCTGACTGTTTTTGTTTTGCAAAAACATAAAATGGTAAGTTCATGCAGACTTTCAGAGATTCATATTTTACATCATCCATATTGTTTCTAACAGCCAGAAAGTCAATGAAATAAAAGTTAATCTGAGACTCTTCATTGTGAAACTAGTCGTACTCTATACTAGGTGGTTTACAAAGGCAGCTGACGAGATCTTGAAGAATTTGGATATGGTGAAAAAAGGCTTGAAAAATAGCTGGTATGGAATGATAATTATGATTATCAGAATATGTGAAACAATTACGGTAGTGATGCTTGGGCAAGCTATTTCATGAAATGTTTTAAAAGATTTCATAGTCCCATTATTACATCTGACACTTAATCATGTGATGTTGATCATACCTGTGCTTAATTGAATTTAATATAATAAAGCAGATGTTTTAATCATTAAAAATGAAAGAAAGAGTTATCTTTCTTGTATTTTTGTCTAAACAATATAATTAACTTTCTTTGAATATCATTAAAAATACTGATATTTATGGACTATTGACTGAATAGTGGGTAAATTCCCAATATTTATTCAATAACCTTTTTATTACATGTTTTCAACTCTCAGCACTTATAATTCTAGAAGTGCACATTTATTTACATTTTTGGTTGCATAAGAAATGTTTACATCCATTATTACTTTTAAAGAGATGTGATATCACAACAGAGTTCAAGTAGTCCCTGGGCATTTACAGTGCATTAGGCTTTTACGGATCAGTAAAAGCCCAGGTTACCCTCAATAGAATCTACAGAAAAAATATATCAAAATAATATTGTAACAAAAAATAATTACTATGATTAGATGATTGTGACGAAATATCAAATTCAGTTTCAAACTGTTACAAGAGAAGCATTTATTAGAAATTATCACCTGAATTTAATGATATCATACATTTGAATAGGTGATATTACTTCTTTTGATAGGTCACTGATTATCTTATGAAAATTGGTGATATCATTTCAAATTGAATATGTGATATCATCTATCTGAATAGATAATATCTCCATATTAAAAGTTAAATAGGTGATATCTCCTATCTGAATTGGTGATATCTAGTGATAGCAGTAAATATCAAAACAGCCCTGCCCCTAATACAATGTAAATATCAAAACAGCCGTCCCGTGAGGATCCGGGTTAGAATAGGTCCTCAGTTCCCCTTGCTTGTTGTAAGAGGCAACTAAATGGGGTGGTCCTTTGGATGAGACCGCAAAAACCGAGGCCCTGTGCTTCAGCAGGTGTGGCGCAATAAAGATCCCTCCCTGCTCAATGGCCTTAAGCGCCAAACATAGGCCTAAATTTTACAGCCCTTCACCGGTAATGGTGAATCAAAATCTCCATATGAGTGAAATATTCTCAAGAGGGACGTTAAACAATATTCAATCAATCAATCAAAACAGCCCCTCAAACAATGTAAACATCAAAATAGCCCCTCATACAATGTAAACATCAAAACAGCCCCTCATACAATGTAAACATCAAAACAGCCCCTCATACAATGTAAACATCAAAGAAGCCCCTCATACAATGTAGACATCAAAACTGCCCTTCATATAATGTAAATATCAAAACAGCCCCTCACACCATGTATATAAATATCAAAACTGCCCCTCATACAATGTAAACATCAAAACAGCCCTTCATACATTGTTCCACAAGCTCCGATTCTAACTGGTCAAAATATAAAGGGAAAAAACACACCTATCTGGATGTAATGAGGATTTTAAAAAATGTAGTTTCCAAAGAAAACTGATATGTCTCCCACTCTTGACATTTTTTACAGCTATACAATGTTCATACTAAGTTCTCATGTTTATAGCTTCACATGGGGAAAAGTATCAAATTTTATGGCATGCAAAATCAATAGCCTTACTGATTATTGGGTAATAAAAAATCAAGCTCCATGTCAATACAAGAGGCTTATCTACAAGATTCCAGAAAGAACAAATTAGATTGTCAATCAATAAATCAATGCTTTAATAATTCTTAAATAAAGTCATCTCTTATGAGTGTACTCAAATATAAATGTTCAGAATTTTCTTATCTCAGAACTTTACAAAAACATTTAGAATACTGTAATCTTGTCCTTTTTGACAAATGTACAAACTGTTAATATTTTTCAATTTCTTTTTAAAGTGTAACTTCCAATCAATAGAACTTGCTTTTGAAAAAGCCTTATGAGCCTGGGCTCTGACAAGTCGATATGAAGATTTCTCATTTAGCAATGAACTCTTCACATCAGTCAATAAGGGTGCCCGCACTCTATCAAATTTTAACTGCTTAAGTTAAGAATATGTATACATTCCAAACAATTAAGTCCATTAATATTTCATTCTCTTCTGTAGATCAACAAAGAACTTTACTGCTTTTAGATTTTAATGATCAGAAAACAATTCGTATTTTAGACAAAACCCTCGTCTTTAAAAACACTGGTATACCTGTAGTAAGTCTCGGTAAAGTTTCACATAACTGTTCTTTGTGTGCATTTCAAAGCCAAATTTAACCTTTGTATCCAGTGCTGATTTCTAATCTTTCAGTCCCAAGAAAAGGGCTTAAATCTCACCACTGTATTCATTTGGAAATATTAACTTTGTAGTTTGAAATGCAGTGTAAGCTCCAAATACATGTATATCACCTTGAAACATAGTTAATGTGTAATTTAAAAACGTTGTGTAAGTGGGTTATCTAACACACTTTTTGATGTTGAGTGTGTAAATTCATTGCAAAAGATTTAGGTTAATTGACAAAGCTTTGGCCCTATTCTGGCCCTGTTCAATGTTTGTATATCATTGGGCCAGCTGATTTCTTTATTTTCTTTATTATCATCTCAAAGACATAAACGAAGCTCAGGTTGAATACCATGATGTGGTTACATCTTCAGGAATTTTGACATGTTTAATTACTATCATTGATGTCAAAGACATTTAGACATTTAGGCTTACGTTAATTTTAATATTTTGAATTTTGTAAACATTCACTCCTTCACATCCACCATCATCAGCCGAAAGTGAGTCGCAACGTGCAATGAAATATCCAAGTGCGGTCACAGAATATGCAAATTAGCTCTTCCATTTTTATTGAGAATGCAATGGAATATTCTGTCATTTATTAAATAAGAAAAATGTGTGAACATGCAATATATTTTTAGATGTGAAACTTTGATATTTTGAGCAATTTTATCGTGTCTATAGGCCAAGGAATATTTTTCAACAAAAATTATGTTTATTGTTGCTTTAATTAATTTCACATCTGAGGTGTTTTGGTGACTGAGAATAATTAAACTTTTCATTAATATATATAAGCAAGTCTATGAGAAAGATAATTCTTTTTTTTTTTTTTTATGTTTTTGATTTTATAAACCCTTTAAATCCTTGAATCAATGCTATAATTGTTACAATGAACAGGACTCAGGAATATTGACTAGAAATGATAGTAACTGATCCCCAAAAGCTTCAAACTAGATCAGTCAACTTGAAATTGATAACATTAATGGACAACACTATAGCTCAATTCCTAACCCCTTCTAGGTCTACATAATTCCAGTGCCCATATCCAAATCTGTGGCAATATTTCAGTTAGTATATTCTGTATTGTACTGTAAAACCATTAACGAGCTAGGGACACAAGTATGGGGTCTAATTTTTGCCCCAAGTATACACCCCTTTAAAGATAACAATTCATTATTTAGTGTTGAGACATCCAAAAGAAGTTGGGAACAAGCACGTGTTAATGGCTGTATTGCCTGTTCGTGTAATTATGACATCACTGCATTTGGATTTTCTCATTGAAAGCAAATTCTGCAATAATTTCTAAAATTCAAACTATGAACACATTCAAATTACATTATTAAACTTTCAAAATATAATCCTATAATATCTCCTGTCAAATCCTAATTTTGTTCTTAGAGAAATGACATCAGATAGGGAATGACTTTTAAATGTTACATCGCATTTTCATCCAATCACAATTCTTATTTCATCAACTCAGTCTCTAACTCTATGACAGTTTCAGTATTTCGTCTTGGAGAACTGCATGGGGCTTTCTTAGTCCATAATGAATTACCTTTAATCTGCCTTTATCGATAAATATAACATGTGTCTCTTAAATACATACTGGTATAACCATGAATCTGCTCTAGACTGATTCTTCTCTGAAAATATTGGTATCTTTTTAGAAGAGACAAAGTCTTAAAACCATTCACAGTATAAAGTTTCAATTCCTGTGGTGATAAATCAGTGCCGGAGACAAAACCAATACCTACATATAGAATTTTCACCTGATCTTTACTGAATTTAAAATATAATGATCAGAATTGAACTTGCTATTAAAATCCTATATACTACCGGTACTAGCAAAACAGTCTTAAACTGCCATCCAAATATAGAGACCAAGATCAAGACATGTGAAAAACAGACTCATAAAAAGTCAATATAAGATTCTTAAACTTACCACTCTGAAATGAATTTGGTATCAGAATTTTCAAGCTGTTTAGCCTTGATAAGACAAGATGTTATGAATTAAATTTAATAAAGTAGGATTTTGGTTTTTGAAGGATCATGATTACTTTGTATATTGGTTTTCAAGACGAAGGGGAAAAAACAAAAGCCCTTCACAAAAACATATGGTCAATCACTGTAACAACCTAGGAGGTAAATATCACCAATCCTTAAACAAAGACATTTATATTTGATATGCTATGTCAAAATATTTGACACTAAAATGCATGAACCATTATTAAAATCTATTTTGTGATGAATTGCAGTGAATTTGCATTCGGCTAACCTCGGCCGATTAGTGCAATTATGGTTGCACTTCATCAAACAATGTAATCGGCTGAGGTGTGCCGAGTGAGTGGATTTAGAAAACTATTCATGTATGCAAATTGCCAAAAGGATATATAGTAGATGGACAACAAAATGATGATCAGCTTGTCTTTTTTTTTTTCAGAATAGGATCCAGTGGAAATTAACTATTTATAAATAATCGTTTAACTCAATTTAAATTATGTAAGAGACAGATTGGGTTATTCATTCTCAAGGATCCCCTTCCTTGAGCTTGAATTTCAAGATTAAATGAGCATCATATACTCCACTTGTTTTCCAAAATACAAAGATAGCGTATTTCCATATCTACTGACTATTTCATATCATGTACACACTAAAATTAGAGCATTATATTCTACAAATTCCCCATCAACTGTATAATTGTTTGTATTGTGTGGGTCTTTTCACTGATTTTAAAAGCATGCATGTATCTAATTACCAGACATTCAATCTATCCACACGTTCTTGCAGTACACAAGTTATGAACTGTAAATGTAGATATTAATCTCTTGACTCCATCAATTATTCACTGTATAATATTGAATTGCCTCAGTCCCCCAGGAACACAACAACAATGAGGAAACTACCACTAGAGATCACAATATATACAAACTTAGAAATGCCACCTGTGTTCAGATTACAAGAAGTAAACTACAAATGTACAAATCATATAAATATATATTGTATTTACTTATATATATGCTTACACATTATCAACCTGTACTCTCAATGCACTATACATCAAACCTTTATGATAGAAGTGTGCATTATGCTGACAGAAATGCTATGATTATTATATTGACAATGGGAGGTTCCCCTGCACTAATTGGTATTAAAAAAGAATATACATGTACTTTTTATAACAGCTAGCATCTTAGTCTAAGAGATCCTTGACTCTATGGCGCCAAACACAAGTATTCAAGAATAGTTACTCTCAGTCTTAAAGTAATCTAATATACTTTCAAAGACCTTGTACTTCATCTACTGAAAGAGCAGAGCTAGCTTCATTCAGGTGAAGTGGGAATCAATCAACATTTCTTGACAGTACGCTGTATACAGGAAATATTTTTTGCCTCCATTTAATTTTCATCCATATCATAAAAGGGCGTGATCTAAAACTAGGCAAATTTGAATTGATTACTTTTTCAGAATTTAATCCTAAGCAAAAACATTTTCCTTTGCTTACGGGCAAAAATAACACTGCAAGAAAATATCCTGTGTACTATACTCCTATATTCCATTAAAGCACCACTAACATTTACGTTTTATTAAAGAATTTCAATTGTGCATACTTTAATCTTAATCAAACCTCCAATACAACACTAGATTCCTAATTTTCTTTTGCACAACTTGTTCATTACATTGTATTTTCAATGCCATCTTTAACACAATGCTAACAAAAACCAATGCAATTTCTGCAGAAACAACAGCATGCATCACCAAAAGGCACAACATGTACAGTATAACAGTATTTCTACTAAACTAATTTTGCTCATAGAGAAAATGAAGTGAGCTTTGAGAATGTAAAGAAACTAATGAAAACTTCCACCTAGGAACTGCTTTAAGTTGCATAGCGATTTTTCTCCTTGCAGGAATCATATAGTGCGCAATTAATTGTCATTGCTTATATGAATAAAATTACATGGCATTGAATGCAAAGTCAACAAACTAAAGCTTCAACAAATTCCTCTGAGAACCACAACAGCACTGAATACCCATTTATTTTGTGGGAGGACATTCTCACATAAAATATCATTTCTATCATGCAGGTCACATATCATTGCTATCAATTCTAGAATACACGGTATTCAGTAGATATGTCTTTCTGCCTGTGAATCTGAAAAACCTATTGTGTTCCCGAAGTTGAGCAAAAATACATAGTTTTCAAGATCAGCTGTGTTTAGAGGATCAGATGACAATCAATTCTCAGATTTACCTTCACTGTCTTTGAACTTCTTGACAGCCACCATTTCCCCAGACTCCTAAAAAGACAATTCAAAACATTCTATGAATTTTTTGAAACTGAAGGAGCCAAAATTTTTAAAATTTATTGATCTTTTTTAATTTTAATAATATCATTCAGAGATGTTGCAAATACCAGATACAAAACATCCCTTCTGTTGTTCAAAAGTTGTGTGGGTAGAGAGAGTAAGCTTTGATAATACCTAAAACATGAATCTGTCCAAAACAGAAAGAGAGACAAAAACAATGATATTCTGATGTTGTGAAATGAATTTTTCAGAATGTGTTGATTTTCAGGGCCTTTGTTGTAAATATAACCATAACCTGTATTATCCTGATAATGAATTCTGTAGTTTCACTGGTCCCCTGCCGGTGAAACTTTCTGTCCGTTCCATTTTATTTCTGCCTCTCCTTTTCTGGTAATGCTTTGCGGTATCGATTTGAAATTTGCTATGTAAGTTTTTAATGAAGAACTATAGATCACACTCTACTTTGATCACAGGTGATATACCTTTACATTTAGATTTATGGCCCTTAAAATTTGTTTTCCACAATTTTTTCACCAGTGTTTTAAGGTCTTGATTTGAGTCCTACTGTAAACTTTCTGGTCAACAAATATAATTCACATTCTATTTTCATCATGGTTGATCCAAGAGTAGTTTAAGGTAGAGGGCTGCTTTATAAATCATGGCACTTATGTTTTTTTAAAAAAAATATTACTCATTCATTAGTCTTCCTAAAATTCACCATAAACAAATCATAAACTGCACTTATCGATAATAATGAAATATAAGATGCATACATGTATATGCCTTGAATATAACATCAACCTTATGTGGTAAAACCAAAGCACACTCTTTATTTTTGGTCTTATATCTTATTTTCAAAAATGGTCTTTATCTCATATTTCTGCCTTTAAATTTAGTATATGGTGAATGATCTTTTTGAGAGATTCCAAAAAAATATAGGTCAGCGACCATTTTATGTTGATAGAGAAGATAGAGTGTCAATCACAACTGTATCCATTTGTCGCTTGAAAAACAACTTGAAAGAACATGATAATAAAGAGTCTTAAATTAGAATATTCAATGTGTGTGATTTTGTTTGTTTTTTAGTTTTGCAATGTTCAAAATTATAATATATACTTAAATCAGTGTCTTTTAAATCCCTATAACTATGGGCATGAGTAAAACATTTCTTCCAATCCTATGATTGTTAACCTGTTTTGTATAATCAAGCTTAACAGGAAATTAAGCTTCTTGAATGATTGACCAACTTTGTGGTTTCCTATAGCCTTGGAACAAAAACAACCTTAAAGACTTCCAATTATTGTTGACAGAAGGTATGATGCTCAGTGCCAGGGGCTAATTTACTGAGAAGCTATAGTGTATAGAACCATTGAATTCTTTATCCAGCTGTTCAATTATTGCAGTGAAAAAGGCACTTGTGTACTTGCACATATGTGCAATTCTCCCAATTTTTTGAAAGGTGCTGGATGAAACAAATACTGAGAGCTGAATATATGCATCTAAAGCAATATCACATATACATAGATGTTAATGAAGCCCTGTATCATACTGAAGTTATAAGACATGTCCCCTATCAACCCCTATCTATGTGAATTTCATGCAAAAGGTCATAACTGTTGTAATTCAACTGTATGAGAGAGAGAGAGAGAGAGAGAGAGAGAGAGATAGTTATTAATTTGAAAACTACAGAGTTTCGTATCAATAAATATCTCTGAGAACAATAATGTAACAAAATTACATGTAACTTCAGAAAATTTATGCAAAAGGTCCATAACTCCTCTAAAAATGGGTCAGCTGTGAATTCAATTAAGGTAGTACTCTACATCGTCATAATGGCTGACTTCCTTTAAAAACATGGATGAAAAAATCGATATCAGCAATATTTGACTTTTCCTTTTCCATTTAAATACCTAGCCGGGTAGCTCAGTAAGTTAGAATACCGACTGCTGATCTGTAGGTCGCAGGTTCGAGTCCAGCAGGGGTTTTTAATTTTTTTTTCAGATTACCTTCTTCTAAAACTGTATTTTTTGACAAAATAAAGTAAATTTGAAAATTTTCAACTTCAAAATATTGTTGTACATATCCTCCACTTTTCATCTACATAAAATTTCTCTGGTGTAGCATACCTCCTTAAGGCAGTCAAACTAGTTGTTCTTCAGAAAGCTGATTATATTAATTTGCATAATGAGAATGAAAGTGTGGAAAATAAAGTCAGTGAAACTCGTACTGATTGAGAAGACAGATATATATAATGTTTCCTTTAAATTCACCATTAGGGCACTACTATGCAGATACATAAAATTTTACTTCAATTATATATGCATGTAAAAATCCCTGCACCATAATTTTGCATTTTAATCAATCTGGATTTTTTAACTTGAAAATAAACAAAATCAAGGGTCTTAGTTTAATCTGCAGGAAGAGCAAACAAAAATTATCATCCTTGGGACGTTCTAATGGCCAACTGCTACTCCGGTATCTTTAAATCTCCTGTGGGTGAATATAGTTCACGATATACGTAAAAGGGTATCAACATTTCAATAGAAGTAATCAGTTTTCAACTTAGTATCCAAAGATATGAAAAGTATTTAGACCCCAGCAACTTAGAAAACAACCGATAAAGGTACAGGGATTTAAAGTAAAAATATATTCCAACGGTTATTGCAATTTAACTCTTTCCCATGATAATGGCATCATTCAAATGGGGGCTGTTACAGCAAGTAAAATCTTGCTAGGGGGTTTCTCTGTCAATTTGATCACACACTGGATAGTTTATCTTGGCAAATACCATTTACACATAAACGTAGGTATAATGGAAACATGGAGTAGTCTTCTTACTCACATTTGGTGTTATAAAGGTGATGAAAATCAATTAGTTTATTTGCCAATTTCTCCAATAATTATAAAACAAATCTTTGTGGTTTCAAGTATATTTACTAATTTGGGTTATATTTGCTGTAACACAGAAGTATTTGAATTGACATACACATTCCATGGGTGCATACAGGTATTAAGAGAGTCTCCATATGTATGTACTTTAGAAGTCAAAGTATTAATTCTTAGATAAATCTAGTTTTGTTTCATGAAAGTGTTCAATGTGTCTGACATGTAAAGTGAAAATCCATACCATATGTCTTATTCATAACAATAAGAGGATACTTAAACCAGCTATTAGGCCAAGTAAAATTAATTAGTAGATTATCATTCAAACTTCACAAAAAAATGGGGCGGGTGGGAGGATTTTATTTTTTATTTTTTACCATGGTATTCTTGACCTCGAAAATGCCTTCTCTCATTGAGAAAAGGCTTTATAAATCATAATTACATGTGTATTTGGGTTTCTAAAAGGCAAAGTAAAACAAAGTACGTTTACGATACCGGACCGGACATAAAAATATTCGGAAATCGTAATTTTGAAAAATAAAAAAAATCAGGGCAGGACGATTTTCGAGGGGCGGGCGGGAATGATAATCTACTAATTAATTTTACTTGGCCTTAAGTAAACTGGATTGGTTTGGGAAAGTTAACATTATAAACCACAAACATGCATATGCATATATATATGTGCACAAAAAATTATTAAGAATTTTTTTCAAACATCAAATTAAGAAACTTTTCCTACAAAACAAAAGGGATCTGCCTTCATTAAATGACACATAAAAACTAAGTGCAGAAGTGAGTACATGTAAGTAATTGAATGTCATTAGCTAAATTTTTGGCAAAAACACCAAAAATTATTTTCTCTACATGTGTACATACGTATTATTTAATCATAGATCAAATGGTGGGTCACAATAGGCAAAACATGTAATAGTTATATATCTAAAGACAAAACATTAATGTTCACAAGAAAATAACATTTTTTAGTAAACATGGCGTTTAGAACTGTAACAAATACCAGATTTTGTTGATTTCCCTCTAAAATTAAATATTTATATTAGAAAACTTAATGCAAATAAATCTAGGCGAGTCTAATCTATTGTCACTTTATCAAATTATATTACACTTTATCATGCCTTGATGTGAGGAGATTATTCAGGCCAAAATAACCATGTGTGGGGCATTACTTCTAACACAGAAGAATCTACACTCTATCCTATCTTTATCTGTTTATAGTTACAGCCACAGTGTATATTTATGGTATTTACCCATCATTGAGGGAGTGTTTGGTTAGAGTTGCAGGCAATATTCAATTTCCACAGTGTAAACAGGTGTCCCACTTCAACTTGAACATTTATGATGTGAGATCACGGTATATTTACAGTTTCACTTCATTCTGTGTCTTTTAGAAGTGTACATTTTAAGAATAGAGAAAAAAATATAGGAAGTGCACAATGATGTCCATGCCTAGCCAAAATACCCCACCCCGGTGACCCACTCCCCTCTCTGCTATTTTAGTAATTATATTTCTAGCTATTTTCGATTTGAATAAAATATGTTGCCTATGCATGTTCAAACACACATTTTTTATGGAAAAGTCAAAATTACTACAGTATAATATTATACATGACTTATGCATGTTTCAGTAAATCTTACACATTATTCTGACAGTTTTCAGATACATGACAGTCATGTGTGTTGCCTGACAAAACATCACAATTACCTGCTTTGTTTACCAACACTTGCATAACGTAAACTACTTTTCACAGTATATTCTATTCTTATACCTGTTCATCCCCTCATTTTTATGGACTGTATGACGATAAAAGGTCATTAGAATTGAAGACATTGGGACATAAGGCCAATTAAAATTAATTGATAGATTATCATCCCCACTGCCCGCTCCTCAAAAAAGGACCAAGCCCGATTTTCTTTATTTTCGCAAAAATTACGGTTTCAAACAAACTTGCTTCCCAGTGATATGAGTGAATGATTAAAGTCACAGAATGTTGGTTTTATATCTTCTACCAAGGATTCTTTGAATGTTAACTTCATTAACACTTTGTGTGATGCGTTTTAATTGTCATTAATTTTTTTTTTCTCGGGGAAATAAAAATAAAATAAAAAAATGAAATCCTCCCACCCGCCCCATATTTTTTTGTGACCTCGGATGATAATCTACTAATCAAGTTGAATTGGCCTAAGAATATTGTATGAGGTATTTCAAACATTCAGAGCGAAAGATACAAATCTTCCAAAATTAATACATGACATCTATACATCAGCACCCAGCAGTTGCAATATGACAAACATCAGTGTGAAAAAGAGTTTGCAACTTGCCTTGTGTCTGCATTTCAGTACCACCCCGTAGGCCCCTGAAGTATTTGAAAAGAAAGTTGTAAATAACACTAGAACATTCATTTTCAAAATATAAAAGTATTAAACACATTGTATACATCAAAGAGAATTTGATTTTCATGTTATTATTATAATGCATAGAATTTTCTATCTATACAACTGACATGCATGTAAAAAATATTTCTACACCTAATTTGCCTATTAGATCCTGAATACATGTGAAATGAATTATGTAGTTTACATACCTTCGCCTACAACACCAAGTATTTCGTACTTGTTCATTACATATCATAGATCTTGACATAGGCACATGCAAGCACTCAATATCCAACATATGTCAGAGTACCAGGCATCTGTTGAAATATAATAAGAGATATATAATTTAAATCAGCTGAAATACTGCATAGAAATTCATTAAATACCTAAAGTTAATATATTCACCAGCACATACATGATAATTCTATAGTTTCAGGAGTCGATCAATATTTGCAGTAAAGTGTGCACAGGAAAATATAGTATTCTGCTTATAAATTGTTTACAGTCAATCACCTTAATACCCCTGGCCCAAATAAACAAATACATTCACAGGTCATACATGTGTAGGTAGTTGGTAAAAACCAATTTAATATAGTTGACATATTTTTGTACATATCATAAAATGTAATTTTACATAATGACTATACTGTGAATATGCTAGAAATTTATAATCCTTTTGTTTAATGGAGTTAAAACGATTGACGGTGAAACTTCCTGTGATTTAATGATATATGATCACCATTTCTACCAATCCAGGCTGTTACAACTACCAGATACCACCATGAATACAAACACATGGGAAACAGAGGCTTTTTGCATTTTAAATGTTAACTTCCATCATTGCTAAGTCTGTGAATCATATCAGAAACCCGAGATAAAACTTTTCTCGCACAAAGACTTCTAAGATATATTCGATAAGTGAAAAATAGGCAGAGCTAGTATTGCAATAAATTTTGGTCACATGTCCTTACAAGTAAAAAAGCTATTGTGTTTCATTTAAATTCAGTGTAGGTCGACACAGAACTTCTGTGTAATATCCTTGTAGGATCAATAAATCTTCTGAAATGATTTAAAGCTCAGGGGGAAAATATTGGGTGACATTAGTAATCATATTGTGCAGAATATCTTGCATGAACAATTAATAGTTCACCAACAAATCTTGCTTCTTATTAAACATGTTAAAGTAAATATCGTGCTGAATTTCATAGCAATAGTATAGAAAACTTTGGACTAGTTGCCTATGGTGGCAGAAATCAAAATATCAAAGAAATATGACAAATGCGAAACTTAATTGTGGTAATCAACGTTAATTTACATGTATAACTTTTAGTCATGTGAGATCTTACAACAGTGATGAAGAATTCAGAATCACATGTATAGTATGGTTTTATGTCCTAAAAATATATATATACAATTTCATAAAAGACAAAATTCCAGTCTAGAGTGCCTTGATAGAGAGTATTGGGTATACACAACTTTTAAAAGTCATGACAAATACTACTGCATTTCTGTTGTTTTGGTATTCTGCTAAGAATGAAACATGAAATTGTGGGGGGAAGAAAGACATTGAATTGATTAGAAATTAATAATTGACTAGCTATATGGCTATTGTTGAGTTTTCACCATAGAGTAGGTAGAGTATCATCACCATATTGTGCAATGAAGGAATCTAGCTTAATTACTAGTGTCAGCTAGGTAAATATCATCTATGGTATACTTGTATATGCCGGGAAACAACTCCCACGATAACCCAATGTTATACATCATTGTTTCAAATTATTTCATTTGAATAATTCTTCACAGAAGAAAACTCTAGCCTAAAGTAACAAACCATCTATGTTGTATACAGCATACCAGTTAAAATTGCGATACATGTATCAATTTTAACTAGCTCTTAACTGTCTGAGTTTTTAAGCTGTGACATGTAGTTAAGAGACCCAACTCATAGTCAAAAAATGTGAAGGGACTTCTGTATAATCAAATATTTAAAATTTATACTTCTTTTCTTCTATGTAGTCTGTGGGTATCTTGCAGTAAAGTTGATCAAGTTTACTTTACTGGTGTGAACAAAACCAAATGATTGAGGAAAATTCAAGAAACATTCCCACTAAGTAAAAGTATTTAAAATGTATGACAGACAAAAAATCGAGATACTTGACACATATATTTTTATTCATTTTCATTTACTACAAGAACAATATTATCTATCTTTTGGGGTCAATTCCCTACAGTAAATCTAAGAAATTTTGGTCCCCTAAAGTAAAAGGACATAAGCAGCAAGAATACATATTATGAAAATCTTATTGAGCATATTAATCTTTTTAAGTCTAGATCTACCATAAAAGATGGAAAATATTTCAACAACCTACCAACTTTTGTTAAATAAGACTATATTTACACGATATATAACATAACATTTTTTATTTTTCGGGTTTTTTACTTTCTTTCATTAGAATGAAATCAACAAAAATACCTGTAACATTTTTTTCAAAAAAACGCTTAAAAATAAATAAACAATCCAATTGGTCTCTTACCTCAATTTGGAGTTTTAACATAACATGTTTAAATCCAACAAAAGACATGTTTACTCAGCAAGTGTTCGAACATAAACATGTAAACAACTGACACTGCACAGCTCAGTTATAATGTCTCAAAATAAAAGTTATTATCAAATGTTCCCGATTGAAACAAAAAAATCAACGTCAGAATTAATTTCACAAATCATTCATAAAAGTCCATTCAATAACGTTTCAAAGATAAGTACTTTCTAAATACGCTACTACTCCATGTAACGGATCAACGTGTTTCGCAGTCTGAACCCTTGTGCGCTCTGTCCGCCATGAATATTTTCCTTGCCAACATACCCATGATGCACCGTTATTTTTTAAGGATATAGCTAAATGGCGTAATACACAATACGTGCGCCCTAGCACTCTCTAAATCAAATTTTCTAATTATATTTGAAAGTACGATTGGATAATGTTCGTAGTCTTTTTGATATTTGAAAAAAAAATCAAAGGCTGAGAAGGTGAAGGCGTCAGTCTAAATATCCAGCCAAGCCGAAGATGGGGAGGAAAAGGGGGGGGGGGGGGGGGTTTCAACCGTATGTTGTACATAATCATAATGTTACATCTCCACACGAAGTACTGTGGGATGATTCCTCCTTTTCATGGATTTTACAAAGTCTTCAATCTTTTCAGAGAGAGAGAGAGAGAGAGAGAGAGAGAGAGAGAGAGAGAGAGAGAGAGAGAATTTATTTCTAATTCAGAGCCCATACAGGACATAAATTATTGTACATACATAAGACATAGTTAACATAAATTTATATTGAAACAGAGAACTTTACAAACGTGGATATGTTGAATTGAAGATATCTCTTATTATATAGTTGTTCTCCGAGGCTCAATTGAAGGCTGAATTATTGCATGAATCAATTGATTTAATTATATCATTAATTCAATTATTGCACGCATTAATTGAATTTTTGCTCTCTTCAATTGAATTATAGCGCGCATCAATTCATTTGTTGGTATCATAATTTAATTTGAAGAGAGCAACAATTCAGTTATATAGTGCGCATCATTTGAGTAGAATAATTAATTATCTCGAAGACCTCTCCATATGAGTGAGAGATTTTCGAGAAGGACGTTAAACAATATACAATCATTGAAGAGATCTTTAATTGGATTGTTGAGAGCATTAAATTAATTGGTGATCTCTCGCCAAGACAGCATGAAAGATATCATTATGTGCAATGAGTTAACTGATGCGCACATAGTATCAATGATAACAGTAATTCAGATGAAGGGAACATTATAATGATTCAGTTGAATTTATTCAATTATTGTGCGCATTGATTCAATTAATGCTCTCATCATTAAGTATAGTGCACTAATTCAGCGGAATGATTAATGCATAAACAACTCAATAAATGCGCGCAGTAATTTAAAATTGAAGAAAACATCAATTATTATTTGAAGAGATCCGGCTTTAATTGTATTGCTGTGAGCATCAAATAATTTATTATATCTTCAATAATAAAAAAAAACACAACCTTTACTGGGTTATGAAATGGGCGGTCACGTGATAAAAGCCGAAGGACTTGTTGATTAGGTACCGCACCACTTCATAACCCAGTTAAGTTTTTAAAAATGATTGAAGAAAATGTTTTTTCATCTCAAGTGATAATTCCTAACTCGTTTGATCAAAAAGGGTTTACTGTGCTTTTAAACTGAAGACTAGATGAATTTTCTAAACTGAAATAGCACGATATATATGTACCCCTGCCCCATTCTGCAACCAGGGGGCGCGTAACACTAGTGTAATCAATTAAATGAAATTTGCGTAACATATTCTCTAGTGAGAACCGTGCCCATCCTACGACTGTCTGTCTGTCTGTCCCTCTCTCTCTCTCTCTCTCTCTCTCTCTCTCTCTCTCTCTCTCTCTCTCTCATATTTCTTTAAACTACTTTACTTGGATAAGAAAGAGTGTAGCCTGTTCAATTATTTATATGCCGACGTATAATCAATTCTAATTAACACCAATAAAAACAAATCGCCCTGGTACGTTAGCATAAAAACTCCAAAAGAAAGGTTCGGATGCAATGCGGCGGTTTGTAAATTTGCATGCATCCTCTTTAGAAAAGGCAGGAGATAGCGATTCATCGGATGATTCCACATACAAATATTGGCTGGACAAAGAAAAGTTCTTGGAAACTCGAACATTGAAATATTTTTCTTATGGATCCCATGGATGCTGTCATTGTAACGGGGCGGTATTTAATTCATTATGTCTTCTTCTTCTTTATCTCAGTGTTGGTTATCTAAAATAATTCACCATTATATATAGATGAAATTAAAATCATGAAAAAGAAACAAGAAACTATCAATAAGACGAATACGTTCATGTACAAAATAACAAAGATTTTTAGAAAAACAACAACCAATCAGAATTCGGACATTATTTTGCCCGATGTAAACAAAGTGGATTTTCTTTTTTTAACTCGGAATTTTAAAATACTGAAAACGTTGACTTAAATGATAGCTATTTTATGCACTTCTTTGAATGACAGTATGTAAAGGAATGATATTGAAAGAGAAGAACACTCTGATGAAAACGTGTTCTGTGGAAAGAAGTTAGGATTGTACAGGAAAATGGAGCGAGATCGACAAGAGTACTTGTCAGCCGAAGAGCTGAGAAATCGTTTATACCACAATCTTAGGGACCGAGGATTATTTGATTCCATAAAGGTTTATCAAAATGTCATTTTTTACTTGGGAAATTCAATATTGCGCTAAAGGATTTTGAGAAGCCTTAAATATTTGGCACAAGAACGTGTTCACACACGTCTATTAATTTCGAATTTCCTCGACATAAATATTTCAGATGGCATGTAAGTGTAAGATAAAATATATTTTTTAAAAGAGTAGCAAATGTGTATGACTCTATATTGCATTATGATGTATTAGATTATAAAAAGGAGGTGCAGGAATAAGAAATGTTCTGTGAGATGGATCAAATTGAGAAGTTGATAATCTCCAAATATTTACAAAATACAGATTACAAACAAAGTAAATTTGTAGTCAAACTAATCTAAGCAACCACGGAAAAACAGTTTAAAAAACACCTTTGAATCCCCACTTTTAGTGATAGATTTTCATGTGTAGTGTATGTATGCTACAAATGCAGCAGAAACAGTATTCTGTAAAGCTAAGTAAATCTAATATATGTGAAATGGTTGTTTTGCACAATAGAATTTACGAATTTGTGTACAGAATGTATGACCAGAACACACAAA
Organism: Ostrea edulis; assembly: GCF_947568905.1. Classification (NCBI taxonomy): domain Eukaryota; kingdom Metazoa; phylum Mollusca; class Bivalvia; order Ostreida; family Ostreidae; genus Ostrea; species Ostrea edulis. The sequence goes on from NC_079165.1 coordinate 41,106,676, forward strand.
TAAAGGGCAAGATCAAATTTTGAATGTCCAACATAAAACTAAATTCACATTGTTTTCACCCCCCCCCCCCCCCCCTTAAAACTAATTGTGATGAATGTTATCCAAATCAATTTGTCAAGTACAAGGACCATTATCACTCTATATTCCCTTTCTTCTGTTTATTTACCAATTAAAAGTGTACATAGTCTTTGAATATTACTTTAAATGTACATGGAAAAGTTAATTCATCCAAATAAATCTTATTGAATTTTTAATCTCCCCCCCCCCCCTCCCCTTTGATCTTGTCCAGAAAGGTTCTCAGAATTCATAAATGTTGCATTTCTTAATTGTTATTTGTAGAGTCAATTGAGAAATAAATTGGTAACAGAACTACGGCAAACAACAAAAGGGCATCTCACAGAGAGGGAAACAGAAGATGTGGGAGAGGGGTCATTATTACACAGAGCATCAAACAGCCTGGTGGCTGACCATTTACGACACTGCAAATATGATTACTCTCTCAGCATATTTTTACCTGAAAGCTCAACAGGTAGAGATAAGGTAGGTTTACTGTTTAGATCAATTTGCACTTTAAACATGTGATCTACTATATGATTATTATCACCTTGAGTAAGCAAACTTCCAAGTTACGCATTAGTTGTTTCCCTTTGTTGAACTCTTACTGAGGGTGAGATGCAAATTTAGATATATTTTCATACACACGCAATTGGTACAAATGCTTATTGCTACATTCATATATTGCATAAAGGATGACTACCACTTCTTGTGCAACCACCTGAATTTCTAGGAAACACAAATTTTGTAAGATTATGAATTTTTGAGAATGAAATAGCTGAAACAAAAGTCAAATTCACCATCTTGTTAAAACCATTTATTGTGTTGAAGAGGAAATGAATGTTCATTTCATATTTGATTAATCAAATTCTTTTTGATATGGTTTAATGTGTACCACCAACTGATTCCTTTCATAACTTTTATCATCAACTTCATATACATATATATACACCCTCTACCCACCCAAGTGTTCAATACTCAATATGCCTCCATCACAGAAGAGCTGATATCTTTGAAATTCTGTATTGCAATGTCTGTTGCAAACAATTTTCTTACTGGTATTTATTTTTGTAAAGAAATAGTCTTGGTAAGGTCTTTGCAAGTTCTAGTAAACTAAAATTTTACAATTTTACATTTTTCAATTTAAGATTTTTACAACCCATGATATGCTCCAACTCCTTGGAGTCAGTTCCCAGTCAAGATTATATCGTAAAATGGTAAGTTATTTCAGCAATTTACAGCGAAAATAACACTGTAAATCTAAATCAACACTATAATTGCAGTAATCTACTTGTACACACATTAATCATCTGTTTCCATTTCAGGCTAAAGGACAGTCTGATTCAAACAAAAAAGGTAAATAATTTGACAGATAGATCTTCACTGAAAAATCAAAATGAATTACTCAATTCAGTACTTTAAAAACATCAATATTAGATCTTAAGGACATTGACATGCATTATGAAGGTGTATGGATTTATTAGTATACAATATAAATTGGGTTATGCAGAAGTGTAATTTCATGTTGTATTTGACAGGTTTCTTGTGGCAACTTCTGTGTGAAATATCTGCCTTGCACTCCAATGCCATGCAGGAAAGTGGGACCCAAACAGATCTGATTAAAATTGGAGTGGTGTCAGAACTTGGTATGATGATATGCTTTTGAAAAGTTATTTAACTTAGGAACCAAAAGCTTAAATTTTCATTGAAATCATAGTGTTTCTGGCCTGGATGAGGCCATATTATATTACATGTATCTTTCAGAAATGTGTTTGAAAATGATCTTCACACGGACAGCAAAGCTACAATTTTTCAGCAAGCATTCATATAAAATATTATAAAATTTTATATAAAACTTTCAGTGTCATTTGAATAAGTGGCCATCCTCATGTAGTATAAATTTATAATGGGTTTTTTTTCATCATGGCTCTAACCACAGTGTTGGGTCATAATGTGTCTGATATATTGCATAGCAGGAAATTGATTCATGGTGGAATTTTTTTTTTTTTTTTTTTTGGCTATATTTTTTTTAAGTAAAAGTTTTGTGAATTCAATTTACAGTGAATAAATTTTCCAAATTTGATGAAGATAAATTCAAAAATTAACATTAGGCAAAAATAATTTATATACGTGTTTTCTATTTCATTACCCCCCAAAATTAGTTAGTGTAAGTAAATAAAACAGTTTATTTTATTCAAACATTTTATTCAAAGTCTTAGTTTTTGATACACTTTGAAGACAAGTCTAGATACATTACAAATACTTTTCAAACATTTTGAAGATCAATAGTAGTCAAAATGTAAATCAGAGAAACTTGAACGTGAAAAGAAAAATGTTCTGGTTTGATAATTTTGGATTTTCATTTTATTCATACATATTGTCAATAAATTATTTTAGGATCAGCAGCAAAAATGTAGGTAGGGTCAGGGAAACCAGAAACACATATATTTTATTTTGGCCTTATCTATACATAGATACAATACCTCCTACAGCCACTGCATTTTCCATTCAAATATATTTAGTTTATTTCTAGGGTAAAGTTTTCCCTAATCAGACTTTGTTTTAAGTAAGGTCAACGTTAATTTCAAATTAATACTGTCCTCTATGATTAACGCCATTCTAGCAATACCCCCATTGTTGATTCCAAATGAGAACAGGTGATGATTGTAAGCTGCTTACATCAATGTTCTCTGTGGTCACACGTGTAATCATAGTGACACACCCAGTAATTTGACATTTAATTTATTTTCTATCTTGCAAACACAATGAAAGATATTCATTATCAATATCATATTCAAATATGATTAAAATAGTGGGAGTTGTAAATTGTTTGACGTCCTAATGATATCAAATATTTGTGCATGGGTGGGTGTTTATTTTACTCTAAATTGAGAAGATGAACAACAGAAATCCATACAAATCAGTAGAGATGTGATGTAGTACAGATCATCAGGTTTATTAACATGATATACATGTATTATATATTAAACATAATATATTCAGTCTTTAATCTAGTCCACCTCTGACAAAAGATCCTTTGACCATGTCCATTTGTGTTGCAAGTTTGTCAAGTGCATGGACAATCCACAGTGATCTTTTGATTTTTTTAAAAGAGAGCCCCAGATCCATCTACATTTTCTAATCAAAAAGAATTCAAATAAAACTGATTTTTTTAATAGCATATATGGAATTCATAAATATAGGTTTTGTATAGATTTTTTGTTTCAGCAAATTCCTATGACTGCGATTTGCTTCAACATGAGAAAATCACTTTCTTTTCCTACTGCAATTTTGACCTGCTATACAGTATTTGAAATTCACGTGCATATGTATATGTTCAGTTCGTTCTTTCATTAAGTGTACCAAATTCTATTGAAATGATGTGCACATTTAGGGTAAACAGTAAAGTTTTGTGTTTGTTTTTCATTTTAGATGAGAAATTAGGAGAAATGGAAGATTTTTATTCATCGAAAAGGGATGCAAATTTCCGTATTGGTGCTACAGCTATGGAAGAGAGACTGATGTCATTTCAGAGACAGTTAGAGGAACGATATAGAACAGACTTAAAACTTGAAGTGAGACATTTCACATCCCACTAATGATCAGTATCAACTTGAAGTGAGACATTTCACATCCCACTAATGATCAGTATCAACTTGCCTCATTAAAGTCATTAAACTCATGGCACTTAAAAACTATTAAAGTCAGTGCAAAACATAGGAATAGGGGGAGTGTATGTTTCAGGAATTAATGGCAATCCTACGTTTTTTCCTTTTCTTTTTCGTCACCCATGAATTGATACATACTAAGATAACCATAACATTCTTTAGTTTGACCAGAGACGGTGCAGAGAAAGATCAGACAACGTTTTTAATACGTAACGTGGTGTAAAAGTTCCCACCATTATTTCCTTCCCAGGTTTTAGCAGACTAAGCTGCAGCAGTAATGCTTTTTGTTTTACCTGCGTGATTGTATTGACTATGATACAGGGATGATTAGTGTAACAAGAAGAGTTATCTGCCTTTGTGATACAGTACATTGAAACCCATCTAATCCGACATGCACTGGGCAGAAAATTTTATAAAAGCACTGCTGGTTACTATTAAGCAATACATTCTGCTATAAATTCTTACTAAAAATTAAAACTTTGTAAATACAAATTTCTTGTGCAATCTAATTACAATGAAACCTTAACTTTTATACTGGCTTTCTACTACAAGACAGATGTAAAAGTAGGGCCATATTTTAATCAGACTGATTTTATTTGCCACACACTGCTTTATTTTTCTCTGGACAGGTTAAGTATTGCATCTTCTCACATTTTGAATGATGTTGAATTAAATGACTGTTCCCTTCCCTCTTGAAGTAACAGGAGATGAGGGAACTTTTGTCAGATTATAAGTATATCACTTTTAGGTGGCCAGAATTAAAGACAGCGAGGCAGCTAGAATTCGTCTGGAGGAGAAGGAACAGTGCAGGAGGGAGTTTGATCAGCAGCGAAGAGAAGTATGCAAGCATTTCTCCAGTTCATATTTGAAAAACTGTTTTTGGATATTAGAAATCTTTTGAATTTTATATTTTCATCAAATTTTTCTGGGCAAGATTTTATGCATGTGTATACCTGTAAACACTATATACTTATAATCGCTGTATATCTGTAATCACTATATACCTGTAATCACTATTTACCTGTAATCACTATATACATGTACCTGTAATCACTGTATATCTGTAATCACTGTATACCTGTAATCACTATATTATACCTGTAATCACTATATATCTGTAATCACTGTATATCTGTAATCACTGTATACCTGTAATCACTGTATACCTGTAATCACTGTATACCTGTAATCACTATATTATACCTGTAATCACTGTATACCTGTAATCACTATATTATACCTGTAATCACTGTATATCTGTAATCACTATATTATACCTGTAATCACTGTATACCTGTAATCACTATATTATACCTGTAATCACTGTATACCTGTAATCACTGTATATCTGTAATCACTGTATACCTGTAATCACTGTATACCTGTAATCACTATATATCTGTAATCACTGTATACCTGTAATCACTATATATCTGTAATCACTATAACTGTAATCACTATATACCTGTAATCACTATATACCTGTAATCACTGTATATCTGTAATCACTTTTTACCTGTAATCACTATATACCTGTAATCACTATATACCTGTAATCACTTTTTACCTGTAATCACTATCTAACTGTAATGAATGTATACCTATAATCACTATATACATGTACCTGTAATCACTATATACCTGTAATCACTATTTACCTGTAATCACTATATAACTAATCACTGTGCTCGTTTAAAAGACTGTTTACCGTAATTTACAGCTTGAGAGAACATATCAACAGAAATCAGATTCGCTACTTCAAAAAGAGAGAAATTCAATAGAACGAATGCAAAGAGAGCAGGAGGTAGGCTTACATCTCTTACCAAAATATTATTTACATCTCATACCAAAAAATTATTCATTTACGTCTCATACCAAAAAATTATTTACGTCTCATACCAAATAATTATTCATTTACGTCTCATACCAAAAAATTATTTATTTACCTCTCATACCAAAAAATTATTTATTTACATCTCATTCCAAAAAATTATTTATTTACATCTCATTCCAAAAAATCATTTATTTTTGTCTCATGCCAAAAAATTATTTATTTACCTCTCATACCAAAAAATTATTTATTTACATCTCATTCCAAAAAATTATTTACGTCTCATACCAAATAATTATTCATTTACGTCTCATACCAAAAAATTATTTATTTACCTCTCATACCAAAAAATTATTTATTTACCTCTCATTCCAAAAAATTATTTATTTACATCTCATTCCAAAAAATCATTTATTTTCGTTCATGCCAAAAAATTATTTATTTACATCTCATTCCAAAAAATCATTTATTTTCGTCTCATGCCAAAAAATTATTTATTTACATCTCATTCCAAAAAATCATTTATTTTCGTCTCATGCCAAAAAATTATTTATTTACATCTCGTTCCAAAAAAATGGTTTTTATTTTATGTACTATATGTATATAATCTGATAATTAAATGCTTTGGCATCATGGTGGTGTTTGTATTTGTTTGAAGATCCATGAGAAGGAAATATATGCTCAAAGACAGTCAATATTGGAAGAAATTGAAATTTTACGAAAGAGAGAAGCTGAGGTCAAAAGAGCATCGGAAGGCAATGAGAGGTTTGCTATTTACATCAGTATCGAATATATCTGGAATCATTTATATAATTGTAAGCACATGCAGTTTAGCTGTATTTACATATCTTGTTAGATATTGGTAAAGTATAATGACCATGATTTATAAATGATTGTACACGTAATTGTTAGCTGTTATAATATCACCCTTCCCCATAAAACAGAAGGAAAGAAGAGACAGGATTGGAGCAAGTATTTGATATTCATGGTTCAGATTTAGTTCTTTTAGATTAAAAATTTGAATTTTCAGGGAAAGGAAGTTAAATGAACAGAGAATAAAGGACAGGGAGGCTGACATTCGTCGGAGAGAACAGGAAGCTCGGCGGATGGAGGGAGAATATGAACAGAAGCTGAAGAACGAAATGACAAAGTAAGTCATGTATTTAGTTCATCGGTTTAATAACAGGACATGTTATGAAATGTGTTGGATCATGTAGTGGTAAATCGATTTTCTTCATGTTTTACTAGACAAAATTAATGTTAGTTTTTTGCAAACAAATTAAATGGGATCAGTTATCATTTCTGCACAGATTCAAGGTGGAACAGCAAGCAAAGTATATGGAAAGGTCACAGAATCTGGAAATCAGGGAAGCAAAAACAAGAGGTAAGTCATTCCAAGTCTATCACAAGAAAAGGGAGGGGGAATTTATGCTTCTGAGAAGATGTGTACGTCATGTAAACTGTTTGATTGCTTTCAGATGAAGAGAGAAGAATAAGAGATGAACAAGAGAGAATTCAGAGTATCAGAGATGAACTGAAAGACAAAACTATGAGAATCAATGAATTGGAGGTGAGTAAAATCTGTTTGTATTGTATTGTACAAGTCTTGACCCTTAGTGAGTAATTCTCTATACATATGTAGAACTTTATTTCAATCTAAGATAAATGTGCATTTGAGTTAAAAAGAAAGTTGCAGCTTTCTGTCAGACTTGTATCCAGTGGAATCATTTAATTTCGTGGGGCCTCAATTTTCATGGATTTCATGGGTACCTCTACCTCACAAATTATATCATGACAGATTAGACAGAAATCAAATCCATGAAATTACATCCCAATAACAGTTCAAAATTACGACAATACATGAAAATTGGCCCCCACGAATTTAAATGATTCCATGGTAGTTTAATGATTTAATTACATGTTTGTGTAATGGTTACAGGAATTGCATTTGAAAACAGAGGTGATTTTTTTTCAGATATGAGTTTATTTTCACTGTTGTGTTTAATGTTGTAGACCAGAGTACAGGAAGAGAAACATGGGGAAGTATCGGCCATGAGACAGAATGAATTACTTAATGCTAAACTGAGAGATGTAAGTATCTACTGTATATCTGTCATGTGACCGAGTCACTCTGCGTAAGATTCTCAGATGTCAATTCGGGGCAGTAGTATTGGTTTGAAGAAATACATGTATGCTCAGTCATTAAAATTATGTATATTCCTTTTTGTAAAATAAAAAAAAAAAAAATTTAAAAATTTGGTAACAAAATGTTTGACTATTCTAAGAGAGAGAGAAAGATTGATTGAATATTGTTTAACGTCCCTCTTGAGAATATTTCACTCATATGGAGACGTCACCACTGCTGGTGAAAGGCTGCAAAAGTTAGGCCTATGCTCGGCGCTTATGGCCTTTGAGCAGGGAGGGATCTTTATCGTTCCACACCTGCTGTGACACGGGACCTCGGTTTTTACGGTCTCATCCGAAGGACCGCCCCATTTAGTCGCCTCTTACGACAAGCAAGGGGGAACTGAAGATCTATTCTAACCCGGATCCCCACGGGATGAGAGAGAAAGAAAGAGAGATTTACTCTGTAAATTGTAATTGTAGATGGCTGACTACAAAGTAACAAAGGAGCAGAATGCTGTCATGAAAAATGAACTGGAAACACTGAGAACGTATGTACGAATGTCCGAATTCAATTCTGTAAATGGACTGTCATTTGTATTTGAGAAAAATTTGTGAAATTTGCAACTGTTGTCATGATCCAGGCAATCAAAATTGATACTTGCCGCATCTGTTAAGGAATTAATGCTAACTTGCGAATGTATTATAATTGTGAATAGGTTTCACACATGCAAATCACAGATAAAAGTTGAAAAAAGTAGATACACATTCACATGTTGTTATCAATTGAACTACATGTATGCATATAAGAAAAGTAAGTTCTTGTTTTCACTTGTAGGAGATTATCAGAGGTTATGCAGATGAATGAAAGAGAGAGGGGAAGTATGTGAAATGACAGTCGTCAAATTCTCTTTGAAAAGTATCATCGGAGAAATACCAAACTACTTGTAAAATTGACTTTAGACAATGTGGTCACTCAGGATTTGATTGTGACTTTTGCACTATCATTGTAGGACAGGAGGAGATGATGAAGGAATTGAGACGACCTACCCCAGAGACTCTGATGTTGCAGAGAGAACTAGAAAAGTCCAAGGAGAGTTTGCGACAGGAACAGACACTGGCTAACGCTGTCAAGCAACAGCTGGAGAAACGTCTACAGGAGGAGGTAAACATTTTAGTGGAAGTTTGAATTAAACGTCTACAGGAAGAGGTAAACATTTTAGTGGAAGTTTGAATTAAACGTCTTCAGGAAGAGGTAAACATTTTAGTGGAAGTTTGAATTAAACATCTACAGGAAGAGGTAAACATTTTAGTGGAAGTTTGAATTAATTTATGGCAAGGAATTTTTCAGTTTCTTACCTTGCAAAAATCACAAGATTATACTGAGAGGGCAATATAATAAATTTGATCACATGTCAATTTTATTTAAAATCCTGATGACATTGTAAAATTTGAGGCCTTATCACTAGTGTAATAAACATGCTTGTAGAGTGCTAAGGATGAACAACTTCGATTTGCTATATTAAACTTAATTTGTTTTATCCAGTAGCTTCATAATGTTTTTAAAAGTACAGGGAATAAAACTCACTTTGCTTTAAGCAAAGGTCAAAATAAGAATATTATTGATTTATGTGGACAGATGGACAGAAACAGGGAGCTACTGAGGAGGTTTGAGGACCAGACTCTTCAGATGAAGGAGATGAACCAGGAATTGGTGGACCTCAGGGCTCAGCTGTCTATCACTCACAGAGGTGAGTAGGATGTTAATACACAGGATAGTGTTAAATCTAAAGCAAACTAGTATGGTACCACGCCATGCCCTTTTTGGCTGGCGCCATGCCCTTTTTGATTGCACCATGCTCTTTTTCTCTATGAATTTTTAAAAATATTTGTTATCATAAACAATTCTTCTTTATTTCACAAGGTTGATTGAATAGTTTAAAATCAAGGCAGCAGGTATTAACTTTTAAAGAGGCTAAATGATTAATCTATTACTATCATAGTATGATACAATGAAAGTGCCCCAAAATTGTCTTGCCATGACGAAAAGTGTCCTTTTGAACATATGATATGTGTGCCCTCTCTAGATCCTAGATTTAACACTACAGGAGATGGTGATTTAGTATACAGCCTTATTTCTGCTGCTGCTTAATTTTCACTGTAGGCCAAAACTGTGAAATGAAAACAGCAGTGAGTATAACCAAGCTGTAACATGGACATCAAAAATCAATGTAGAACTATCTAAATGATAGTGGATTTAGACATACACCATGAAAATAACCAGAGCTGAATGTAAAACTGTTATACAGTATATACATGTACATTTAAATATCAGGAGAGTTGATGATGTACTTATATGCTGTAAACCAATTTTTATTTTTATTTGCTTCAGCAATTTGTAATCAAAAGTTAATTACAGAACATAAATACCTCTGTTGTAAGAAAGTTAATGCTGTCATATTTTGTGATTTGATATGAACTTTTTAAATTTTCTAGCATTAACAAATGAAGTTTATAGAAAGCCACATGAAGAGGGAAACCAAATGAAGTAAGCACTTGTACAGACAGAATATTCATCCTTTTCTAGAATACAATTTTTCCACTGGAAATTAAACTGTAAAGGCAAACCAGCATTATACTGTATGTTGATTGAATTGTAAATCACTATGTACAAACTATATTAAAAAACCCAACAGTGTTGTGAGGTGATAAATTTCTGATTTGCAGTCGTTCGGTGTCCTTCCGCATTCCGAATCAGCCGAGGCAGGAGGAGGAGGAGGGTAAAGAAGAGGATGAATATTTGAGCCTTCCCGGATCTCACTCCAAACAGTCCAGTCCTCGTCGCCCAGTCAGGCAGGAGTATGATGAGCATGATGTTTACAATGATATTGAGGCAGAGTTTGGACTGCCCTCTACTGGAAAGAGGAGACTTTACCCAGCATTCTCGGAGGATGATGTTTCCTCCACAAATTCAGCAGATGTAGTGGCTGAAGCCAAATATAGACTTAAGAGTTTAGAGAGAGAGGCTCAGGTAAATTTATAGATTCCTTAGATTTGTAGATTCTTTATTTTACACGAGTATTTAATATCATGGAATGACGTAAAGACGTCAAATCATGAGAGCATGAATTCACGAGTGGTTTGTTGATCGAGAGTTTTTACATGTATTTCCATAATATAAAAATAAAAGAAATAATTCTATTTTATGAATGGTGCTTCTTGCTAAATTATGCCATATCAATTTCTTGTGTATATTTAGGAATCTACTCTACTTGTACGACTTAAGCATATATCAGCCATCAGTGTAACGTTTAAAAGTCATCAAAAGTCAGTATGATCTTTGAAATTAGGACCTAAAGTGAATATTCAGGTATAAGTACACATCATTTTTCCGTCATTGTAGAATCTAGAGTCAGCTTACAGGGATTTCCATTATAAACTTTCCAACCCATCTTCTGGTCCTATGGAACGACAAAAATCTGACAGAGTTACTTTGGATACACAGCCAAAAGAACGAGAGCAAGGTACACAAAGATACTGTGTTAGATAAATAGAAAAAATGGTGAAAATGTAGTGTTTACACGTATTAAAAAAAAAGTCTGTGAATAAAGTTGTATATATACTCGTCTTGTTTTACCTCCATTGTTGTTCTTTGCTTCCTCAGAGTCACGGAGCCAAAGGAGGGGTGCCTCCCCTGTTGCAAGCCCTATACAGCGCCCTCTATCATCCACACCTTACCAAGGGAGGCAGTCTAGTTCTGGGGGAAATCTAAATGGTATTATTTTTTTCTAATTTTTTGTATGTGTACCTGCACCACTGACTGTTTGTTAAGCATGTTTTTTCTGTGCTACAGACAGTCTCCATGAGTTGACAGGATCTGGAGCAGAGAGGAAAGCTCCACCTAGATTTGACCTTTCCACAATGTCTGATGATGGAAACAAGTAAGTTTTGGGAAAAATTTAGAGTGTGTATGCTTTCCAACAAAAAAGCTCTCATGGCATTGTTAACATTTTCACCATCAAACTGAATTTACAAAGTCATACATTGAAGTCATAAATATGCATTTGTGACAAAATTTTTAAGTTACAAAGATGATCGAGATGCTTGAAAGGTTGTTGCAAACTATGTGCCAAATGTGAACACAGGAGATGTGCAATTCGGAATTTAAAAACACTTTTTTGTCATTTTACGATAGCAAAGAGCCCAGAGTTGAAGAACGACCACGGCCAATCACAGTATCTGATCTTGAGGCTAGACCAGGGTCACCCAGCATTGTAATAGTCCCAGGGTCAAGGTCAAGTGAGGATGAAATCTCACCTAAACTTAAAACGGGTAAACCTGGCTTATTTATTTTTTTTTTTTTTTAGATATGGTAGTTTTGAATACTAGAGTATATTCTTGTGGAAAGTTGTGTATTTTTCATCCTGCTCTATTTGTATGAAGTTTTATTTCAGTTGACACATACAACATTGACACATGAATTATAATGTTAGAATTTAACTATCTTGTCATATATTATTTGCAGCCATTATCACTGATTTAATGGTCGCAAACTGAGTTTTATTTGCAGTGCATTAGTGGAGCCAGTAAAATAAATGTTTGCAACTATTAAAATCTGCAAATAATAAATGAAGAGATAGTTATACCCATTCTGGTGCTGTTTCAGATTTTGTAACATTGTAACTGCCATATTGGTTACTCTATTGACCACAGAGGAATACAAATTAGTTGCGACTGTTAATTCTGATTTAATAATCAGAAACATCAAATTATTTAGCAATACAAATGCAGAATACACACAAGTTGCATTAGAACCATAGCTTGAAACAATTTACCATCTGCATTAATTAAGAAACATTTTCAGTATTATTGGATTTGATGCATGTTTTTCACATGATACATTTAACACAAATTTACATACAGTACCAATCTTTTTACACCCTACATTTCATTGACAGCAGCTATAGTGACAGCAACCACCACCCCCCTACGTCCCCCTATGGGGGGCAGACTACAGCCCATCTCCTTAGACAGTGCATGGAAAACTCCCAATGAAGATGATGGATCAAAAGAAGGTAAATAGAGGACGGGGCCTATAGTAAAGTTTTAAGGTTAAGCCAAGTACTTTATTGATTACGGTATTTCTCAAACATGCAGACTTTAGTTTGACTGAGGTAATATTGATGCAAAACCAGAAAAAATTAGCATCAACACACAGACAAAAAAATAAGTTTGTTTGTTCTGAAATAATATACATGTATTTATTTTTGCATATTAAATGATGCAGAAAGTATTATAATAAGAACAATTATTTTGTAAGAAGAGGAGAGAAAGGAAGAAGAGAGGAAGAGAAAGGAGGAGGAAGAAGAAGAAATAAAAAGATGGGAAGAAGAGAGAAGAAGAAAGGAGGAAGAAAGACAGCAGAGAGAAAAGGAACTCCGAGAGAAGGAGGAAAGGGATCTGAAGAAACTGGTAATAAAGTATTACAGATATTCCAGCAAGACCTGTCTAAGTATGAACAGAATACCAAAACCTGCCTAGAATGAACACCATACAACCATATAACCTGCCTAATTATGAACACCATACAACCCTATAACCTGCCTAATTATGAACACCATACAACCCTATATCCTGCCTAATTATGAACACCATACAACCCTATAACCTGCCTAGTATGAACACCATACAACCCTATATCCTGCCTAATTATGAACACCATACAACCCTATAACCTGCCTAATTATGAACACCATACAACCCTATATCCTGCCTAATTATGAACACCATACAACCCTATAACCTGCCTAGTATGAACACCATACAACCCTATATCCTGCCTAATTATGAACACCATACAACCCTATATCCTGCCTAATTATGAACACCATACAACCCTATAACCTGCCTAATTATGAACACCATACAACCCTATAACCTGCCTAATTATGAACACCATACAACCCTATAACCTGCCTATTGTGAATGTAATACTAAAACCTGTCCAGTATACTAGTAAGCACAATATTAAAACCTGCAATGAATCGACTAAAAGCAAAATCATTAGGAATAAGTTCTAAAACTTAGATAGCCGTCTCCCAATACGGTAGTATAACCTGCCTAGTATTGGCACAATACAACCATAAAGTTAGCCTAGTATGAACACTATATACCCTGTAGCTTAAAGCTGGCTCCGTATGAACATCTAAAACCTATGAAATATGACTATGATACCTTATAAAAGTCAATACATAGGGTACTAGGGCAGTCTAAGCTGTAGCCCTCAGAATTCTTGTGTAGGCTTTTGTCCTAGTTCTTGATTAGGTTGTTGTCAGATTCTTGATTTGACTGTGATCCATGGAATTTTCTATAAGGCTGTGGTCCATGACATCCTCTTTATGGCTGGTTCATGGAGTTCATATTATGCTGTTATCTGTGGAGTTTTCTATAGGGCTGAGGTTCGTAGAGTTCTCCATATATTAAGACTGGTCCAAGGAGCTCTTTGTAGCACTGTGATCAACATGATTCTCTATATGTCTTTGGTTTGGTCCAAGGAGTTTTCTATCAGGGTGCTGGTCCACAAAATTCTCTTAAGGCTGTGGTCCACAGAGTACTATTCTTAATAGGATTGTGGTCCCCCATCAGGCTGGGTTTCATGGAGTTCTCTAGTGGGCTTTAGTCCATGGAGTTCTCTTTTAAGACTGTGGTCCACAGAGCTCTTTATAGCACTGTGATCAGCAGGGTTCACTGGAAGCTTTTGGTCCATGGAGTTCTCTATAGAGCTGTGGTCCATGGAGTTCTTTGTAAGACAGTCCTCAGAGTTCTCAATAGGGCTGTGGTCCTCATAAGACTGTATTTCATGAGCTCTTTATAAGAATGTGATCCAAGGAATTCTTGCATAAATGCATATATTGTGTACTGTACATGTATCAATGTTAATTACAGGAGGAAGGCATTGAATCAGAAAAGTCGGAGGCTTCCAAGAAGGAACCAGAAATTGATCCAGTCATGAAGCAATACATGGAGATGGTTCAGCAACAGAAAAAGCAAGATGATGAAGAGGTGAGAATATGTAGAAGGATCCAAAGTGGTGGAAAATTAAGTGTAGTGCATTTGATGACGTGAAAAAAATTTCTGGGGTTTATTGGTAAATTAAATTATAGTTGTAACTTTAGATGATTTGAGGTACCTTAGATGTAGATAGATTTCCTTTGAATGTTGTGTTGTGATCAAACAAAAAATCTTGGTACAATGTAGTTATTTTTACTTTTGAAAAACAGCAGTAAGTTTGTAAACATTGTATTTTACTGAAATGTATGCAAATGTTTTTTTTTTTACTATATGTCAATTTAAAATATGAATATGACCAATTCACATAATTTTAAGCAGAAAAAGGCAAAACGAAAGGTAAACGTGTGGCTAAGCCTTCACTACATCAAGCATTTTAGCACCAGTAATACAAACATTGAATATCATTCATCCAGCATAAACCTTCATTCTTATCTTCAGGCGACATCAGATGCTAGAGATTCTGTGTATATGTACATTGTGTATGTATAGATTAGGAGCAGACAGTAGTAATGGACACTTAATAGTAATGATAAACTGAAGGACTATTTGTTTTGTCTGTGTCATATCTGCGTGTGATTATATATTGTTTATTGGCTTTCGATTAAATGGGTAGGATGTTTGTATCAGGTTGATTTAAAGGCAACAAAAGCATGGGATAATTCTTATAATTGGCAAAGCCGATTCTTTCAGTGTTTTATATCTTCCATAATACAAACTATTTATAGTTTTGTAGTTTATATTGTTTATGACAAATTTACATTGTTTTTAGCCGAGTTGCAACGAAGTTGAACTCGGCTATTGGTTTGGTGATGCGGGTTGGCGGGCGGGCGGGCGGTTGGGCGTCAACAATTGGTTTCCGGATGATAACTCAAAAAGTTTACATTTTAATCAAATGAAACTTTGATATATTGTTGGGTACCAGGTAAGAAAGACCCCTATTGATTTTGGAGAAAAAAGGTCAAATGTCAAGGTCACAGTGACCAGAAATAGAATGAAAATTTCAGAAAAATTTGGTTTCCGGATGATAACTCCGAAAGTTTAAATCCGAATTAAATGAAACTTTGATATATTGTTGGGTACCAGGTAAGGAAGACCCCTATTGATTTTGGAGAAAAATTGTCAAAGGTCAAGGTCACAGTGACCGAATTTAGAATGAAAATTTCAGAAATATTTGGTTTCTGGATGATAACCCAGAAAGTTTAATTCCGAATCAAATGATACTTACAGATATTGTTATGTACCAGGTAAGGAAGACCCCTATTGATTTTGAAGAAAATAGATCAAAGGTCAAGGTCACAGTGACCGAATATAGAATGAAATTTCAGAAATATTTGGTTTCTGGATGATAACTCAGAAAGTTTAAATCCCAATCAAATGATACTTGGATATATTGTTGGATACCAGCAAAGCAATTATAAATATGCCACATCATTCCTGACTTTACAATGTATCCCATGCAACTCGGCTCATGCACCCCTGGGTGCATATACTGATTTTTATCAGATTAAAAGGTCAGCACTGTTATGGAAATGTGTCTAGAAATGTTTATTGAGGCAGGATAGGATTTTTATCACTAACAAAACATTATAATATTCAGTCATGAAGTTACTTTTTTTGTTTCATACAAACATAAATATCACATGCAATCAGTGTTATGAAATCACAAAGATCATGTTTAAACAACACCACTTTGTTTTTGCTCTAAGTGTACTTACTTAACTAGTGCCTGCTACCCCTCCAGGGGCATCATAGACTTCAACAGGATTCCTCCACTTACCTGTATTCTGAGCTCAAAGTTACATACTTCTAAATTACAAACATTCTGGAGAAGAAATAGGGATTATTTCTCTTAAAAACTAAAAAGCTGAAGCAAGGGATTGATTTGAAAATCTCGTACACAGTGGAAATAAAAAGTATTTAAAAAAAAAAATTTTTTTAATGGATTATTACAAAAACTTTTAAATAACATTTTTTTCTTCTAATTTTCCAGATTGCTAAGAAACCAATGGATGTATGGTCAAAAGGCACCAACAGTCAAGCAGTAAGTCACCCCCCCCCCCCCCCCCCCCCTTAGTTTTGAATCAATTACCTGGTACACACTTTACATGTAATGTGCCATTAACCATTTATTTTATTTTAAGGATACACAGTCTGAGTTTTCTGTAGCAGAGGACATTCAGAGGTATGAAATTTACCCAACTGCAAAAATACAGGAAGTCAATTTAAAGCTACTTTGCATTGTTTATGGATCATATTAAAATACCTGTTCATTGTACTAGCCTAGGGTGTTAAGTATTTGTTTGTTTTTCAGCAATAATGGATCTGATGATGATTTTGGCTGGTGATGTCCAGGCCAGTGACATTTTGTGAACCATTGTTGCTGGAGTATGTTTAGCCGTCCATAGACAGAAGTTCGTTTTTATCTGTGATAGTTAAACTTATTTTCTTACTCAGCATTTGTACAAAATTTTATTTATGTTATTAAATGTAGTGTGTATCATGAATAAAAGATGAAATATTAATATAAATTCATTGTAATATTTCACATAGTCTTAGGAACACATGGGGATCAATTTAAAGGGCAAAAAATCTAAAACTAATATATCTCTCTATGGTTTCAAAAAGAAATCAAATAAAAATATTATATAAATTAAAATTTTTGAAAACTTTATATAGATTTGATCAATGGGACCCTAAAAAGAAGACATGCATTTGTGTTCAAGGTTGTTAAACTGATTTGTAGATGATACCTGCATGTTTTAATGGGGAGGAAGAGTGGTGTTCTGTAAATGAAAAGGTAGTGTTGGTAAAATCCAATATAATGTACCAAGATTAACCTTTACTTCAGTCTTACTGTCCAGGTGTAGACTTCACACTTGGAATCTGTTGTAGCTGCAAACAAAAACTTTCTTCAAATATTATGAAGAAGGGTTTCTACTCTGCACTTTTGGCATATTAACATGACCACCATGGCATTGAATGGCTGAAACAAGTCTCAAAAAAGAGAAGGTGCAAGCCATATCACCAGATTTACCACACAGGTTCCTCTAGTGATCCAGAAGTCACCAGATTTACCACACAGGTTCCTCTAGTGGTCCAGAAGTCACCAGATTTACCACACAGGTTCCTCTAGTAATCCAGAAGTTAACAAGTCCTGCAAATGGAATGTGAGGATGGTCAATATGCCATCTGTTTGTTCAGAGAAAAACCTTCATTTCCAAAGTATGCCAGCCACAAAACTTTGTGAAAATATCCACAACTGGTCCTCAAGATCCTGGAATTCTGATGGCTGCTGCCTCATCTAGCGTTCACCTGTAGTCTGATGTCATTCCACAGGGGTTAATACCATCAACTACTTATTATTAGTTACAGGGGTTAATACCATCCACTACTTATTATTAGTTACAGGGGTTAATACCATCAACTACTTATTATTAGTTACAGGGGTTATTATCATCAACTACTTATTATTAGTTACACGATGTGTAGTTGACCTGATATGGTTTATATGTGGTCAGTAATTCCATATGGGGTGAGTGAAGCTACAAACCATATAACGAATATATCTTACCAACTGCCTGTTTGAAATAGCATAAATGCACGAGAATTGGAATATGCTTCATTATGAGCAATCATGTAGGGATGCACTGGGATCTGCAACAACTGTGACGTCACACACAAGTGACTTGGGGAAACTCTGTTGCATACGTATTTGTGTTCAATGTTTCGTATAGTGTCTGAATTCAGTTGGAAATTTGTTTCTTTGACCAAAGTTTTTGGCTGTTACTGAGCAGTCAGCTACTTTGAAACCAAAGTAAGCATGACAAAGGAAACAACTCGTCTAAGCGTGTATATAAAGACTAATGGCTTCCATTGTCGTTGTATGGCATATACATGGTCTTCATGTGATCGATGTAAACCAATGATAATACTTCAAATTTGCAGGAGGCACGATATTGTATAATCTCCAGAGACCACATTACTAGCTAGTGGGACTAATCACCCCTCGAAGGACTCCCCCAAACTTAGGCAAATTTGAAATACCATAGATTTGAATGTCATGTTTAAATGAGCTGCTAGAATTCCTGCATTACATAATTATGGACCACACTATAATTTTGATTCCTTCACTTTTGATCTTTTTTAAATTATCTTGATTGGGGATTAAGACTCAAAAAGTAAACTCTGTGGGTCAAGTATGGGAGTAATATGTGCAATTGTTATAATATGGTATAGTGGAGAAGTTTTTAATCCCAGTGGCCTTGACATTGTCCAAATGACCTTAGCCTAACACCTGACTTAGAATCAACAAAACAAACAACAAAAACAACCTTTGTGATAAGTACATGTACAATTGTCAAAGGCCTCTATGTTCTGAAGATAAAGTGCAGACAATAAAATGTAATTATTTCCAAGTGACCTGCACCTTAATTATATGACCTTTGTCCAAAAATGCTGTACATCGGGCAATTTTCATTTGGGGAATGTTTGGCATTTTTAAAAAAACCCACGTAGTTTTGTAGTTTGAAATTTCAGTGCTTTAATTTTTGGTTGTATTTAACAAGAGTATCATTTAAATGGATACAAATTCTAGCTCTTTCATTTTTGGGCCAGTGTATCCAGTGTGCTAAAATTACCTGATATACAGCATGATAATTCCTCTAGTTATAAGCAACCCTCACTTCAAATCTGAATGTAGAACAAGTCTGTGCTATAGATACATGTATGGCCAGTATACAAAATTTAACTTTCTCCCTTGACCATATGCAAGTAACCTTGGATCAGGGTCATGGAGGTTGATATTGCATGCAAAGAGAGCAAAGTTACCAGCATAGCCAAAACACAATTTTGTGACTGACAAAAACACTTATACTGTAGCTATGCCAAAGCCAGCCAGTGAATTTCAAACAATCACATCACATGACTACACCCATTTTATTTCATACAAAATAATAATACATGTACATTAAATCAAACGAAATTCAAATATCAGAACATTTACAATATTTGGTTTATTATATAAGAAATCTTGCTCATCGTAAACACATGAAACATTGAATTTCTTTACATAATGCAATTAAATACAATACAAATCTGCATAATTTTTTTTACATGAATAAACATGTCACTATACTCATAACAGCTGAATTAATTCAGTGCTTCATTTTCTTTTCGCTGGGTTCTCCTGCCTTGGTCTTCAGTATGTTTTGGATTTTCTGCCATTGCCTGTCTAACTCTGCTTTCTCATCCTTGGGACCTGCTCGACGAGTTTTCCGACCATCTGCCATCTTGACACCATACTGAAAAGCTGCCCTAAAAAGCAGAAATACAAAATTAAAACATTTTAAAAGATGCCACACAAGAGAAGGTACACATATGACTTTCCTGCCACATAAATGTTTTTAAAAAGGGCTGAACCCAAGAAAGCATATAGTAGTGGTAAATTACCATATACATGTATGTATCAGATCTTTGTTATGAAATTGAAAGCATGGACGTACATAAAAAGCAGAGAAGCATGATTTTTGGTAACGCATGTGTATAATGCATACAGAACATTTTGAAGATCTGTGAAGAGGAATGCGGAATTAATATTTAACTAAATTTCGTACTTGGGTAGTGCTTCTTTATTGGCCATGTAATCGCTGTATTCTTCCTGGGTGTCGAAGTCCCATCTTCCCACCGGGCCCTTCTTATTGCCCTGGTCCATCTTACTGAAGTCCGCCTCATCATCAGAGTCACCTAGAGCATCGTCAGCTTCCTCCATCCTACAAAACAAGTGAAACCATCACCACAATGCAAAAACGACAGGCATGTAAATCATCTAAACAAATGTTCCAGACTTGAAATTTTACAATTTGCATTTTGTGTGATATCAAAACCACAAATATATTATATGAAACATTTCTTAACACAATGTCTCTGAATTTGCAATGCAAGGTTCTTTCAGAGTTTTGTAAACTGTATGGATATGTCAGATAACGTGTATCTACAGGAGGACAGATAGATTTGATAATTGCCACAGACCCTGGATAACACTCTGCATAACTGTCGATGAGGGTTTTCTGTTGAAGCTTCTCCATCCACTTCTTGTGTTTATCAGCCTTCTCTCTGAAAACATCCAAGTTCAATGTATGTTTACCCCAGGAGAGATTCAATATGAACTGTTTGTCTTCAACCAAATCAAAACTTGTTTTGTTTAAATACATGCAAGCAATCTTACTTTTCTCTCTCTTTCTCAACATCAACATATCCCTAAAATAAGAAGAAAAATACCAGTTTTAATACATGTACTGTTCTCTCTAACGATTAGACACATGATTAATACATGTATCAGTGTAAAGATAACTACACTTTAATTGTATTCTGTACATTGTACATACATAACAGAATATTACTATAATCTAGAATAAATTTTCATTATAAAACAACAAATGAAAGATGAAGAACACATAAATGTCAACATGGATACATTGTGGACATCAAAATAAGAATCTAGAGCAGTCAACTAGAACTGAGGATCAGTTCAATGCAAATTTAACAATATGCAATACCTTTACATGTGTAATATGTTGAAACAAACTAAATATACCTTAAAGCGGTCGTTGATTGTCTTTACCAGATCTCCTGCAGAACCTAGTCCCTTCGTCTTGTCATCATCCTGTAAAATTAAAGTCTGCATGATAAACATGGTCTAATATAAAGTAATAAGAATCATTCAATAAATGTCAGAGGACTCCGTAACAAAAGTGACAAACAGCTGGGAGAAAAAAGTACAAAACAAGAAAGAAACTGGGTTGTTAAAAGAGACAAATGAAAGTGAATTAACCATCATCCTCTAGGACAATTAACAGGAAGTGCAAGTACACACCTCCTCGACAGGCTTCTCAAAGTACGACTTTCTCTTCCTGTCCTCCCTTCTCTCTCTGTGGCCGTCTCTGTCACGATCTCTATCCCTGTCCCTGTCTCCATGGCGATCTCTATCTCGACCCCTATCTCTCCTGTCTCGGTCCCTATCTCGATAGTCCCTATCTCTGTCTCGTCCCCTGTCTCTGCGATCATCTCGATCTCTGTCTCGATCACGTTCTTTCTTGTCTTTCTTGTCCTTGGATTTGGTGTAAGAAGGTAAGTAGTCCCCAGCATCAGTGTAAATGCTAAAATTAGTATCTTTGAGAATTGTACCTGATGCCAATTAAAGGTTTCACTTTATATTCATTAATTTGCATACTTTACAATTGCTAACTTTAAATGTTAAAACTTTTACTCTGTTCTACATATTGTGTACCTGTCATCAGCTCCAGGTAGTTTTTCTTTGGGTTTGTCATCATCCTTGTTTTTCCCTACAATAACAGATTACAAAGGATATGTTTTAATATATCTAACTTTTCAAAAGATTCTGTTTTGCATTTAAGTGACTGAATACTTCAACTACTAGAAAGGAAGTATTAAAAGTTCTACACTGAAGGCATTAACAGTTTAAAAGTTCTACACTGATGGCATTAACAGTGTTAAAAGTTCTACACTGATGGCATTAACAGACCCTTTTCTTTTTTCTTGAGCTTCTTGCTCTCCCGGCGTCCCTGTCTGAGGTAAGACAGAATCTGGGTCAGTTTGTTGATGACAATGTCATTGGTCGTCAGGGACGTAGTGGCCTACCAAAAGAAAGTAGACATAAGAAACTTTCTGTGTGATACACTTAAGAAATAAATTAATACATAAGGATATCATCTGCGACCCTTCAAATCAGCATAAAGTACGACAGCGTGAAGCATTGCAGTTCATATCCTCCTCCTGTATTTTCAAAACTGAAATTTAATTCTTATAATTACATTCTTCTTTCATTTCTGTAAGCATCCCTAACAGTTAAAATAGATGTGCTTATATTTATTAAGATTCATACGCAGACTGTTCACATCTGCTTCACATTCATGCGAAAATGGCTATCATTACAAGTGGTAAAGGTATGATATTGAAAGCAAAAAACATTGAAAATGTAAATATACAGCAATGTAGGGCTGAGTCAAGAGTGTCAATGTACTCCACAACTGTTAAAGCATACAGAGATAGTTCCATTGTATAAATCATCAGCCTTGATTCATAATGTAATTTATTACAATGAAAACATTCTGCTGCCATGACCTTTATTATAATTCCAAACTATATGAGGTATTTCATCTCAATACGATGGTAATTTTTATGAATCCTAAATATGAAAATTACACTTTATATAATACAAGAAAGTCCTGAGTATTTGTGAGAACTTTATTTTAAGAACGTTATTCCATACAGATACTGTATAATTACTTCTTGTTATTCTGTCGTATTTTTGTGGTTTGGGCAAATCAAGCATGTTCCTCTGAGACTTGATTTCATGTTTGAAGAGTTTGTTATTCTTTAATGTAGACCAGTCTCCCTCATTTATGGAGAATTCAAATTCATGAGGATATCCATAAAACAAAATCAAGAAAAATGAAACTCTGAAGAAAATTACAGACAGGCATGTGACATTGCAGAAAATGTTACCTCCAGGCTGGGACAGTCTGCTTTGCTGCGGATTGTGGTACAAGGGACATCATTCTCAGCGTACTCATCTTCTAGATCCACAATATAAGCCATCCGTCCTGGCAAAAACAGCTCATTCCTCTCTGGAAATCTGTGTTTGAATAATGTCCTGTAGATGTTTCTTCCTATAAAATGATACATTTATATCAAACACATGATTTGGGATATACAAAAAATGTAGTCTGTGATCGTATTCCTTTCACCCTCATTCAATAAATAATTAGATACACTTCATTTCTACTTACCCACTCTGGTTTTGAAACTCATCTGCTCCTCTGGATCCACCTCCTTGTCTTCCCTGAAACATTTATAGCTTTAATGTAAAACATTTATAGTTTTCATGTAAAACATTTATAGCTTTGATGTCCAGAATTCTTGAGTAGTCATTCATTTGTAACACGCAATTGATCGACTGAACAAAATACTTTAATTTTCAATAAAAATAACTTGCTTCATGAAGCATTGATGTAGCATTGTGACATTATTAACACTTGATATTTTGGTTTAAAATTCATCCTACAAAAATATCTATCAAGTGATAAATCAAAATATAATTTGTTTTTGTAAAAAAAAAAAAATGTCTCCCCAGCTCCCAAATTGAAAGTGCACAAATTACACCCCTTCCCCTTAATGTACTGCATGGTATGGAGGAGAAAACATGAGCAGGAACATAGACATTATGAACTGCATTTTGTGCATTGAGGAAAAAGATGGAGAAATGATTCAACATTGAGGTGACCAATGTCATTGTTGTATATGATACAAAAGTAATGATTATTATGCTAAAGTACTAGTAGGAAAGTGAAAAAAAGCTATAAAACACTCCTCTTTGATAAACTGTGTAAATTTTTTTAAAATATTAGATCCCTGGGTCAGAAGAATGTGAACATCATTAAATGATAATGAAGTATTGTACATAATTTCAAGGCTATCTGATAAGCCATATAGGAGATTTAGTGTTCACAAGCTATTTTACACCTTCCACCCCTCTTAGATCCAATTCAACTTTAAGGAAAATATTTGGATCCTCACGTTCTGACAATATGCACATCTATAACATTGTATAAAAATCCAAGTCTATCCAATTAGGAGAAACATTCAATGATTTTGTAACAGATAGATGGGACAGACAGTACAAAAATGAAATGTCTACCCTGGAAAAAGGAGACATAATTATAAGGCATGGATTTAATGACAGAGTTTATAAAGTTGGTTTATAACATAAGTTAGTGCTGATTTACTCCAGCATGCTAGAGGTTCATGGCAAGATACTTTTGACATGGCGCCGCTTAACAAGGTATATAAGGGATGGTAACTGAGGCTCCAATAATAATAATAATAATAAAAAATGATAATAATAATAAAAAATAATACTGACATGCATGTCTTTCCTTAAGATAACACACATTACATCCAACACTCAAACATTACATCTCTAAGTCCTTAATATTAAACTTCCCATTTAGGTCTATTATTAATTTATTTTTTAATATATCCAGGCATATCCTGGATTAAATATAGGATTCAGAATCCTATTCCCTGTATTATCAATAAGCGTATGCTCCTTAATAGGGTATAAAGCTCTCGGTATTATAGTTTAAATTAGACACAAATACACTTAAATTCATCAAGTAATTCTCTATACAATAACGCATCGGTGCTGGAGGCCAACTATCTATTAAAGACAGTGGTCTAACGTGTCTTCTATGGCTTTCTCATAAAGTCATGGACGTGCGAGCTTGGTCAACTCCACGTTAAACACTTTTGGCCATAAATACATTTGCACACACACAACTATCCTGCTTTCGGCCAGTAACTAAGGAAATTTAGGCGACTATCTAAATTATTTACACAAATTCAAGCACAGAGCTAGTGGGTTTCTGCACTGGATCCGATGGGATGCTCCCTCCGTACTTCCTTTGCAGCGTCCTCAACACAGTCTTCAAGAAGACCGTCTCCCCGGTTTTACTGGGGGCGATCCGAGGGTCGATCAACCACAGATGAAGAATAGCAAGCTATATTCAAGAAGCCCTTCCCCACGACTATACTGTGGGGATCCATGGGAAATCGACTCTAAGAAGAGAAGATGGACCCATGCACCACCCTCTGGAGGACCTAACCATCCCTGGATCTTCTAGAAGACCCGTTCCCACCATCGTCACCTCGCCACAACAAACCTAGTGTAGTAGGGCCCCTACTGGGCAGTCTGCACTATAAATCTACACCATCATCATCTCTAACTTGTTAGAGTAGTGCTGATTATGCTTTTTATAAATTGATTCACAGTTTATACATCGATTTGCACTAAGTTATGTTACATGTACATTAAACCCAATAATATAATTTGCAATTCAATTCAATTCATAAATAAGTAAGGTCCTATCTGAATAAAATTATTTTAAAGAACTCACTTCTTCTGTGTTACAACTTCCTCCATCATTATCTCTTCCTCTAATTCCTTGTTGCTAATTTCCGCTCTCACCTAAAAAAAAAAATCAAAGATGAAATTAAAGATGTAGCATTGAAAATTCACTGTAATTCAAATTAAAAAAATATACAAAATGAAAACCTAGTCCAATTAATAAGACAAACCTTCTCCAACAAAGCAAAATCCAACCCTTTGACCAAGTGAGTGTGCTCCATATCACCACCAAGATATTTGGACTCCTGAATCAGCTGTTTACGTTTCTCAGCATAGTTATCTCCCCTATTCGAATATCAAGGAAAAAAGTTTCATTTGAAACATTCAAGTTTATGACGAAAAAATATGAAAAGTATGTGTATGCAAATACATTTGATTCACGATTTACACCAAATGCCCAGTAAAGGACTAATAAAGTTTGTGTCCTTTTTTTATCATTTTCGTTTTTAGATTTTAATGCTATTTCAGATCTGCACAGATTAATGTAATGGCATGAATGGTGCAACTCACGCCTTGGCATCAGGAGCCACTGCTCGGTAATCAGCTGTTGTACTGATGATCTCAGTCTCTGCATAGTCTTTATTGACACCATCTCGTCTCTCTCTGGCCTATAATAAAAAATGAGTTTTCCATATTAGTATATTACTTGCACATAAATTTCGTAAATATATAGAAATGAACATTTATCGGTATACCATATGTAGTAAAATATTGCTAACGACAAATACTGTAAACCAACTCTTACTTGCGTGCAAGAATTTTTCACAAGGCTCACAAAAACCTCATCATCACGAATATTTCATGCTGCAAACCAGTCCTCTAATGTCTCATGTATTTAAGATAATATCATTTGCAAAAATTAGTTGCCGTTAACAAGTTTATCACTGGTTAATCGTGAATAAAAGTTAGTTTACAGTAATTAATGAATATTAGAAATTTATGCCCTGTGTTATCTATTAAAGCCTGGTGTACTTATTTTCATCAAGTTTTCAATTTGCTCTGTACCTTTATGTCATTTCAGAATTCAATGATCAACTTTTGCCCTTGATTTAATTTGTTTGATGACAAGGTGGGATGATATGTGGGGAAAAAAACATACATCGGTATGAGCATGTCTCTTCAGTACAGTTCAGACAAAAAATCCGAAGCTTTAGATACAAATACAGATCAGTAATTATAGCAATACTCTTAGACATTCTCTTTTAACTGTCTGCTCTTATTTCTTTATTTACACTTCAATGCAATTTCTCAATAATCATTGTATTTTCTGTTATATGTAATAATAATTAAAACTGCATAGAAAATCGTCTTGCCATTCAAAATTTACAAATCATCATGTCATCTGTAGTATTTCTGTTTGTGTACATACTCTGTCTCGATACTTGGATTCCAGTTCTTTCTGTCTTTCTTCTTCGAGCCTTTTAAGTTTGGCATAGTAACTGTAATTAGAGCAAAAATGATTATATCACTGCTTCCAAAATTAATGCATGTATTTCATTAATCAATCCTTTTGTTTGATTTTCACACGGTCACTAATGTCTGAATGATCCATGAATTCCGTAAAATCAAAGCCATTCAGATTGTAAATTTAAGATCTCACATCTAACATAAGAAG
This sequence comes from Ostrea edulis, assembly GCF_947568905.1. Lineage (NCBI taxonomy): Eukaryota > Metazoa > Mollusca > Bivalvia > Ostreida > Ostreidae > Ostrea > Ostrea edulis. The sequence continues at coordinate 41,134,023 of NC_079165.1, forward strand.
GTCAACAATATAGTTTTGTTCCTCTTACATTTTCTTCTTCCTCCTCCTTGTAGCTGGATCATCTTCATCTTCTTCAGGTCTTGCTATCCTAGAAAAAATAATTCAAAACCGCAAATATTATCATGTTATTCAATGATATGTCACTGAGCAAGATCTTTATCTATATGTACTTTGAAGATTATCGTATAAACTAACCAATTCTTCTGTCAGATTTTGTAATATTAACTCTAATTTTATGGTATGATTTAACATCTTACACAGCTTTCTTTTGGTGCACTGGCTGCTTTGCCCCATGTGTTACTGCAGATGATGATGCTGAGCTTGATGAAGAGACCCGGGGGGTCATAAGCATCTTACGAAAGTCTTCATTGGTAAGAGGTTGTCTACAAGAGATTTATTGTCATTACTGAATATGCGTAACACGTTGATATGAACATGTGACACAGTGGTTTGAATATATTACATCAGTACAATATGTAGAACTGTGCAATATATTAGGTCAACAGACATCTCATAAAACTTTATTGTGTAGTCTCATCCATGTAGTCCTTATCAGCCCATGTAAATGTTTGTTATTCTTTATCAATGGACTGTAATCTTTTCAATGCGAAAATGTGGACAATAATTTCAGCAAATAATGCAATTACCCTTCATCGTCTTCACCGTAGTCCTCGAAATCCTGCGGAGGGAGGGGGTTGGAAAATACCTCAGTTTCACCACCTAAAAGCAAAATCGTTACAAGTAGTCACTGACCTGCCTGGTGATTTACATCAAATGTATTCTAAATCTGGCCTTACGCTTAGAGGATATATGAGAAACATGCATTCACTGTGGTTAAACAGTTAAATGGAGCTGGAGTATATCTATAGAACAGGAATCACAATCATTGAATAGTGAATGACGAGACTGAGATAATATTATACTTACGCTCCGGCATTTCAATGCTTGTTTCAACACCTTTCTCAGTTACAACAGTTGACAACAACTGAACAAGCTTTTTTTTACTGGAAATCTACCGGAAATATAGAATATATATTAGTCAAATAAAAATCGGAAGTTTCCGGTATAATTAAAGAATAAGTCATTACAACACTTTGATATCACACAACATTTTCCAATGGAGTACTATCATATTATTATTTTAATGCATATTATATTTTGCTATGATTACGACCACATTATAGTAACAATACCTTAAATGATAAATCAAAATGTCGGGATCGAGATCCCAAAATAGAATAATTTGGAAATTTGAACCCGAACTACTATATTTTGGCGGAATTTTTTTAAGCCGGGGGGGAAAAAAATCAGCCAACATGGAAAAGTTTGCTGAGTCATTGAAGGATTGCAAATTGAATAAAGAACTGACAAGGTATTTAGCCGTTTTCTTTGTTTTATGTACTGTATAGTATATATATATTTATAACATATTTATATAAAATAATGTTACAGCGAATAACAAAAGACTATAGTTGAGTTTTCAATTGCCTATTGGATTGGTCAATAGACTTTACAATTTGGTCAGCCAAGAATCAAATTTGGTCTGAATTTAGGTCACAAAGTTACTCAAGCGTAGTTTGCTTTTATAGGTAAATCTTAGTTAGAATAATCTAACTGTGTCTCGGGACAGGCCCTAAGTTGATTTCAGTATCTTTTGCAGCTATTTCCTTTAGGTGTTTTTTTTTTTTAGTGAACATCAATTAAATCAAATATGAATGTATTTCTCTCTCAAATATACATTTGATTACTTTAACGTGTTTAAGTAAAATTTAAAAAAAAAGGTACTCTCTCTCTCTCTCTCTCTCTCTCTCTCTCTCTCTCTCTCATTTGAAACATTATTTCAAGTGTTTCTAAATCAATAAATATGGAATAAAATCAAATTTGATTATATTTTTCTTTCAAAAATACTTTTGATTACTTTTACTAAAGAAAAGGGTGCACTCATCTCTCTCTCTCTCTCTCTCTCTCTCTCTCTCTCTCTCTCTCTCATACAATTTTTTTTATTATTAATTAAATTGAACTTAACTAAACTCTTATCAATTTCACTTTTAAAAAATCATTAGACATCTCACAAATTGTCCACATGTACCATTCATCTGTTTGTCAATCTATATTTGAGGTCAGTCCATTCATCTCTCACAATGAAAATTCTATTGTTACTGTTTCTGACCAGGGTTGGTTAGTGCACATCTACCTTTGGGAATCTTACAACACCTATTTAGCTTATAACCATGAAAAAAAAAAGATGGGGAGATATTTTAGAAATGGAAAAGAAATTTCTGAAGAAACAAACAACGAATTTATTGACCTATACAATGAGAGAAATTCTTTTCCTGAAATAATCAGTAAAACTGAAGTGTTAAATTATCTTATTTACAGGGTTGTCACTCATACTGAGAAAAAAAGTTGTCAATTCTTTGTCATACCTGAGTAACTTTGTGACCTAAATTCAGACCAAATGTGATACTATGCTGACCAAATTGTAAAGTCTATTTATCAATCCAGCAGGCAATTGAAAACTCAACTGGTCTTTTATAATTCGCTGTAATGCATATTTGCATAACTATGCTATATTCATCGGACTGTTCTTATGATTCACTATACAGTATCAGAAAGGAACTTATTCGAAGAAAATATTATATGGTTATATTTATGGACATTGAAATTAGAATTGAAACATTCACTCCTATGTGTACCATTGAAATTTTATCTTATTCACAGCAAAAAACGAAATGATTATCTTGAATGGCCTGACTATTTTATGGCAATAGCATTTCTCTCTGCCCAAAGAAGCAAAGATCCCAGAACACAGGTGATATATACTGTTTTCATCTTCACCATAAAATCAGATTTTTTCTATGTACTCAAAGTGAGACAAATTTATTGCATATATGATGAACAAGTAAACTTACTTGAAAGTTCTATCTCTCTCTCATTCACACTCACGCACACAAACACATTCAGTATAACATATCTGAATCAAAATTTGCATCATCTATTGTTTTTCTGAGTGAAAATCACATTCACAATAATCTATCAATTATACATGTGATCTTTTCCTAGCACCACTATGTATCAGAATCAGTCTGTTTCTTGTCCAGAGTTAATTTGGCTAGTTGGTCGCGCCAAATACAACTAGCCATTAATTTGTGTATGACAAATATGATAATTAGTAACATTTACAGTAAACTGCACTGTTCTTGCTATTTCTTTGCGTAGATTCAGATATTAACTTTAAATATATATATATATATATATATATACAGGGTTTGACACTAAGGCACGTCCGACCGACCGAGACTACTAAATGCTAGGTCCGGTGGGGTAAAATGTTTATTTACTAGTCCGACTGGTCGTGTTAAAAATATAAACAAATTTAAGAAACTTTACTTTAAATCATAAGATATTTTATTCATAAAAAAATAACTGTGAAGAGTTTGCAAGCAATTTTGAACCACATGATGACATAATCTCTATCTTTAGTTCTAATAAGTCGCGGTCGTAAGTGATGTTCTACGACATCTACACATTGTTAATGTGTGTAAAGTTATGTTTTGGTTAAACAGAATTATTGAATTCATTTTCATTAAAAAAAACACCAAAACAGTTCATTTGAATTGAATATAAGAAAGTGTTTATTAAACATGTGGGGGAATGTCTATATATTCAATTCAATTCTTTATTGGCACTAAAGCACATTATATAAGAATGTGTTGTTAGCCATACATAGATACACATATATATTGATACATTACAAAATATCAAACTGTTGATAACTTATTTCTAACATTAAAACAGTCTCTGATGTATAGACAGGTTTGTTTTGTAGATACAAGGTTATGTGGATTTAGTAAACAAAATAAGGTATTAATATCTAGTAGTTTTGAATGCATTTTTCTAATATGTTCATACACAGGACAATCAAGTAAAAAATGTTGTTCATCTTCAACAATAGTTTGACAATGAAAACAAAATCTATTTTCTCTAGGAATGACAGGATTACAATATCGACCTGTTTCTACATACAACTTATGTGCACTTATTCTTAATTTGGTAAGATAAGAAACTAAATTCTTAGGAAGTGGAAGACATAAATATGGTTGGACTTCTAGTTTCATAACATCATGGTTGAATAATGTACTATAAAATGAGAGCTTACCACTTTGAGTGTTGTTAATATGTTGAAGTTCAGAAAAGAATTTATTTTCAAAGAATTTTTTAAGTTTAGGAATAAACATTTTACATTCAGTGTCAACGTATCAAATATGAAATCTCGTCCTCAATGAAAGCAAAAGATGTCTCAAGAAAAAAAAAGAAGGAAAACGTTGGGAAGAAACAAAGCAGGGCTTGTGAAATAGAAATTTTAAAAAAAATATTGAGGTCAATTTATTCTAAATGGATTAAAGAATTTCCGTGCCGGTAAAAATTTAAAGAAACTGAAAATAGGGTTGAAAGTAAAAGCATCAAATTGAATGACGAGATTAAAGATTTTTTTGAGACAATTAAATGCATTTTAGTTCAAACTTAACGTTTTTCATTTAAATTAAGTACATGTATTTAGATATGGAGAATCTTATAAGATTTTTTTCTGGAACGTTGGTCAGGGCTAGTGGATGTAAGGTCAGGTCTAGCAAAAATCATTTTAAGTAGCCCGATTGGTCTAGTGCCCAAAAAAGTTAATGTCAAACCCTGATATATATATATATATATATACACATTCATTTCAACATTTTCTTCTAATATCAAAATTCATTTGAAATAATCATTTATATAGCTGTGGTCATTATTGAATTTAAGTTTGAATTGATTTGCAGCATTAAAATAAATTTATATTTTGATAGGTTGGAGCATGTATTGTAAATGAAGAGAAAAAAATTGTTGGTATTGGATACAATGGGATGCCAGTTGGTTGCCATGATGATAAAATGCCCTGGGGGCGAGAATCTGACAATGTACTGAACACAAAGCAATTATATGGTCAGTTGTCATTGTTACAACATCTGTACAACAGGAACATCATAAAAAATAATTATTCCTAATGTAATATATACATGCTTATATATATACAGTCAAACCTTGTTATCTTGAGCTTGATGGGATTGAGAAACTTGAGATATTGAGGTTAAAATACATATGAAAAAAGTATTTGGGACTTTAATCTCACTTCAACATATCCATAGTATTTGAAATATTGATGTTCGAGACACTGAAGTACTAGTAATTTTATTGTGGTGTGTTCATCCATTTCAGTATGCCATGCTGAGCTTAATGCAGTACTGAATAAAAACTCGGCGGATGTGAAGAACTGCAGTATATATGTGGCTCTCTTTCCCTGTAATGAATGTGCCAAAGTTGTGATACAGTCTGGAATTAAGGAGGTGATCTACTACTCGGACAAATACCATGATAAGCCTGAGTTTGTGGCGTCCAGAAGAATGTTGGACATGTCTGGAGTGAAATACAGGTAGGAAATGAGAAGAGTATTATGTGTCAAAATTGAGTCCAATCTGATTCTTTGTGGGATTAAAATCCCAAGGTTCAACTACCTGTCAAAGAATTCTACATTTACAGGGGGAAAAAATTCGGGTAATTTCCTCAATCTCGGATGTGAAATTGTTATCTTTTCTTTGCAGACAATACATTCCAAAGAAACAGCAGATTACGATAGATTTCACAGCCATTGAAGTTATGACGGGAAATAGTGTAGAGGAAGTTCTAAATGGTGACCACACACACAAATAAAGATTATATCCATCTCCCACAAAAATAGCAGTGCTTTCAAAGTACGGTGTACATAAACTTTCTCAAACTCTTATCTCAAATCTGATTATCATTCACATCCTGTGAATAAAGTAGGTCTCAAGTTGATAATGCTGACTGGCCAAGCCAGAATATTTTTTTTTTACTCATGAGTTTTGCTGGCCTTGTTGAGGAAAGGCTCTTCACCATATTGATTTTTTTTTTGGGGGGGGGGGGGGGGGTTATACTGGGAAATCAGGATGGCTCTGTTTGTTATGACATTGATTTATGAATTGTTGTTGTTTACCGAATTTGGTGGGGTTTTTTTTTTAATTAGTGATTCATTGAAACGATCATACATGTATTACTAGTCTTGTCAAGATTATAGTTTTATACACAACAGAAAAAAATTCTATTTTTATTGTACTGAATTATATAGTCGGTATTGTATTTGAATATTTGAAGTAGTTTATCACTATTTGCACAAATTGACAGGAGAATTGAAGGTGTTTGTGTTTTGAACATAGAAATACAGAAATTATTCGAATTAAAAATCTAATCATTTTGGAAGAATGTAGTCATAATTGCAGAAGAGGACCACACTCAGTCAAATCAGAAGCACTGCTTCGTATTGTTCAGTTCAGTTACTTCAAATTTGTATTTACTGGTATTACCATTTAACAATTAAGTGATATCACCATGGATAATGTGAATGTGAACTATTCAGTAAATTATATTGCTTATTAAAGTTTTGCAGATATCAATTAAAAGAATAGGTGTTATTACGTAATTGTTTTGAATTGTTGGTATGAGGTAGCTCCACCTTCATGTGACTTTGCCTTATGGTTAAAAATTCATGTAGAACAACTATTAATTTCCACTTAAGATAGTTAATTTAATTGATAACCAAAGAAATTGTATACAATGTATGTTTCTACCTTTTAAAAGAAGAAGAACATACACGAAGAGAAGTATATATCAACATCAGAAAATTAATTAAAATTTGAATGTTACAGTTTCCAAAATCTACAACTATATAAATGTTCAATCTTCAGTTGATGATATCTAGGTAGTTACTGTATGATTATCAAGCGCCAAATTAACATTAGTCAAATAATTAAACATATCTTTAATTGTCTGAAGATACCATCAATTCATTTGATGTGTGCAACAATTCAAATAACTAATGGTATCTTTAATTCTAAATTATTGTGTGCATTAATTGAATCATTGATAGCATTATTCTGCTGTATTGATTGCACAATAACTGAGTTATTGCTCTATTCATTTGATATTCAATTGATTTGTGTAATTATTTTAGAGAAAGCAATGAATTTATATGGAGCTCCAGATTAGATTTTGCTAGCAATAATTCCGCCATATTGATAAGTGCAATAATTCGTTTGATAAGAGCAATAATCGATTTGATGTGCGCAATAATTGAATTTATGATATCTTCAAATCATTAATGATATTGTTTATTTTAATTTAGCGCTCCATATATATAGTAGACATAATTACAATGTCAAATATACCAATCTGATTAAAACCAGATCCTGAGATCCGCTCACTTTAGATCGCTACACTAGGATCTGACGTAACCCCATATAGGGTCACGTCCGCATGACCTTTCGTTAAGCCAATCAAATTGACCCTGTCGATTTATACCAACGATAATTTTTCTCCCATGAACCTTTGCGTCATTGATGCACACAAAAAAAAAAATGGCTGCGCGTTTGACAGACGACTGCACACCTGTCAAAACATGCGATTTAAACAACTTCTGTATTCTCTGCGGATTTTCTTTCATTCAAACGCTAAAAAATCCCGTGGAGTTCACAATTCAAGGAAAATGGCTGCGATTGTTTGGTTTGAAAGAAAACATACCGCAGCTAGATGCGACGTCACAATGCACCGTTTACGTGGACTGGCGTTATATTCCTCGCGTTATTTAAGTAAACCATCTTGAAAACTATTCAATTCGTACCCGTCCCTATTCATACATAAATCTGAATTCACTATTAATTTAATTTGGGTATATTTCATATCGTACGTTTTGTAGTTTGAATGAACGGAATAGATTAGGCATTGTTGCGAAAGTTTAAAATTCGTTATGCGAGAATATACAACTTTACAGTGTGGAATAAACTTCGTGGGAGAGAGATTACAGCAATTTGTTTACGAATTGCCAGGAACCGCCTAAATAGCCATCATTGTCTGTATGGCGCAATCTGACTGGCTGATAGTTCTCATGAATATTCCAAGCGAAAGGTCATGCGGACATGACCCCCTATGAGGTTACGTCAGATCGAAACCGGATTCGTAAACCGTGTCGTTTGTTTCTGCAAAACCGGAACCAGATTCGAGAAACCGCGAATCCTGCTCTGAGGCTGGATTTTTTGGTTTCAAGATGACGGCCGATAAAGTTTCATAAGTTTTGTCATTTCATTATTGAAGTTTTGTTATTTGTTAATCCTTATAGATTGTTAGATAGTTTGCGTACGTGCAAATGTCAACAACAGAATGCTATTTTGGGACAGTTTTACCTATATAATTACCAAACAGACGGAAAACCAAAGCAAGACGCACATGGCCTAGACGTTCCCTGTAAATACATGTGTACTGGTTATGGAAACGCATTTACACGTTAGCTAGGGTTAACATTCAATAAAAAGAAGAAATAAATCACAGGTCGTTCCGTACCCAAATCAGTCCGGCTATCGAAAGAAATTTACAACAGGTTGGGAATAATACGTATAAAGGTCAATTCCTTCATCCTCAAACAAAAACTCAAGCCATGGATAGCATTCTACATTACTGACAGCTATCTTGCTAAAATCCAGTTTCGGTTTGAGCGTTTGATTACAAGCAGTTGGTTTACGAAACCAGATTCAAAAACCGAATCCAGTTTTGTTGTAATCAAACACGCTCCTAGTGAGCGAATCTCAGGATCTGGTTTTAATCAGATTGAAAATATACCAGCTCACGAATGCGTTATTGCCCTCAACAACACTTTTATTGTTTGTTTCGAACATATTTTATTGATCAAATCAAAGGGATTGGGAACAAGTCCTGTATGGAGGGCCAAATTAACATAAACTCAACTAATTAAAGATATCTTCAATTATTTGAAGATATAATCAATTCAATTATTGTTCTCATCAACTGAATTAATGCGAGCATCAATTCAATTATTGTGTCAGTTAAATTATTGCTCTCATCGATTCAATTGATGTGTGAATTAATTCAATTATTGAGAGCAATAATTGATTGGATGCGCGCATCAATTCAAATATTGCTTTCATCAATTGAACTGATGAGAGCATCAATGTGGTGGAAATATTGGTCGTAAAAATTTAGAGCTCGGTATTTATAATTTGATGATCTCTTTCATTCGATTGATTTTATATTGTTTAACGTTCCTCATATGGAGATGTATTTTAATTCAATTGAAGATATCTTTAATTATTTACGCTTTTGTATTAGGAATTAATGCGCACATCTATTCTTAGAAAGAGAGCAACAATTCAATTATAGAGATCATTAATTCAATTGTGGATATGTTGAATTGAAGATATCTTTAATTATATACTTGCTCTCTCTAAAAGAATTATTGCTCTCTTCAAATGAATTAATGCAATTGAAGAGAGCAATACTTCAGTTATTGCGCACATGAATTAAATTGATGTGCGTATTAACTAATTAAATTATTGCTCTCTTCAACTGAATTGTAGCACTGCATCAATTCAGTTGTTGATATCTTCAATTCACTTAATGAGAGCAACATTTGAATTATAGCGCGCATCAATTTGCAGAATAATATACTATGGAATCAATATACTTTGACCAACTGAGGTTGTGTGATAATAATATGCCTAAATGACAATGCATTAGAACACAATCCAGTCTATCACCTTGAAAAAATAGTTTAGGTACATATGTAGAACAGGGTTGCCTTTCTTTGAAAAATAAACAACTTTAAACTTAGATGGCTTGAATTTGAGTAACCACTTATTTGACCATGTTTCAATATATGTAACCATGATTAAGCTTATATTTAATGTCTAGCATTTCGTATGGAGATTGATGAAGTGAGATGTCATCAGCAAATAGTCTACAAATTGATAGCATATTTACAGCAACATCATTAACATAAATAAAAAATAGTTAAGGTCCTAAAACAGAACCTTGGGGTACACCAGCAAATATATATTAAGTTTGGATGATAAAAGGTCCTTATATATTACTTGTTGTGACCTGTGACATATATAGCTTTTAAACCAATGTAAAATATTACCAGATATACCTTAAGTTTGTAATTAAAAAATGACACCATTATAATGTTTCTAATAATTGATAAACGTTAGAATGCCCTAGCTGGTAAGAATCTGGTTTGATATCAATAAATTAAATCACTGCTACGAAAATACATGTTTGAAAATTATTCTCTCCATAATTCTACTAACATATTATGATAGCACCGAGACAGGCCTATAATTAGATACTATTGATGGGTTGAGGAATGGCGTAAGCAAGTTTCCAAAAATTCTGACAATGACTTAGTACGTGGTTTAGCATCGGTGGTTTTAGTTGATTTCTACGAAAGCCTATTAGGATCAAACTTTGGGAAGAAATAAATAGAAAGGCGTAATCGCGAAAAGAGGCGTAATAAATCAATGTGAAAAGGTGTTATATAGCGCGATAAAAAGACTGAAACGCGGTATAACGTAATTACATGAAACAATGCGTTATTATGCTATTACGTAAACTAGAAATTGATATAAAAGGAAAATACTCCTTTCTAGATCCATTTTGGCGCACGATATGTCATCCTCGCAAACCACGGTTTTGAGTCCACTCACGCTCCCTCATGATGATGGAGAGAATCGAATAGAAGCACCCGTGGGTGACCGACGATGACGATATGTATGAGATTAACAATCTCTCACGAAAAAACTAACAGACAGATGGTCATGAATGCCTTACTATGATGTGTCCAATCTTATCATGATTATTAATTTGATAAACTTGGTTTTGCATTTGATAAATATACATGTAGGGTGGTTTGATATGATTTATACTCAATGAGTTGTGTGTCCCCGAGTCTCGTCGAGGAGACAGAAAACACACAAGATGAATAGAAATCAAACCATGGGAGATTCTTTATATCACATCCCCCCTTCTGTTATTCATTTACGTTACTGCATTGTATGGGGATTTTGCTTCCTGACATTTTGTAAACAAACTACGTAAAATTGACGTTTGTTTGCGACGTCACAAAACAGCGTAGGAATAATAAGAAATTGATGTAATGGGTGATATTCACTGGATAAAGGAGAAAACATGTGATAAATGTATATAGTTTCCAAAGTTAGATACATGTCTTCTACTAGTTTCACAATTCGTTAATTTTAAAATTTACAATTCATGTCCCCTTGTCCCAAATATGCTTCATACCAAATTTGAAAAGAATTTGAATGGTTGTTATAAAGAATTTTTTTTAAAATACTCAATTATCAACACCATGCATTTTGGTCCCACCCCGATACCAAAACCCTACACCTGGGATCATAAAATTCACAAAATCGGTAAAGGACTATAGATGTACCTGCTCATTCTAAATATCCATTTCGATTCAATTTAATATCAAAACCATTAAAGAAAATGTTTTATTTACACATACAGTACACACCAAGTTTGGCCCCGCTCAAGAGTCAGAACCTCTACCCAGGGGATCATGAAATTTACAATTCTGGTAGAGGTCTTCTTGCTACATGTATATATCACTGCATTTAGCTTTAATTTCTTACAGAGAAGACTTTAGAAAATTGGACAATTTGTGGCAGATTTTGTCCCGCACCTTAGAAGTTCCCAGGAGTCCTGAAATTTATGTCACCCTTTTTTCAAAGATGCTTTATATCAAATGAAAAGAATTGAAATGGTACTAATCAACTATACCCCAGTGGCGTAGCTACACAGTAGCACTGCATGCTCGTGCTTACAAATATTTTCGTTAAATCTTTATTACATATTACGAAAAATGTCCTCAGCTTACAAATATTTCAAACCTAGCTACGCCACTGTACCCTATAATCCGGAAATCGGCAGACGACTGGGCAACTGAGATCCCAGGATCATCACGATAGAATAGAGGGCCTTGGTTTAGGACATGCTTTAAAAGTCATAAGACATGTATGTTTTTCCATTGAGTCCGAAGTTAGGATTCATCCAAAGATCGGACTCAATCTTAGAACATGAAGCAACATGTCTTAGGGTGGTCTTGAGATTGTCACAAAAGCTATGATAATTGCGAGGCGGCTAAAGAGTAAAGTCTTATTCCTTTCCACTTTATGTAGCAATATTGGCAGACCTCGGACGTGAAATTTGGATTTGGTGGCATGACTTCAATAAAAAATCATCTTCGTTGCTTTTATACATCTTCAGTAAAAGCACGACTATTTTTTTTAAGGGGGGGGGGGCTTATTTTTTAACCATTGCCCATTACTTGTCCTTGATATAGTAATATACATGTAAATGCCTTAGATTTCATATAAAACATGTTATTTAACTTCATTTGTTTAATATTATATGATGTGCAATGACCAAGCCGCGTAAATCTTCCCCCATGCTGTTCAATGTAAATTTCTCCCAAACTCAAGTATATGCATGTCGCCGTGTCTCAATTTATTTTAACTATGTCTTCTGGTTTTCTTTCCTTAAAGTATGCACATATGCCCTGTTTTGACTATGAATTTAAAATAAATCTATTTTATTCTATGCAAGGATTTTCAAACGTGCTTTGCGTCCAGTAAAGTTGATCCGCCGTTTTCTCTTATCAAATGTCGTAAATCATCCGTCAAAATGAAAAACGCTGAAGTATTTGGTTCTTGATCCATAATGATAATAATAGACGATATATGAACGGCGCTAATTCTTGCAGAACGTACTGTATTGATTGTAGATCCTAACCTTGTATATTGATCTCATTATAGCTGCGTGGATCCGTCTACTTCCGCGTTCACACAATAGAATTTGGCTGTCACATTATGAAGGCCAGCAGGTAAAGCTACCTTAATTACAACCTCTTCTATTTAAAAAATAGGTTCAGTCATGAGCAGCAGACAATTCTATGGAATTTAAGTGAACTTCAGCTAATCTATGGACGAGGATGTTTAGGTTATTTTTGTTACTGTTGATATGTTATGATAGTAGCCAACTTTACCAATCTATGATTTGACTATTGTATAGTTGTTAAGCTATTCAATTTCAAGTCATAAATTATGTGGCGCTTAAATTTACCTCTCACATGCGTTTTGTATTGACCATTTAAACAGTTTCATCGACCGATCTCAGTACATGCAGTGGCGGATCTATGGGGGGGGGGGGGGGGGGTTACAACTCCGACCCTTGACTGATCATTAGCCACTTGCGGGTCTGCAACCCCCTGAGGTTTTTGCAGTACCTTTGGTCGAAATTCCCTGTTCGAAAATTTTCTGGATCCGCCCCCTGTACACGTATGTATTATTTTGCAGATGCCATGGAACATGTGGGTAACAAGCGCACCTGCTATATCAGCTGGGACGAGTACTTTATGGGCGTTGCCTTGATTTCAGCAGAGAGAAGCAAAGATCCGGTCACGCAGGTTTTCACTACATTTCATGTAGAATTTACACGTTTATTTTGCAATGAGAAGTACATCCTGATTTTGCACTTTACTACATTTTTAGTAAAAGTTTGTCAGGAAATAGTCTTGACGTCATCCTCCATTCCGCTGAACATCGTTTCAGGTTGGAGCATGCATTGTCAACCAGGAGAAGAGAATCGTGGGTGTGGGATACAATGGAATGCCCAATGGTTGTAGCGATGACGAGATGCCGTGGGGCAAGGGCTATGAAGACCCTCTCCACAACAAGAAGTTATTCGGTAGGGACATACTCACTACACATGTACTTGTACCTTGGCTGGTATAAATACTTCTCGACTTCCTCCCCAGTGGTACACATATCAGGACATCCGATGTACAATACAGCAAAGTTTTACGTATTTTAATTCATCTTTCGTAAAGGTTTATGAAATTAGATATGATGTACATGGTTGAACAGGTTGATTTCAATTCCATGTACTTTAATCAGGCTCGTAGCTACGTTTACGTCAAAACGCCCGGGCGTACACATCCAACAAAAAAACAACAACAAAAAAAAACCTATTAAATGCTACAAACATAGGTGAAAAATAAGTGTCTGCAGTGCATTAGTCTCCCCCGGACCCCCTACCAGGGCCCTGCCCTGAACCCGCTGGGGGCCTTGAGCGGCCCCCAGACCCCTCGCCGTACAATAGGCGTACACATTAATTAACTCAGACTATACCACTTTAATTATACCCCTCATTGAATCACTTTTATGGGTTTAAAAGCGATTTACATTTCGTTATTTATTTTTACATTTCCACCGTCTACTAAATGCAATGATAGCCATTTTCTCATGAATGCGATTCCGATATGAACAATTTGCGTATCAATATTGATAAATATAGTAGATCTATTTTAATGACTGGGAATTTCGATAGAAATGAAAGTAGAATGTAAATATAAAAATTAAATTTCATTTTTTTTTTTAAATAGAAGAGGGTGTGAACTGTACACAACGCTTCACGCCGGGATACTTTGATTTCAGCGCTAACGTGCTTCTTGAAACAGACAGGCTTATTAAGCGTCTCAGTGTATGTCCTTATGTATTTTTAACAAGAGGCCCACAAGCCTTATCGGTCACTTGAGTATTAAAAATATTTCTAATGAAATTGATACTAATTTCCCTGTTCTGCATACCTAAGCTGAATTCTGATGTTAAGTAGGAATACAAAGTCAGATTTGTTCTTGAAACACTAATTCCCCCGGAAATGCCCATACTGATGAAAAACTTTACATAATATAGGTAAAAACCAAAAATTTGCATGCGCATGAAAATACATTTGTCTATGCATTGATTCTTTTACCGTTTTCAAAAATACATTTTCCAAGCAAACATAAAACTTCTTTACTTTCATTATTTAGGATCCATATGAGTTTCTCAGTAGGCGTCAAAACGAGAAGTTTGGGTTGATTCTTGAGATGCTTTCCATTACTTGTAACCTCTCATTGTTATATTTTGAAGAAACAAATGAGAAATGATGTTCGTCTTCAACCTCTTGCTTATCACGTTGAAAGCATACTCTGGCCTGTATATCTTCCCTTTTCAATATCTAACCGATATGCAGAAATGCGGACTTTAGTTCTATTCTTCCTCTGATCAAAGTTATTAACAATAGAGAAGCAGTACTCTCTTCCAAAGTCGTTTTTAGCTCACCTGAGCCGAAGGTTCAAGTGAGATTTTCTGATCACATTTTTTCCGGCGTCCGTCTGTCTGTCTGTCCGTCTGTCTGTAAATTTTTCACATTTTCATCTTCTTCTCATGAACCACCGGGCCAATTTCAACCAAACTCGCCAAAAAGCATCCTTAGGTGTAGGGGATTCAAGTTTGTTCAAAAGAAGGGTCATGTCCCTTTCAAAGGGGAGATAATCACAAAAATGCAAAAATAGGGTGGGGTCATTTAAAAATCTTCTTCTCAAGAACCACTGGGCCAGAAAAGCTGATTTTTACATGAAAGCTTTCTGACATAGTGCAGATTCAAGTTTGTTCAAATCATGGCCCCCGGGGATAGGATGGGACCCCAAGGGGGGATCAAAGTTTTGCACACAAATATATAGGGAAAAACTTTAAAAATCTTCTTCTCAAGAACCACTGAGCCAGAAAAGCTGAGATTTACATGAAAGCTTCCTGACATAATGCAGATTCAAGTTTGTTCAAATCATGGGTCCTTGGGGTTGGATGGGGCCACAATAGGGGATCAAAGTTTTACACACAAATATATAGGAAAAATCTTTTAAAATCTTCTTCTCAAGAACCACTGAGCCAGAAAAGCTGATTTTTACATGAAAACTTTCTGACATAGTGCAGATTCAAGTTTGTTCAAATCATGGCCCCCGGGGGGTAGGATGGGGCCACAAGTGTGAGGGGGGGTCAAAGTTTTACATACAAATATAGGAAAAATCTTTAAAAATCTTCTTCTCAAGAACCATTGGGCCAAAGAGGTTGACATTTACATGAAAGCTTTCTGACATAGTGTAGATTCAAGTTTGCAAAGGGTAGTTTGGGCCATAATAGGGACCAAGGTTTTACATGCAAATATATATGGGAAGTCTTCAGATATGGGCCAAGGTGACTCAGGTGAGCGATGTGGCCCATGGGCCTCTTGTTTTTAAAATGTAGCCTAAGTTTTTAGTTTGCCATTGCTTTGCTTCTCCTTTTCATTCACCCATAAGTTTATCATTAAGAAATATCTTAAATAGGTTTAGACTTAAATGATCCCCTTGCTTAACACCTTGTTGAATTTGGGAGGGAAAATCAGTAATTTGATTGTGGATTTTTATATATGTACATCCACATTTACACCTTCCACAGCAGTGTTACAGATTTCAATAAATTTTTTGGTTATATTTTCAGTCTGTCATGCCGAAATGAACGCCATTGTGAACAAAGTATCAGCCGATATAGCGGGTTGTACAATATATGTGACGTTATTCCCATGTAACGACTGCGCCAAAATTATCATACAGAGTCGTCTTAAGGATGTTGTGTATTATGACGACAAGAATCTTCACAAGAGCGAAGCGAAAGCGTCTGTTTACATGTTCCGAAAGGCCGGGATAAATGTAAGGTAGGGTTCTTAACATTAAAGTTGTAAGGCAGAACTGTTATCTTTAAATCATAGGACATGTTCCGAAAGGCCGTGAAAATGTAAGGTAGGATTCGTATCTTTTAATCAAAGGGTAAGTTTCGAAAGGCGGTAATTTTTTAGGTAGGTTTAACGCGCTTCATGAAATATGCTAGAGTGAAGCGTCGAAGTTCATACCCTCATGTATTTTCAGAAATAAATTTTTTAAAATAAATCTCTCCTGAACGGTGATAGACTCAAGCACATCCATTACTGCTGTAACGTGCTGTTGTTGGTTTTTTTTTTTACTACGGGTCAGAAATGTGGTCTCGCTCTCAGGTTCTGCCCTGGAGTGCGGCAAACCAGAAGGAGAAAGGAATCTTCTACTATCGCTGAAATCCCAAAGAGGCAGTAATACGTTTTACATTGCGTTTATCGTACATGTACACTACAGGCACTCGATGTTTTAAAAATAACGTCGAGTGTGTGTGGTGTACACTGCTATTGATGTAAGATCGTAGCTCAGCTTTCAAGAGCAAATGTAACATTCAGCTTTCATTTTCCTGGACTTTGAAAAATCTCAAATCATTTCTGTAGAAAGATTTTTTGAAAACATTAAATAATGTCTCTGACTCACAAACTGCTTTCAATCAAAAAAGGGAAAACCGGGAGGATATTCATGAAGTTCGATTCTGATGAAAGATAAAGAAATAAATGAAGTTGCAAATATCAGTATTTGATGTCACCCGAATTAATTCCATGAAAGCCCACATCGTGTTGATACTGGTGTTTGATTTATCTGTAAACGAAATCAAATTAGAGCAATCTTCATTGATTACAGGATGTCCCAACGTTTGCAGACTTTTTAATCCATGGCGCTAAAGTACATAGAGCTGTACCTCAAAATTGTACAGCAGTTCTTGACTAGATTATTGAGATTGAAGTGTTCCATGGTAATGTGTGCTTTCTGTGCTTCATTTGTTGTCATTTCGTTATAGGTAAATGACAAATTATTAATTCATACACAGTTCGAAAGAAATCCTTCAGACTAAATAGGGTAACGTGACGTTACAAGTTGTATAGCCATCAATCTAATTAAAATCACATCCTTTGATCCGCTCACGTATATCCCTACACAAGCGATGTGTGGCGTTTCGTTATAGGTAAATGACAAATTATTAATTCATACACAGTTTGAAAGAAGGAATCAAAGGATGAAAAGGTGATCAATCTCACAACTCCTATATAAAGGTGAGGATAACGAACAGTGATCAATCTCACAACTCCTATATAAAGGTGAGGATAACGAACAGTGATCAATCTCACAACTCCTATATAAAGGTGAGGATAACGAACAGTGATTAATCTCACAACTCGTATATAAAGCTGAGGATAACGAACAGTGATCAATCTCACAACTCCTATATAAAGCTGAGGATAACGAACAGTGATCAATCTCACAACTCCTATATAAAGGTGGAGATAACGAACAGTGATCAATCTCACAACTCCTATATAAAGGTGAGGATAACGAACAGTGATCAATCTCACAACTCCTACAAGGAATACAAAATTGAGATCCTCGGAGACGCTGTGCCAGAACTTGTATAGACTTGTCGCCATATGCTCTACTCAGCATATGAAAGAATCAAAAAGGTGTTGAATGACATTGTTTAATTTCTTAATTACTTACATGTGAGTTGGGACTATATTTATGAAATGCTGTCAATTTTCTTTTTCAGGCAATACAATCCAACTGGAATTGGACGTCTCAAAAGTAAACTATAACTTAGTCAGGACATGCTATACAGAATGCAGCAGAGTACTATATATTTCGTAGGATGACAAACACATTTACCCTGAATTTTTTTTTTTATTAGCGATGGCGCACAAAAAAGGGTCTCTGTGTTTGTAGAAATTCTCCTCCACTCGCTTTATTGTCAAGTATATCACGTGATAAAGAAATAAAACTCAACATAAATCACATTCAGTTATTCAAGCGTTTTCTTATTGATGATTTCCTTCTTCATCTGTACAGATGAGATGAATGATGATAAATGTTCGTGTTATTGGCCAGCTAAAGTGCTTTGTATTTTATGAATAAATAGATTTGACATTTTAAAATATAGTGTTGTTGGGAAGCAAAAGTTCGATGACTAATTGTTACTATACGAGTACTAATATGTATTTTGATAGGATTTTGAACGCTCACAAATTGCTTGGCAGATCTAGACACTCATAATATTAAGAAATCAATATAGCAAAACATCCATTGGTAGTAAAGTTGGTGCATTTTTCAAATTTCATCGAAAAATTGTACCAAGTGTTTGACTTTGACACTGTTCAGGACACCTATCCTAATTCACATGGAGAATGGCGGGAGAACACATTAATCGTGACCTCATCAAGGGGAAGCCATGAACTAGCAAATGAACGTAGACATGAAAATCATGATGTATATGAACTACAAAAGATGACGTTGAAGATCAAATCTCCTTTGAATGGGACTTTGTACGAGTTTTAAATTTCTGATAGTTTGTTCGTAGAGACATGACGTTTCAATTTACATTGCATAATGATGTAAGTAAATTTGATGAAAGCTATTGCATTTTTTAAATCTCTAGATCAGATGTTTTTCTACTTTGAAATAACTACAAAAATCTACTGGTACTTCAGTGTTCATTAGAAGATTTAGGAAGGTTGAAATTTCATTCTGAAGTGGAAAAGATACTTGTACATGTATATATATTTGCCCAAAATTTTACGCAAACCAGGTTTTACTTTACTGACATCTTTTTGAAACAGCCATTTTTATTTATCTCTTTTTCGAATGTTCACTTTGAACGCACTGATTTCTGATATTCGTAATGGAATTATTCCATTTCTTTTTACCAAGTCACACTTCCTGGCCCCATGACCATAGACTTTGAATATATTTAAGTAAAATTTTCAAATGATCTTGCTCATGAAATATTGATATTTGTAAGTCAATGAAATTCATTTTGAGATATTTCAAATTGAATAAATAAACAAAAGACCTACTTGGATGTGTCTGGCTATCTATTTTTATATCTATATCCATGTAGGTTTGTTTTTACGTTCCTTCGAGAATTTTTCACTCGTATTGAGACGTCGACGACTGTACGTAAAGTACCAAAAACCTAGATCTATGCTTAACGCTCAGAGTCTGAGCAG
Source organism: Ostrea edulis (assembly GCF_947568905.1). NCBI lineage: Eukaryota > Metazoa > Mollusca > Bivalvia > Ostreida > Ostreidae > Ostrea > Ostrea edulis. The sequence continues at coordinate 41,153,706 of NC_079165.1, forward strand.
TGAGGGTTCTTAAACGTGCCAACACCCGCCGTGACACGGGACCTCCGTTTTTTAGGTAACATCCGAAAGATCCGTAACTTGCACTTCGAAATGCCGAGCGTTTGGCGAAGGAACAATCACTGCCTATATTTACGTCTTAGGTTGGCCACCATGGCACAAGTGGACCTCCTCCAAGTAAGTAGGCTGGCAAGCAGGAAGGAGGGTTCGTAAGAAATTTTAGGTGAGCCCAAGTTTTTCCCCGTGGCCCTCTGATCCCTTCTTAGAGTCCTATACGATAGTCTGCATTGTTTTCTATCTTTAGCTTAGTTTTCTTTCACTATATCACCCTATATTTCAATTCAATTCAATTCAATTCTTTATTGGCACTAAAGCACATTATATAAGAATGTGTTGTTAGCCATACATAGATACACATATATATTGATACATTACAAAATATCAAACTGTTGAAAACTTATTTCTAACATTAAAACAGTCTCTGATGTATAGACAGGTTTGTTTTGTAGATACAAGGTTATGTGGATTTAGTAAACAAAATAAGGTATTAATATCTAGTAGTTTTGAATGCATTTTTCTAATATGTTCATACACAGGACAATCAAGTAAAAAATGTTTTTCCATCTTCAACAATAGTTTGACAATGAAAACAAAATCTATTTTCTCTAGGAATGACAGGATTACAATATCGACCTGTTTCTACATACAACTTATGTGCACTTATTCTTAATATGGTAAGATAAGAAACTAAATTCTTAGGAAGTGGAAGACATAAATATGGTTGGACTTCTAGTTTCATAACATCATGGTTGAATAATGTACTATAAAATGAGAGCTTACCACTTTGAGTGTTGTTAATATGTTGAAGTTCAGAAAAGAATTTATTTTCAAAGAATTTTTTAAGTTTAGGAATAAACATTTTACATTCAGTGTCAACGTTAACATTTAACATCTTTTGTATTGATTTTATACAAGTTTGCCAGCATTTTTTATTTTCACTAGCCAAGTGTACATCTTCCAAGTAAGCATTCCTTAGTAAAACATTGTGATTATCATTAGATTTTGCTAAATTTTCCAATCTATAATAGTATTTAATAGCAAGCTGGTATATTTTGGCATGAATAGGGAGAACACCTAATTCCATTTTTGTTGCCAAGTTTGATGCTTTATTATGTACACCTAAGATGTTTTTCAAGATAAAATTCTGAATTTTTTCAAAAGGAGTTTTATCAAAATTATTGGGGTTTGCATTAAAGTCAGAGATCCAAATTTCTGAGGAGTATGTTAAAATTGGGACAATAATTGATTCATATAGTTTTAACCACAAGTTTGGTGAGAGATCAGAGCCAAAAGGTAGTTTACGCTTCAAAGCAAAGTAAGCTTTTCTGGCTCTAGCAGCAAGATCCTCACAGGCATGTTTTAAATTGCCATTTGATTGTAAAATTATACCAAGATATTTGTACTTATCAGTTACATCTATAGTAGAATTGTTATAATAAAATCCATAATTGATCTTTGTTTTCCTGGTAGAACAAACCATAACCTTTGTTTTTTCTAAGTTTACATGCAACTTCCATTCTATACAATATTTTGAAAGAGTGTCTATACAATTTTGGAGGCCTTCAGCTGACTCTGATAATAAAACAAGATCATCAGCAAAAAATAAGTGATTAAAAGTTATATCACCTAAAGATACAGGATAAGTTGATAAGTTTATCAAAGTAATTTTCAAAGTCATCAACAAAAATATTAAATAAAGTAGGACTTAAATCGTCCCCCTGTTTAACTCCTAATGTAGTATTAAAAAAGTTACTACATAAATTTCCCTGTCTTACAGCACATTTTGTAGTAGAGTACATATGTTTTATAATATTGAAAAAATTTCCACCAATTCCCTTTTTTAAAATTTTATACAAAAGAGCTGGTCTCCATACAGTATCAAAAGCTTTTGAAAAATCAACGAAGCATAAAAATAATTCCTTCTTTCTTTTAAACAAGTATTTGTTCATTAAAGTTTTTAGGATGAAAATGTTATCTGTTGTACGATATCCTTTCCTAAATCCTGCCTGAAAGTGACTTAATAATCCTCCAGATTCTAAATAATTATTAAGACGTGTTTGGAGTAATCTGTTAAAAAGTTTACCAAGACAACTTGTTACACTTAAGGTGACTCCATACTCACAGTTTTATCTGATACAAGTTTGAAAAGTGTATTTATTTCCATTCATTAGAGTTAAAACTAACAAATTATCAAATAAAATACATATGTCATCACACTTTTTAAGATGTAAGACGTACATAAACAGAATCATATATCACCGTCAGAAAATTGCTATTTTCCTTAAACAACGTGATCAAATTTTTATAAAAACTGGTTATGACGATATAGTAACATTCATAACAATTTCATGAAACTATATCTTCACAAAAATATACAAAATGTCTGTAAAAAAAATAAGGAAATCTATCGCATAATAGACTAGATAAGAAATCGATAAAACAGAGTTATTGCCCTTGGATTCAATATTTTGACATGTATCATTGATTATTCCTTTATAACTTAGACTTTTGAAATAGTTTATTTCTAACAAGATTTTTTACAATAAGTATTGGAAAATACTCCAACAAAATTTATGTTCCTATCATGCATAAATCTAAATAAATAATTGATTTTGTAAAATCTGATGACATCACAGGAGGGTGGAATTACTTTAATCCTCTATAATTACTGCAATTTCCTGGATCACCAGACTTGTACAAAGTTGTAATTAATGAGAGGTTCCATAACTCTGGCATTCTGCCAGTCTGAAGAATTTTGTTAAAAAGTTTAACCAGTATAGGCAGAAAAACATCAGCACTTATCTTAATAAATTCATTTGGAATAAGGTCCAGACCAGAGCATTTTCCAGATTTCAAGATTGATATTCCTACTTGCACTTCTTTAGGCGTAAATGGAAAATCTAAAGGGTTATTTTTTCCGACTTCACAACGAATGTCCATATCTGTGTCATAATCATGAGAATTTAATAGAGTATGAAAATGGTTAACCCATTCAAATAGTTTTATAGGTGACTCTGCCTCAATATGGTTTTGCATGTTTGATTTTAAAGAGTTCCAAAAAATTTTTGGTGCAATTAGGGTTTAGTTCATTAATAGTGTTTGCTACAGATTTATAAAAACCAGATTTTAATTGCTTACACATTTTGTGCAATTGTTTTTTAGCTTGTGAAAATGCATGAAGTAAATAACAATTATCTGGTGATTTTTTAAGTTTTTTACCAAGATTTCTAACCTCCCTTCTCAGCATTAAGCAGTTATTTGACATCCATTCTTTCTTAGGTTTGATATGTCTTGTACGTCTACAAGTTTTACTGCTATTATCCCTAAATTTCACAGTTTTAAGACCTGCTTCGGTATAAATTGTTGTTAATTTTTGTACTAATGTATCAATATCTGAGTTATTTTCATCATCCAAGTCTGTAAAAAGGCTCATAATACTTATTGTTGATTCTGGTTCAACTAAGGCTTGGACATATTTATCTTTACAATCTTCTGACCACAAGAAATTACCACCAATATGATTACAGTTTTCTTCAAGATCTCTCTGGTGATTCAGACATGGCTTCTCTAGTCTTAAACTAGTAGAAATAATACAGTGATCAGACAATTCATTTGGTGTATCAACATTGAAATAAATTATCTTGTGATACAAAGTATTAGATGCTAACATATAATCCACTGTGCTTTTGCCATTAGAATTGAAAAAAGTATAGAAACCCAAGGAATCACCAAGAAATCTGCCATTTAACATCCGTAGATGAGATGACTTGCACATTTTAGTAAGAAGTTCATCATGGATATTTGATTGTTTGTCTAAATAATTGCGGGGGAGATTTATGTCTGGTGTATAACAGTTAGGTACTGGGCAATCTGAGAAAGTTTGTCTTATTTCATCTGATGACAGGTAATCAGTTAATCCCCCTGTTCTGGCATTAAAGTCGCCACACAAAAGAACTTCCCCTTCTTTCATAAATTCAACAACTTCATTTTCAAGTTGATTAAATACAGTTTCTGAGAAATCTTTCCTGCAGTAGGGTTTAATATAGCAAAAACAACAGAATATTTGATAATAAATAGTTATCTGAAAAGTAACCCCACCCTCGGGAGGCCCCGGGTGGTACTCCTACAGCCTTAAACTGAGTGCGGGAAATGACAGTCCAAGGGATCCCCGTATTGTCTCCAAATTCGTTCCGTGGACACTTCAAAAATTAAGTTGTTATCAACCAGTATAACCATATGAGAAGTTCAATTAGGAACTTTCATGTTAAATCAGCTGACCCAAAGGCCGACGTGACCTCTTTTTACAATTATATGGGTTCCTCTACATTTTTATCTTTCTATTGATCAATTATGTTTCATGAAATCACTCAATATTCAATTGTATGCATACCCTCTGGAAACCCCAAATGGTACCCCTACAGCCCCAAACCGAGAGCGAAAAATGATAGTCCAACAGTTCCCCTTCTTTGCCTCGATACTCGTCTCGTGGATTCTTTGAAGATTAAGAATCTAACAACCTCTATGTTTGCGCTTTGAGATGAGTGATCGTGATATTCCAAATTAAACGCAGGCATGTTCGGTAACTTTTTAACAATCTGTTTATTAGGCCTTATTAAAAATTATCAATTTTTGATCAATTATTCCTTCTATGTACTTTCAGTACTTTGATTAATTTCCTCAGTGGCTGCTTACTTCTACGAATTTATTGGCTGCTGGTTCGTGGCTGCTAGCTTTATCCTAGTTAAAACTTATAGCTTATTGTGACTTGGGGGGAATCCCCCCCTTTGGGGGGGGGGGGGGGGAGAAAGATGACAAATTTATTGAGATCTATGTCACAAACAAGTGTACAAATGCATACACATACATTAAAGCAAGAGGGAGATAGAAAAACGAGGAGTAGGAAGACAGAAAGACTGGTGGAGATAGAGAGAGAGGGGTGGTGAACGAGAGAGAGAGAGTAATATGATATCATTTGATACAAGTATACATCATAACTAGGTTGTGTTGATATAAAAAAGCAAGATCAAAATATAAAGTAAAGTATAGATAATGATAGGTGTATTTGCCAATCAGAGTCTGTCCAAGAGAAAAAACCATGTATTCCACTGATATATAAATTCATCATATTTACAATGTTGAGTTGCAGTATAGTTATGTGTGTTTTTTAAAAGATCAACCAGCAGTTCCTGTGTTGATAGGCTTTGTTGCTGACATCTTTTCCTGTATATATATGATTTGATAATTAACAGAACAATGCTTATTTCTTTAAAACTAGTGATTCCAAAAATAAAAGTTTTTTCATCTACTGTAATATTGATACCTTTTGTATTACATAAAGTTATGATAGATCTTAGAAGCTCCTGTACCTTTGGACAATCCCAAAGCAGATGAATAATTGTTTCATCACTATTTTTGCATAAACAACATAATTTGGTGTCTACTTTCCCTATTTTAGATAAGAATGAATTTGTAGTTAAAATTTAGTTGTTAATTCTAAATTGTAACCACTGCAATTTTTTGTATATTGAAAAGGATGTGAATAAATCTTTTCCCATTGTGAATCTGAAATTTCAAAATGCTTTCCCCATTTCATTTTTCCTAATGGAATTATGGTCTCTGCAATTAAAGTATTATAGATATGCTTAGTTCTTTTTTTTTACTTGTACAAAGTATTCTAATATTAAGAGGCACAATACGTCTGGGATTGTTGGTTTCCATTCGAATTTTCCGAGTGGTACAGGTTGTTTTTATAGAACTTTGGAATGAAGCATATATCAAACAATTTGTTTTGATTTTTCAAGTTTTCTGTAAATTTTCTAAAGGATAAAAAGACCCTTTTTCCTCAAGTAAATCTGTACACTATATTCTTCCCAAACCATTTTTTTTATAGAAAGCTTTTTTTTTATTAGCATTGTCCATTGTATAAATAGAAATTAAGTGCATCATAATATATACTTTTAAAGGGACTGATTCACGATTTTCCTCCAAATTTTGTTTTTCACTTTAAATGATCAAATCTACAGTCTAATATGTTTAGAAGATTTCACACAAAAATTAAGGTTATTCATCATGACAGAAGCTCATTATAGAGAGTTTATCATTTGTTTTGAAAACAAAGATTGAGATGTGTTATTGTTTACGGGTTTTTTAAAATAAATGGATTTTGATCCAAGTTTATTATATATATCACATCTCAAGTATACTTTATGTAAAATGTGTCATTTAAAAGTTAAAATTTGTGATTGTACAAAATGAAGATGCTTTAAATTACAAAATTAACGTTTCACTGGTTTGTTTGTTTACATTAAAAGACTCCAGTCTTTTTGTTTACATAACAAAGAATCAAAGCTGAAATATTGCTCTTATCCTTGCATTCAGACGGTCCAAATTTTGGTTGTCAACATTAAATGAGCAATATTTTTCATTTTTAACATCAAAATTGAAAATCATTTCTTTCGAAAAACGTGAACCAGTCCCTTTTAAAGGTAAGATGTACAATGGATCACTCATACCAATCATTCATACTCCACTCATACATTCAAAAATAGCTGAAATTATATCAACAAAATAATGATTAAGGTTGCTATAATAGTATCCAAAAAATATAAATTTATACAAAACATGCAGTAAAAAATATATTATTCAGTGGGTTCAAATATATTGTTCCACAAATTCCATTGTTTTTCAACAAATAATTGATTGGAATTGTAAATAGATATACACCTCTCAATACTGTATTTTGTTTTCAAGTGGTTCAGAAGACTTAAAATATTTAATGTTTTACCTTGTAATGAAGTATTGAAAATATACTGTACAGTATACAAAATAATAAAGTTAATTTTCATGTTGTCTTTGGTAAGTGGTAATTTATAGAAAACTGTTTTATTTCTGTTTTATTTATTGATTTTGTTATTATTCCATATTGGCTGGCTTATATAAAGTCATACCAGGATTGAACTTTTATTCTATCTTGAACTATTTGAAATGCAGTATAATGATATCTTTCCAGATATAGTACAAACTTTTCACTCCTGTGATGAAAATATTTTCCTCGTCGAATTATAAACTTTAATATTGAACAATAATAAAATGTCATACATGCGCGCGCGCGTGTGTCTGAACGATATTCATTTAATTAAAAGTTTGTAATTAAGAACTCGTCTATAAATTCCAACACATCATCGAATTTCTAGGCCCGATTACCTTAAATTACCATAACCTTGTAACTGTAACTTAGTGGAAAACTTTGTAGAGGATCTCCATACTCTGAATTGATACATTACCGGTAGATGTGGATCGATTTTGCGACACTCGACGATCAAAGATAACGCTTCAGCTGGCCCAATTACCAAACAGTCCCAATGGATATTGAAAATTTTTCAAATGTTCATTAATTATACAGCTTTTTAAACAAACAATGCATGCAAGTTACCACTTTCATCGTGCGCGTTATGCATTGTTGCCAGGGCGATGAAACATTGCACTCGAAAAACTTTCAGAGGAGATAGCCAATGAATTATTCAGAAATTTGATCTTTATTTTTGTACAAAAATTATCAGATTAATGAAACGACCAATAGCCTCTCCCGTTATCCGATATAAATTGTCACGCACTTGTTCATGTTTCAAATTCCGACAGTGCGAGCGATACCGCGATTGTTTTTTTCTGTGTTAAAACTGTGAAAACATTTATCTGTTGTGATTATAAGTATCAACTATTGTGAGTTATTGTGAAACATGGATAGGGAAATATTACGTCATCATTGCCTATGGCAGAAAAGCTGGACCGGTCCATCGCCGTTAACGACGTCTCCTTGGAGTTTATCCCCGCGAAGTTCCACCACCTCTCATGCTCCGGGTTCTTACAGGCTGTCCAAAACCCCTAAACAGGTCAATTTCTTTCATTTTATGACGAATTTGGCGATGATATATTAAAGAACATGTTTTAAGTTAATTCTTCAATTATATATTTGAAAGGTTAGCTGACCATTTTTTTTATATTACGCCGAGGTAATAATAATCGATATGTTGTCATACCATATTTGATGTCCGTACGAATTATGTTACCTTTTAAAAAGGTTAACAACAATATCAAACCTGCAATCCGCCGTTGGAAAAGCGTTCCTTCTG